>NW_022436948.1:41630554-41653820 GCF_009761245.1 Sapajus apella
GTGTGTGTGTGTGTGTGTGTGTGTGTGTGTGTGTGTGTGTGTGTGTGTGTAGGCTACAATTACAAAACACATCCAGAAGAGCAGAGTTCAAGATTTAAGTTTTTCTTCTTAAAAATAATTTACTATTCTTTTTTTTCCCCAAACGCATACCCCTCTGTGTAAGTTTTAAACAACATTTTCTTAAGATTTACACAGGTGTAAGCAAATAGACCACATCTAATTGAGAAATATTCTGGAAATAATTTGCTTGAATCTATAACCACATGCTACATTAGAGAACATACTGTACAAGTCCCAGGCAGGTTAAGAGATTCAGGTGAGTGAAGCTCCCCTTGAAGATGTGATCATGCTGCCACAGCAGATACCTCTCAAATAGTGCTATGTCTGTGTCAGAACAGCACAAAAGAGGATTCTCTTTCCAAGCTTAAACAGAAATGTGGCTCTGCTCTTCCTAAAAAAGGTTACCTTTCAGTATAGCATCATTTTAAGAAATGTTATTAATCTCAACGCTTTTCTCTCTGGAATATAGTGAAGACACACTTAAAATGAAACAACTCTGCTATGTTCCTTTTTAACTCTGATTGAATTAAACCAACTAAATATGCTTCTCTATCATGGGTGTCATGAACCTATGGGGTTCTTTTCTTATGACTCTATTTTGATTTCAACTAGAGACCTTGGTAAGGCAACATATATCTGGGCCTAATATTTTCTAATAGGTACAAAGTTTCAGCCTAGAAAGGGCTTTCTTTTCTTTTTTTCTTTTCTTAGTGCCATTTAAGTATATGTTATACTTTCAGTATTACAGAAAGTACACTTTTTAGTAATACTGAAAGTGTACTTTCAGTAATATACTGAATCTGGCCAGCAAGGAAAAGAACTGATACATCAAAGGTTGATCAATAGCAGTATCTGGGTAAATTAAGCAAACTGTATTTGCTCAGACTATGAGTGTTTAGTTGATATTTTCTGAGTCCAAGGAAAAAAAACTAAAGATTTTACTGAAATTTGTCATTTAGTCCTACAAAAATGCTTTATTACTGAAAGTATATGTACTGAACAGCTCACTTTATAACTTCATTATTACTGAAAGTACACTTTTCAGTAATACTTAAAGTATACTTTCAGTAATATACTGAATCTGGCCAGGAAGGAAAAGAACTGGTACACCAAAGGTTGATCAATAGCAGTATCTGGATAAATTAAGTTATTAAGTATTATTTTCAGTTCTTAAAAAGGAGAAGTAGCAAAGACCATTAGGAAAATAACAAGTATCTGTAACAGAGATAAGATATTTAACTGAGATCTTAAGATATTGTATTTGCTTTGTGCTATGAATACAACTTTGTTTGACTTTTGTTAATTCTCTGAGTTTTTAAGAAGGAGGAAGTAGGCCCAGTGATTCCATTTGGCATCCGGGGTAGATTTTGTTCAGTGCTTCATGTGTAAGTCCACTTTTGTCAATATCAAGGGGTAGTATCTGAAATTTTGAATTATGAAAACGTAAAATTGGTCTAGGCATATGTAGTTGAGTGCTTTGGGGAGTTAAGCGCATGTTGCACACTGTAGCTTGTCTCCCTAACTTCCAAGGCTCCTGTGTCTCCGATTTGATTTTTTTACTTCATCAAAATAAACTGTCAACTATTCTTCACCTGGTAGCGTCTTAGGAAGGTTGTGCTCACTGTGTGTTTTTGCATGCTTATTCTTCTTGCTGATGGTATTTTTCCATTTCCTCCGTTCTTCGCAGTTTGATGCATTCTTCTTGATTCTGCAAGCTCCACCTTTTTCAAAGAGCTTCTGGCAGTACTCTCTCTGAACAGCTCGCTTGTGCTAAAACACCAAGGAGAAGCACTCAGTTTTACTGAGTTAGTTCCAATCTTATTACTCTCCTATCCAGGATAAAGTTTCCCCAGTGTATCTGTGATTAAATAAAAATTTGACATTTTAGCTCCCTCTTCCATCATATTTCTTCACACTGGAAACTATTCTTCTAGAACATACAGTTTTCTCTTCTGTGGTTTGATTTATGGTATTTGCTCAGAATATGAGAGTGTTGAGCTGATATTTATTGAGTCCTTACTATGTCCCAAGAAGAAGACTAAAGATTTTACTGAAATTTGTCATTTAGTCCCACAACAATGCTATGAATCAGGACTATTACATTTCCAATAGCAGATGGGGACACTCCAGCTTAGAAATGTGTCTCCTAAGTTGCTAACGCATTTTTGTAAAGCACTATCTAGCCCCCTTGAGCATCACTTAAAATCCAGTGGCATGCTATGAGGTCCAATAGAAATCTCTCACATTTTGATGAACATGGCCTAAGATTTTGATGATGTGAATTCTTTGAAACATCCATCCTTTTTTTCTGATATCAAAAATTGTGCTCATCTTTCAAGTGACTTCACTGAAATTGAGGTCACTCAACTCATAAGTAACCTCCTCAGCCTCTCTAGTGAGGATCTTGGCTCCACGTTCAACATCCACAGTTGCTTTAACTGCTGTCTTACTGCTCAGGATAAGGTCCATGGACCAGCAGAATCAGCATCACATGGAGTTTGTTGGAAGTGCAGACACTGGCTATGCACTCAACCTCCTGAATCAAAATGTTCATGTTACTGGGAGTAAGCTGTTTATAATTTATATGCATTGTGAAGTTTGAAAAGCAATGTAATAGATACTTATTTATTTCGGTATTTAGTTATTTGCAGTAACTAATTATCACGCCTGTTTGCCTGACATTTTCCAAACAAAAGGGCCAGTATGTTACTTATAATTGCTTCACCCAAAATAACTAGCATAATGCTTCTTATATGGTTGACAATTGGTACATCTTTGTTGAATGTATTTATTGGACTAAGAGCAAATTCCATAGATACTATATTATTATATCTCCTATAACTCATAAAAACAATATTATTCTCTAAATTATAAGTTCTGGGAATGTAATTATTATGTCTATCTATTTTATATGGTGCTTGCCTACTATCTGGAAGGCAACTCAGTGATTACTGATGAAGTGAAACACACAGTAAATCAATCAAGATGATGATGATATTCAAGAGAGTTTTTTAAAACATACTTTTATTTTGAGTTTACTTAGGTGACAAACACCTGTAAGTACTTATGTGCCAGGGAGTGGTCTCAGTTCTTTACAAATATTGACTTATTCATATTCTGAGTTTCGATTGCTTGGTCAAGCATAAATCTAGGTTCAATCAATAAAGGTTGATTTGCGATACCTCTCCTAATTCTAATACAGGTCATACCAAATCTACTTCAGGTTGTTTTGCTGTAGATGATTAATTAACATGCCATAGTGGATATAAAATGTCAATATTTAACCAATTTTCTTTTTTTATAATTTCAAAATCCTTCCAAACTATTTGGAAGTAAAATTTACTGTAGATGGTATGCTACTTCTGGTTGGTATTAAAATAGAATAACATCAAAATGTTTAGCAGAAATGCATATTCTATTTCAGAACAGAAATACCATGAGAAACTCTGTCAGGTTTCAGACTATGTTACATATATGATATGTTCTATGCATTGTTCACTTACGTAGACATGGTTTTGTATTCAAAGGGAGGGAAGATCCCAATCAGGTGGACATCACCAGAAGCTATAGCCTACCGCAAGTTCACGTCAGCCAGCGATGTATGGAGTTATGGAATTGTTCTCTGGGAGGTGATGTCTTACGGAGAGAGACCATACTGGGAGATGTCCAACCAGGATGTAAGTATTTGTGGTCTATGAATTATGAGTTCAGATTAAAAGATCAAGCAGTGCAGGGAAGCGGAGCATAGTGAAACCGGGTGGCTCCTAGTTTGTAACACTGAAATAAAGTGTTTAGCAGCAATGAGACTGTTTCCAAGTCTTGCAAGGATATTAATTGAATTGTTCTTACAGATTTACATATTTGCCTCAATCAAGGCTTTAGGAATAAGACAAAAGAAACATTTGTAATGAAAATGTAATGAAGTGACCAATAAGATAACCTCTAGATTCTAATACACATTAAAGTTTGAAAATCACTGCTTTACACCATTGAAAAGTACTAATGAACTAATAGTTACTGAATTTTACAAAAGAAAAAAATTACTATGAGTTGTCAGGGACCATTTGAACCACAGTACAACTAAAACTGTATGCTAATTTGTCCCTATTCATTAATATATGCTTTCTATAGAGAACTATATAACCAAACAACAATTTCTTTACAACACCAAATTTCCTATATCATTTAACATTTCTTTTTATTTTAACCTGAAAAAGATATTTACATACTCTCCTTTTTTAAATTTATGTTCTTTCAATCTTCCTTTATATAATATTTTAGGCATACATAGTTTCTTAATTATTTGATCAGTTGTTATCCTTTTAGGCAACTAAAAATGAGAACTTTTACCACTTACTTTTAAAATAACCGTTTTTGTGAGCCCTGCCCATGGAGAAGTAAAATAAGTGTCACTTCCTAAGTTCCCCAAAACTTTGCTTCTCACACAGGTAATTAAAGCTGTAGATGAGGGCTATCGACTGCCACCCCCGATGGACTGCCCAGCTGCCTTGTATCAGCTGATGCTGGACTGCTGGCAGAAAGACAGGAACAACAGACCCAAGTTTGAGCAGATTGTTAGCATTCTGGACAAGCTTATCCGGAATCCCGGCAGCCTGAAGATCATCACCAGTGCGGCAGCAAGGTGACACTTTGTGTTTGCTCTCTCCAAGATGCTACTCTTTTTTAGCACACTCCCCAAATGTATTCTTTGAAACTTGTATTCCACAGTATTAGAGAGATGTATTTTCCCTTTTTTAATCCTTAGAAGTAACTATCATCCTCCTTAACAGTAATGATTAAATTCTGAGATGTTTTTTGACATCCATCTTGACTCTACATTCAGGCTTGTTTAAGTCTTTGGGAAATAGGAATACCAGTGAGGTGTGGTGGCTCATGACTGTAATCCAAGCAGTTTGTGAGGACGGCGCAGGTGGATCACTTGAGGTCAGGAGTTCGAGACCAGTCTGGCCAACATAGTGAAATGCCATTTCTACTAAAAATACAAAAATTAGCCTGGCGTGATGGCGAACTCCTGTAGTCCTAGCTACTCAGGAGGCTGAGGCAGGAGAATCTTTGAACCTTGGTTGGGGAGGTTGCAGTAAACTGAGATCCTGCCACTGCACTCCAGCCTGGTCAACAGAGCAAGACTCTGTCTCTAAATAAATAAAATAAATAAATATACTGAGCACATACCTTTTTTTCACCCTGCATGACTAAAGAAGTCCTGATTCATCTTTCATTTAAAATAAGAAAAAAAGTATCCAAAATATTGCACTGGCTAGCAAATGCAAATTTTCCTACTTAATTAAACAAATATTTGTTTAACACATATTGCATACCAATTACTTTGCTAGACATCAAGGAAGATAAAACTAAGAGTAAGATAAGGCCAGTGCCCCTGGACACCACCACAAATGTTAATACTCTACAGCTATAATGCAATCCTGGATTGCACAAAATCTATTTAATTTTATGCATATTCCTCTAGGTTAAGAATCACTGAGTTCTCTCAGTGGTTAGAAGAATATAAATTAAAGTACATCTACAAAGTGCAGTGGAAGAAAGAAGGAAGAAAAGATGAATTTTGTCAGGGGCCATATAAGAGGAAATAAATATTAATGCATTGGTGCCTTTCAGAGTAATTAAAGGCAAAGCTATCTTGTTTAATAATTTAGATTCCCATTGTGCACATAAGAGAAAAAGTTCTTTTACATTTTGATAGGCTTTTAATTTTTTTCTTATTTATTACATGAGTTGGTACAAGTTTCATGCTTTTAAAAACATTCCTCTTAACAACTCAAGAGAGAAGCATTTGAGGCCTATTTGGGACTTCTAGCTATGTGCCTACTCAACGGCTTGAACTTGTGAGTTCAGTAATATTTTGATCGGTACAATGGAGTTTCATCAATAATGATGACTTGCGAGTTATTCCCCCGTCTTTGCATAACCAGTGGCTTCTCAATGTCTGTTCTCAATTGTGTTAGTTTTCGATCTCACTAATACTATCCTGCCCTGCTGTTTCCATTGCTACAAAGAAAAGTGGCTAAAGCTGACATTCAATGCATGGGACTTCCCTTGGTTTTTGACTTAAGTTATCCATTTGAAGATTGAGCAGTGTGTGTGTGTGTGTGTGTGTGTGTGTGTGTGTGCGTTGGTGAGTGAATATATGAATATATAAGTACAAGTTTGACTAACCATGCCTTAGTGTCATATTTTTGTAAAAAAATCAATCATGTGTAATACAATATTTTAAGATATCACAAATCAATACCCCTCAAATCCACAGTGAATAAAATAGCACAATTTTAACATATAAACATTTTTTATCCATTCATCTGTCAGTAGATACCTGTGTTGATTCCATAGCTTGGCTATTTTGAATGATGCTGCAATGAACATGGGAATATAGATATCTCTTTGAAATACTGATTTCATTTCCTTTGGCTATATATCTAGCGTGGGATTGCTGGATCACATGTTGGTTCTATTTTTAGTTTTTTGTGGAACCTCCATACTTTTTTCCATATGGCTGCCCCAATTTACATTCCCTTACATTCCAATACCCCCTTTCTCGACATCCTCGCTAACAGTTGTTATCTTTTGCCTTTTTGGTAATAGCCATCCTAACAAGTGTGAGGTGATAGCTCATTGTGGTTCTGATTTTCATTTCTTTAATGATTAGCGATGTTGAGCACCTTTACATAAACCTGTTAGTCATTTGTATGTCTTCCTCAGAAAAAATATCGATGCAGGTTCTTTGCTCATTTTTCAAATAGGGGTATTATTATTTTTGCTATCCGGTTCTATGAGTTCCTTATATATTTTGGATATTACCCACCTACGATATATATTGTTTGTAAGCATTTTCTCTTTTTCTCTGGATTGCCTTCCGTTTTGTTGTTTTCTTTACTTGCAGAACATTTTTAGTTTGATATAATCCCTATTGTTTAATTTGGTGTTTGTTCCTAAGATTTTGGTGTCATATCTACAACGTTGTTGTCAAGATCAGCATCATACAGCTTTCTTCTGTATTTGCTTTTAGAAGTTTAACAGTGTTAGGTCTTCAGTTTATCCATTTTGTGTTGGTTATACTGAGTACACATTATACTGTTTTTATACAATAGTTGAATATGTTAGATTGGAGAATCATAAACAAGGTCTTAATATCATTATCTAAAATTCATAGATCATTTATTGAAGATAACACTTAGGAATCACTAAGATTAAATTGAGTAGTAAGTCCTTAAACAAAACTATCCATAACTTGTTCCATCAGGATAAATCTCTATCCCAAACTTCAGAGACTGTATAGACTCTTAGAAATTCACCTGACAGTTTAACAACTAACAGGTTAATAAACCCGTCCTTCCCTGGGCCATATGGTCCTCATTTTGTACCTTGAAGCCATTTATTTTGATCTTTACAGCATAGATTGTAATCACAGAAAAAAAAAAAAAAACTTTCCCTATCATAAAAACATTCAAAGCATTTTCAAAGCTAACTCATGTAATATAATATAATGTAGGGATATCTCATACGAGTTTCACAGAAACAAGTAGCCTTACTATCAGATCGTAATATGTGAGGATATGTCCTAGCATCAGAATTGTAATATACTTTCATAATTCACTTTTCCATTTTTATTGAAATACAAAAAATACTTTTTCCTTATATATTTTCTTGAATACATGAACAAGTTTGATGTATTTTGTCATAAACTATAAATTTAGAATATTTTCTATGAAAAGACAACCATCTTAACCAAATATGAACATCTTGGCAATTATATTCATATTTTTACTCATTACCATTAAAATGCACAATGGGTTCAATTTGCTATTATAAATTTATTATTAACAACCTCACATTACCATGCAAATATGCCTCTTTAGAAAATTTGCTTTCTTAGCTTTGACAATGATTATTTTATCCTTTTCATAACTGATTAAAATCACCCCCTTCTTTAAATTTTGGTGATGTCCTTGCCAAAAGCTTTATTGAGAAACTAAGCCATTAGAGGGGAACTTCCCACAGCAAAATTGAAATGCAGTGGCACCTGCACCTACTCACATTCTCCTTCTGTCCTCTAATTATAAAAGAAAGTGTCCCTCTATTAGTCGGAAGCAAATCCTCTCTCCCTCTCTCTGTTTCCCTCTCTCTCTTCTGCATATCTCGGCTTTTTCTTTCTGTAAGATAATTGCCACAAGCATATGTTCTGTTATGTTCTTTCTCACTATCTTATTCTTATCACCAGGGGACCCTATTATACATACAACTATCCAGGTCTATCCCAAGAATCTCCAGGAAAGGGGAATGGAGTATGATGTTTTATAAAAACTCCAGGTGATGTTTTTCTCCCCTAGAAAATTTAGGAGATATTGCTTGTCAAAATTCTCCCTGTTGGTCCCACATCTCTGCCAACTACTTCCCTACTTCCCTAACACTGTTTACATCCAAACTTCTCAAATAATAAACTCGCAGACATAAAGTCAATATTCTGAAAATTTATCAATTTTCTCCCCCTAGCCTGATCCTTCCACTGCCTAATGAATTGAATACACTAGCAGCTACTCATTCACCTAACCAGAAATTGGAACAACTCTTGGCACCTCTTTCTTGCCCTCCACACTGTGATTATCTGGATCAATGAGACCTGCCTCCACCCTCTTTTGCTGAAAACACTGTCCTCATGGCTGCTTCGCCCCCTGACCTGGGCCACTGCCATAGCCTCCTAACTTGTCCCCTGTTTGATTGCTGTCAAACTCCAAACGTCTTTTTGCATAGCCTCCAGAATCTTATCAAAATATATATGGTATAGTTTCAGTCACCTGTTTATAATGAATGTTGAATTCATGCAACACTTAGAAAAAAATCTAGTCTCCATTTGAATGTTTAAAAAGCCCTACTGACCAGGTGGACTGGCTCAAACTTGCAATACCAGCTGCTCAAGAGGCTGAGGCTGCAGGATAACTTGTGGCCAGGAGTTGGAGACCAGTCTGGGTGCTATAGCAAGATCCCCATCTCTACAAAATTTTTTTTAAAAAATGGGCCGGACGTGGGGGTATTTGCCAGTGGTCCTAGCTACTCAGGAGGCTGTAGCAGAAGGATTGCCTGAGTCCAGGAGTTTGAGGTTACAATAAGCAATGGTAAATACACTCCACTCAGCCTGGGTAACCGAGCAAGACTCTGTCTCTTGAAAAAAAAATTAATTAATTAAAAAGGAAATTTTTTAAAGTCTTGCTTATCTAATGTTCTTTATTTATTCAAATAAATCTTATTCAACAACTATTTGTATATAACACAATGAGATGACTATAGCCAATAATACCTTGTGTATTTTAAAATAAATAGTTTTTCAAGCACTATTTATTATATACTAATATATATACATATTATATATAATATTATTATGTGCCAGTCTTCCATGTGCAAGGCACTGGATAGACTCTGAAGAAAATTGAAGAGGACAAATATGGTCCCTGCCCCCCTGAAGCTCACATTATAGAAAATGCAAGATAAACGACAGATAAGTACAGACCAGAGGAAGGAAATAAGTCGATGGCCGTGGTGGGCAATAAAGAAGTAGCTGGGAAAGGGTCCTCTGAGGAGTTGAAGTTTGAGACCTGCAGGAAGGGAATGAACCAGTTGTGTACGCTCCCCCTCACCAAAAAGAATATTCTTGGCACAGGGTTAAAAAACTGCAAAAGTCTTGAGATGAGAAAGGGTTTAGAATGTTCTAGGGAGTGGCAGAGAATAATATGACTGAGGGGAGAGTCTGTCTTGAACCTAAGGAGATAAACAGAAGCCAGAGTACTTGAGACTACACAGGCCATGCTGAGGACTTTGAAATACTTTTCAGATGCATGAGGAATTTATTAAGCATTTGAACCAGAGAGGTGGATGATTTGATTTACATGACTGCTTCGTAGAGGGAGGAGCAAATGTATGAGGAGGTGGAGGTCGCTTCAACCCTTCGACCTGTGCCACCTTCACCCACACGATGCTCTAGCCTCAGTGGCCACTTCTGGTTGCTTCAAAAAGCAAAAGCATTTCAGAAGATTGTAGCACATGCTATTTGCTTGTCTCAGATTCTCCTTTGCACCTTTCTTCCTTTAGGAAGCAATTTATGCATCACGTACGTGTTGAGTCATTCTGTGGCGGCACCGGTGAAATAAAGTTTAACATCGTTATTTTTTTACAGAGCACCATATTCTTGTTCTTCATCACTATTTTAATTCTGATTCTGTGTTTGTGTGTGTGTATTCTTTATAAGTATCCATTTTCTAAATAAACTCTGAGCACTGTGAGAACAGACACTATACTTCTTGTATTACCAGTGCAGATTGATAATGGGTGCTCAATAAATATCTGGTAAATATATAATACATATTCACAGACATCATTAGTAAATTTCCATTTCAAAAGAAAAAATTCCAATGTTTTTCTCTTCTCTGAACAGATATTTTTTATAGGCATTGGTCATATGGAAAAAGACTAAAACTGTTTCGTAAGCAAAACTCTGCATATGTACCTTTCTGTCAACTCACCTCCAGAAACACACTCCTACAAATGTAATGGGAGACTTCAAAACTGAATTCCTGGCTGGTACAAAGCATTCAATGTTCTAAATGATGTAGTTATTAATACCAGTGAATAGAATTGTGTTCATACACATATCCCGTAGTGTTCTTTAAGAAACACTACATCATTTTTATAGGAATGCTATTTTTTTCAGTCTTTCTGGATTTAGTGAGCTTTATGGTAAAATTTTAATTTTTTTCTTGGTGGCTAAGTACCTTTTGAAACTAGTTGTTTGAATAAGTAACCTTGTTGCATATACTGCAATGGAATAATGCATCATTTCAGTTTTCAACCTTCATTAGAGTTGATGTTTCATAGTGGTACCATTCTCAAAGAATCTTCCACTGAGAGTGTCTCTGTGAATATCATCACTGGAAGTGGGGAAGGTGGAAAAGCTGATGGTCAGAATGGACCAGATCAAACAATTACTTAGATGCTGCTGGGATGATGAGAAGGGAAGGAAAGTTATACTAAACTTTGTGTTATGCTTGTTTCCTAGTAAGTGATTAATTTTTCTAAAAGTAGAGTCCCAGCCACTCGGAAGGCTGAGGCAGGAGAATGGTTTGAACCCAGGAGGTGGAGGTTACCATGAGCCAAGATCGCACCATTGCTCTCCAGCCTGGTGACAGAGCAAGACTCTGTCTCAAAAAAACAAAAAAAAAGAACAAAGGTGGAGTAAATTAGAGTAGATGTGAGGCTTTTAAATTTTGATTGTACATCAGTATAAGGCTACGGATTTTTATTCAATAATAACCTTGTGTGAGACATTATGTTAGGTCCTATGATGATTATATAGGTGACAGATGTCATTAGTACATTTCCACCCTCAACAGCTTACATTTAAATGTAAAAAAAGAAGAATATTCAGAAATACTACAATACCCATCAGAACATGTAATTATTAGACCAAAAACAGAAGGTGTTCAGGAATTCTGAAGGGAGGTGGGTTTACTTTCATATTTGGAGTTCTGTGGCATTTGTATGTAAAAGGGGACTTTTGGATGTTGGATGAAATTTCTACAGGCAGGTAACAGGACAACAGTCGAAGGGAACACTACAGAAGAGGCAAGACACAAAATAGGTAGGATAGTTCCAAATCACGTTGCATAATACAGTTTTACTAGACTGTAAGATTTAAAAAAGGAAATGATGGGGAAAAGCCTGATAGATCAGGGATTCCCAGTACCCGAGCCGCGGACTGATACCAGGCCACGACCTGTCAGGAAGCAGGCCACAAAGCAGACAGCGGACGGTGAGCACACGAGCTCTACCTCTTGTCAGATCGGCAGTGCCATTAGATTCTCACAGAAGGGCAAAGCCTGGTGTGCACTGCACACACGAGGAATCTAGTTGTGCACTACTTATGAGGATCTAATGCCTGATGATCTGAGGTGGAATGGTTTCATACTGCCAACATATCTCACCACACCCCAATTTGTGGAAAAACTGCCTTCCACAAAACTGGTCCCTGGTGCCAAACAGGTTGGGGACCACTGTGATAGATGATTCATCAGGTAATGGAAGATTACGTGTCATTTCTAGACTTTTATCCATAAAGAAAGGGAGCCATTGAAATTACTTAAGTGATATGTTGCCCTGTGCATATGGAACAGTTCTTTGAAGGGATTCATAACAGAGAATTAGGATTTCAATAGTCTAAGAAAAGGATCTGCTAGGGTAGAGCAGAGAAAATAGTGTGTTAATTCAAAATGTTTTATTAAAGTGGGTTCTATAGGACGTAGTAACAGAGATGTGTGGAGTGACAGAGAAAGTATTAGAGAATACTCCCAGGTTTTGAATGTGGAGGCTTTGAGATGAGCCTTTTTACTGACATTAGTATGAAAGACAGAAGGAAGAACAGGTCTGCCAGGCAGATAGGCATTCTCGGAAACAGTCAAGAAACTAAATGTTTCAATGCCTCCTGCTTCCATTGTGTGTAATCAAGTGTGGTAGCAGCCAACCCAGATTTGCAAGGGGACCATGGAGCCAATCAGAGATGGAAGTGGCAGTTTGGGGAGTGAAACAAGTATGAAATATTTATTAATATCTCAGAATGTTAACTCACTCACGGACTTCCATCAAGAGAGAAAGAAAATTCCCTCTATTTTGAGTTTTGGAGGGCAGAACCAGTTATGGCACAGAAGAATGTGAAATGGTAGGTAGAAACAAGGAAAACCAGGGTCATAGGATGAGGTTTAGATTATTTCAGAAAACCGCAGTGCAAGGAATTTCCAAAAAGTGGATATAAACACTGTTATCAAAAGCTGAAAAAGGGAAAGAAAAAAAAACTGAGGTAAAAGACTTCCAGTTAAAAAATGGAAGGATTTATAATCCTTTGGTGTATAATCAGTAATGGGATTGCTGGGTCAAATGGTATTTCTGGTTCTAGATCCTTGAGGAATTGCCACACTGTCCTCCACAATGGTTGAACCAATTTACACCCCTATTAACAGTAGAAAAGCATTTCTATTTCTCTGCATCCTTGCCAGCATCTGTTGTTTCCAGACTTTTTAATGATTGCCATTCTAACTGCCTTGCACACGTACCTTTATTGCCACACTATTCACAATAGGAAAAACTTGGAACCAATCCAGATGCCCATCGGTGATAGACCGAATAAAGAAAATGTGGCACATATACACCATGAAATACTATGCAGCCATAAAAAAGAATGAGTTCCTGTCCTTTACAGGGACATGAATGAAGCTGGAAACCATCATCCTCAGCAAACTAACAGAGGAGCAGAAAACCAAACACTGCATGTTCTCACTCATAAGTGGGAGTTGAACAATAACACACGAACACAGGAACATCACACACTGCAGCTTGTCAGGGGGTGGGGGGCTAGGGGAAGGAGAGCATTAGGACAAATACCTAATGTATGTGAAGCTTAAAACCTACATGACGGGTTGATAAGTGCAGCAAACTACCACCGCACACATATACCTATGTAACAAACCAATTTTGAAATAATATATATGATATTGTGAGACACCTAATTATAAAATTGGATAATGAAAAGGAAGAAAAATGAGGATGTATTTATTTGTATTCAAGTAGTAAGCTACCCTTTTTATTTTTGAAGATCCAAGATGTTTATTATTGACAATATTAATTTTGAAGAGAGATGTGTGTGTGTGTGTGTGTGTGTGTGCGCGCGCGCGCGCACACGCACATGTGTGTATAAAATGAAATAGAGAAATAACTTCTCAGGTTATTGAATTCTTCTATACTATTGTAAATTGAAAAAATTTAAACTTTTGGCACAAAAAATAATTCATACTTTCAAAATATTTGGAAGGAAGTTTTAAAGGGAAGGCAATAAAACTCATGACACAAAGACTTAGACAATATATTTAATAATATTTAGAACAAGGTTCTGCAGACTCAATTATATTTGACAAATTTAATTGAGATGTTTTAAAATATATTGTTTCATTGCATTTATCACTAACATTGCAGGGATTTATTGTCATTAACTTGCAGCCTAGAGAGGAACAAAAACAAACAATAATCGTATTTTTCCCAGCTAATGACAATGAGCAACTATTAGTAAGAATCTTCCTATCTCTAGGAGTACGTAATAGAATTCTTTTGGAGAATAACTGCTGTTTTGACAAATGCCATATTCTGCAGGATAAATCTAACAACCAAAAACCAATCTGCCTTTGTTTCTCAAAATGGCTTTGACCTCAAATTCTGAAACTGACAGGGTGACTTTATTCACTGAACAAATATGATACAGAACCTTTTAGAGGGAAGCAAATATGCCCAATACCCAGGTGATCTCTCTTTCTCTCTCTCTTTCTCTCTCTCTCTCTCTCTCTCTCCTTTCTAATCTTAATCAAAGCTTAATCAAAGCAGCTAATTTTACCACAAGGAGGAATTAAACCAGATGCACTGGCTATGACTTCAAAGATTTTTGTCCTTAAGGCCTAGAGATAATTAAAATAAACACAATGACTTTATTTTTCCTTAATGTGTCATTTATATACTAGGTTCCTGTTGGGAACTGTGTATATTCAACATTATTTTTAGTTTCTGATGACAAATTAAATTCATTTTATTATATCTGGATTTTTAATTTTAAAAATAAAGAAGATCAATGTCATTAGCAATCAATATTAAATTGACAAATAAGGGATTTTCCCCCTAAAATACAATGGGAAACATTGAAATTTTTAAAAAGTTATAAAAGGCAATAAAAAATTACTATTCTCAAACAATAATAAAATCAGTTATAATTATTAGTATTATGGCTTTAAAAAGTTACTCTTTAGATTTAACGTATTTTCTGAAACTATTCACAACAAATTAAAAAAATTACAATATTACAGTATGCATCTTCTATATTATTACCTCCTTCTAGACATAATAAGCATATATTTATTCATTCAAGAAATGTGTATTAGTCATTATTTTTGATATTTGAGGAGTAAATCTCTTTGTAAATCAGAAGGAGTCTATTAAGTCAGAAATGGATAACTAGTGATTCAGAATTCTAAGGTAGTATTGAAATAAGATTATTATCAGAAGTTATTTTTGGGATTGGTAGTTGTTAATTGAGATTTTTCCCCAGTATCTGGTGCTAATTTTTATGCACCTATTTACAGCTAAAATAGGAGTCAGTGGGAAGAAAATATGTGTGTAACTATTTAATGCAACAATCTGAAAGCCCATGAAAGAATAATTCACAAATCTTAGTAGAAAGAGGGAGAAAGAAAGGGAAGAAAATTATTTTTCACTTCCCCTGAGCAAACATGTAATTTCCATGATTTCTTTTTAATGACTGCGGTCTGCGGCCAGTAGGTACTGATTTATGAAAAGCTGTAAAAGATCAGGTGGAACTCTGTAGGACATCGTTTACAGCTGCGTGGATTGAAACCTATCTAATTTGTCTAGTAAAAGTGTGAGCTCACAGTGCACATCACCCAGCCTATAAATTTCTCCTTCAGACCCGATGTCTGGGGCTGGGGCTGAATAAACGCCAATGCCTGCAGCTGCTCAAAGACCCAGATTCCCTTGGTGCGCATGAAGAGACATCACAGGCTCTTCACAGTGAGAGACAAATTCCTATCCATTGATAAACTCTCCAGATGTCCTCTCTGAGGAGGAAAAGAACCAATTTTTATTTGAAATCCCCAGAGAAATCCTGGAAGTGGAAAAATGATACTTTGCAGGGCTGGTTATTCTGAGGTCACTGGCATTAAAATTAGGTCTTTTTTTTTTTTTTTTTTTTTTTGTCTTGGTTGTGCTTTGATCCAAGTCATAAACCGACAAACTCAGTTGGGATCACTAATCCCTAATCCACACGTCCTGATCTATTTCAAATTGTTTATACTAATTTTCTTTAAACTCTTGTTGAGTCTGACTAAAGTGTTGAGAGTAAAAGTACAAACTGTTTTGAACTGAGAAGAAAGAATTCTGCGTTTTTCTATTAGGCACACTTCATAAATATTCTGAATAAATGTCCTGGGGTTTGATTCTTCCTACCCACAAACCCATAAATAAAAAAGTATTACTATTCATGGGACTAAAACTTGACATAAGGTTCTGTGCTACAGCTACCGTAGACAGAGAAGCTATGGTGTGTGTGTGTGTGCATGCCTGCAGATAGTTTAATATCTTGTCTCGTTTCTAGGTCTCACTTCACTTTTCTTACAAAATCTTCTCACACCTGATGTAATGCTATTCTTACCAATTTTTTAGTGGTTCAATGACTTATCCAATGAGTCTAATGTAATATCTAATGCTTGCTAGTGAAAATGTCTATTTCATTCATGATAGCCACACTGAAACAACCCATGAATATTGTGTACATTTTGACACCTGGATTGTATATCTGTAACTCCTGGTTCTTAGGAAAAGAATAAAAATACAAAATTTTCAATTATAAAAATAAGCTGTTTTTCTTTCTCAGATGAGTAATTTAAACAAATCATAGAAAGTTGTTTGCAAATATGTTTCAGAAGAAAATAATTTATGGAATGTTATGTTTTTATTTTAGAGTTTTCTGGATATTGCTAAAGGAAAAAATTCATATTTATATAATGATGCCTAATCTTTATTTCTTTTTTTAGATAATTTCTGAGAGTTAATAAAACTAAACCATATCACAGAAATAGAAATTACAAGCTCCATAATTAAAATTTTCAATTTATAATTTGAACTTGTGAAGCAGAAAGAATTGAAATTGAGTCTGATGGAGAGAAGGTTGAAGAGCTCTTCACTTTCAACTGCCCTCCAGCACACAAACGGCCACCACAGGAGGGAACTATTCATCTATATTTTCCACAGAGTAGGAAAATAGAGGCAGAACCAATGTTGCAATTTTTTTTCTTAAAGTCAGGGTTAAAATGGCACTAAAATGTGACTTTTTATCAAATATATTTAATGCATCCCTGTAAAAATGCAGATAAATTGTCAATTTACAGACTTCTCATATGTTCCAAGCAATAGCATGTCCATGTAGGCCATGATGCAGAATTGTCTGGGCTCATGAATCAACTTTACAGTTAAGTAGGTCTTTTGTAAGTAGAAGACTATCACCAGAAGTAGTAGAAACCTCTCAATTAAAAGACCTATTTAAGTGTGGGTGGAGTTGGCGCAGATTTGCTTCAGAGATTTTCTCATTTAGAACATGAACTTATACCACATATCCTAGATGGTAATCAATGATTTCTATTTATATGTAAAACATTATACAATTTTATTTCATGTATATTGTTCGTTTTGCTATTTTGTGTTATTTCTAAAGATATTGAAATTAGCCCCTTAGAGACCTAAATTTATTTCTAAAATAGGAGAAATGCATGTTGATATATTAATGTTATTTGTTTTGGTGTCTTCTCACCACGAGTTCTAAACTTTGAATTTAAGCACTTAAAATGATGGACTTCATTTAGACAAATCTTTCATTTCAAGTATGTAAGAAAAATATGAAGTTCTAGTTTAATACTCCTAATTCTGGAGGTTTTTAAATGAAAGATTCTGAATAACTAAAATGGCAAAAAAATTAAAATGTACTTTATTAATTATAAAATAAAGATTAAATCATGATATATACAGTTTTAATATTAATACCATATTTTATTGCAATAATGAACAAAATCACAGACAGCAGAATGGCACATCTGTTTGTAAACATCTGCTGTGGAATCATTGTGAACTTGTAAAAGTTACTGACTATTCTAAAGAAGCCCGTAATAATGGCTACATTCCAGGGTTGTTATACTATTATGTACATAATATTAGATATGACTAAATTTCCAGTTACTTAAAATGACAGTTAACAAGATCATTGCATTTCCAGCATTATATATAAACGGATGTTTACTCTGCTACTTTCTTTTTGAAGTTTTCAGAAGTTTAGCCATTTCACCAAAGGCGTTACCTTATGTAAACTAATAAACAGCTAACAGATAGTGTTTATTATGTGCCAGCACTGTTCTAAGTGCTGCCTACACATGCTCATCGATTCTTCAGTCGGTATCCTCATCATTATCCCCCTTTAAAAGAAAATGAAACAGACAGGAAACTCACCAAGGTCACGCAAATGGTATGTGGTGTACCCGGGATCCCACCCAGGCCTTATGGTTCCAGTATTTGTGCACTAAACTTCAGGGCACAGAAAAATTGAATAGGCCACATGATGAAATCATAAATAGTGTCAGAGAAAATGGGGAAATGTAATATGAACAAAGTTTCACCTAAATAGCACAGTGTAGCTGCCAAGAATGTGGACTGCGGCGTAGAAAAATGTGGGTCTAAATGCCAGCTCCGCCTCTTTTGCCTGAGGGAACTCAGATTGATAACTTAATGTGATTTAGTTTCAGCTTCCTTATCTATCTTAGGGAATAGCGTCAGTGCCTAACAGGTGCTATACAGACTGAGGCCCGTCATGTCTGTATAATATTCTCAGCATCATGCCTGTCACACTGAGTGTGCCTGAATATCCAGTATAACATGTAAACAATATAAACAAAACAAGAGCCTTCGTAACTTATTTCTGTTATTGTTATTATTCACCCAAAACTAAAGGCTTTTATATCTCCCTTGTGCCCAAGCTCGCTTCCTTAAGAGAAAAGAAGAGAGAAGTCAATGAACTGTTCACCTAGTGACTGGCTCCAGTCAAAGAACAATTTAAGTCAAAGAACAATTAGAGGTACTGGAGAGCTGATAAAAACATGCCAAAGACAGTTCAACAGGCTGCTGCTTCTGACTCTTCAGGGATGCAAACATTGTCTCTTTCATTTCCTCATGTCTCTTCTGTTCCATTGATTCACCAGGTCTTGCAGGTGGTCATAGATAGATGGTTAAACCCGTATTTATATAAAACAAACCTAGAAGGAAGTGTTTTTCTTAATGCTGATTTTATTGTGCAATATAAATCACAATTACAGTCCTTCTCTGAGTGTGTGTCTGTGTATATATAAAATATTATATACATATCATGTGTATATATCTAACACATTATATGTCATATATGTATCATGAATGTGTTGCATATATATATATATATATATATATATGTAGTGAACTTCATTTGGTCTCAAATATGCAAGGATGTTTTTTATCAGTCATCTACTTTTTTCTACTATTTTTATTTTTAATGACATGTACAACATTATTTAACTATGTGTTGAGTTGATATCCTGCTGTAAGTACAACCTAGACTGTTCAAACCATTCTTTAGACAACAGCCTGTACAATGTCTAACAAACAACCAGTGGGAAATACTTAAAATATTGAAACTGAATCCATCATCAAAGCAGGCAGCAAATAATTCAGGGTGTCCTGCCTATTGTAACTGTATCCGAAATTACTATGATTTTGACTAATGATTAAACAAATTAAATGTTAATAAGTATGTATGGATGTATTTATGTATTTCACTGGCAGCGTTTCAGTGATTTAAAAAGCACTTGTGGATGGAGAGGGGAGAGCTTAGACAAGTTGATTACACAGTGTTCCTCCAAGCTGCCAGCTTGAACAGATGAATCTTTCATGGCAAATAAATTCCACAAATGAACAGGAACACCATATGAAGTCTGGGAGTTCCTGCTGATGCTAGTGTCAAATTTTGACACACAGTAACTCTGTGGACTGCTGATCTGTCTCCCTTTGGTGTTTTCTTTTCTTGCAGGCCATCAAACCTTCTTCTGGACCAAAGCAATGCCGATATTACTACCTTCCGCACAACAGGTGACTGGCTTAATGGCGTCCGGACAGCACGCTGCAAGGAAATCTTCACAGGCGTAGAGTACAGTTCTTGTGACACAATAGCCAAGATTTCCACAGAGTAAGAAAAAAAATCGTTAAGAAGATTGAATGATTCTTTTGAACTTTCTGCTCAATATTCATGTCTTAGCTTGACACGTTATAAATATTAGGGGTCAATCTGCGGTACTGACTATTTGCTGGAGCTGCTAATTGGGGTCCTGGGTCTCCTTGTGGCTCACAGCTTCTGGATTGATACATATTGATATGTCTTCCTCCCTCAAGCTAGGGCTCGGGATAGGTGTCTTTACATAGACCAGATATGACCTTCAGATCAACCGACAGAGTCACACCCATACCCACACTGCAAACTCAAGTCCCTAATTTAAAACATAAGCGTACATAGATTGATGATTAGTGTATTTCTGCATTTTGTGATTTTTCCATTATTTTTACTAAAGCTTAATATCTGTGAATAAGGAAAATTGAGAACCAAGTGGATAATCCGGTGTACAAGGAAACATATTAAAGTCTAAAAGTAGCTTTCATAGCTGCTGAATAAACATAACATCATCTGGTCATTATTGTCTACTTGGTAAAGGATATCATGTTAGAAAATGAAGTTATGTTTAGATTTAAGAGAGGACTTTTGGGTTTTCCTCAAGGCTTATGGCCAGATAAGAAAGAAAAAATATGCATCATAATATTAATTGATAGTTTTATGTGTTAAAAGCCAATGATAATCAAGTATAATATACTGTATTTTGTGGACAGTAATGTTTTTCTAACAGGAATCTTTTGATACGAGAAACACATGGACTCAAGGAAAGGGGGTATGTAAAGAATCAAGTAAATCTGGTGAATGGTCAAAAAATTTAGTCCTTATTCACAAAGTAGGGTATTTTGAGAATTGATAAATTAAGAATTAGAAGTCACATTCTTCACCACTCTGGATTGAGAATCAATTTATATCACTTCCTAATGTGACTACATCATTTTTTTTTTTTTCTGCACAGTGACATTTTCTGGATTCCCATGCACGATACTGGCTTTCTCAAATCTTGGTCATGTAGCCTCATAGTGCCATTCAACTGACCAGGGTCCAACTCTTAATTCTAAGTTCCCAGTACAGAAAGTATGACTGGCTCAGTCCCGCTTGTACATGGGCACCTCCAAAGTCGTATGTTTGCTGGTATCTAGTCATTTATCTTCAAAGGAAGTAGAATGAGGTAGTATGGACGTGGCTCTAGGGGCCCTTTCCTGAAGATAAGATGGAGAACTGTCCCAAGGAAAGAGGTGTATACTGGATAGATGCACCAAAAGTTGTCCAGAATGTTGTAGCTTGCATGGTCTATTGGGAAACTGTTCATCTTTGTTCAGTCTTCCTTTGATCTTTGTTAAATTGAGTAAACCCTTTAATCCCCTAAGTTTAAGTATTATCATCTCCCACTAATATTTAAATATTTAAATATTTTTGAATATATAAAGGCTTTCATTGCCACCCTTTCAAGCATTCAACGTCACTATGAAAATTACAGATTAGATGACAAAAAAGGAATGTGCCATGTAATTAATAGAGATACAATGTCCAACAATCATATAAATAAGTTTATAATTTATGGTGTAACATTACAATCAGAAAGACATAAAGCCACAGAAGGACTTACAGGATGAGTTTATTATTATTGAAGGAGAAGACTTGCTCTAAAAAAATAAACTTACTCCAGTCAATTTAATGTGCATCGGTGTTCCCGTTCTAAGTGGAATGTGGTGTTTATTGAATAGACTTCTGACCCAATTGACAGTACACTTTGGATTTCTATGGTACTTATTTTCATCAGATACAGTCTCAATATATAGTCGTGTATTTACATATTTTGATATATTCTTATTTTAGTAATATAAACAGGGTTATGATATACAAAACATCTGCTGGAGAGCACAGAAGCATATCAAAAAGCAAACACAAAGCCGAACATTTCCATACCGTTGCCAGATTTTCAAAGGCAAAGTTATGCAAATGTTTATTCTCAATAAAATATCGACACTCACAACTTTTAGATATTGAAAGACTATATTGAAATATATGAGGGAGAACACTGTTAAGATTAACTGACAGTTTGCAATTTAAATGTAGTCAGCCATTAGAAGCTATAAATGTAATAAGAAAGCGATTTGCTTTAAAAAAGTGAAATGACAGCATTTGTCATACTTCCAAGTTAACGACATTACTTGTGTCAACAATACCGTGGTGGACATCAAACTTCGCAGGTTGGAATATTTTTACTTAATTGTTGTTATTATCTGAACTATCTGTGAATATGCATTCAAGATGAAAGCTGACTTTTCCTGAAAAATAGCTTTTTCAGGTTGTCCTTCACATTGAGTCAGGTGGCCTTGGATATATACATGCTGCAGTCACCACACTATTCCTTCTTCTGTCCTCTCCCTTCAATTTAGGGTTAATATAGGATTAACATCTCTTGCCCTAGCGCTCTGTGAAAGGAGCTGCATTTTTCCTTGAGTCTTCATAGTGTCATGCATCTCATGTTCTTAGTTTATATTACAAAACGAGAACCTATTAAAAATCTTTAACATGCTAATTATTTGGACAAATATGATAAGGCAACATTTTCACCATAAATGCTATAAATATTTAGCTAGATATTTTATCTTTCTTTTGGGGTCTTGGGCTTATTGTTTGAATTTGATTTCTTTCAGTCTCTATTTTCTTGTGCCATCCAGGCTCAATTCAGAAATGACTCGCTTGACCAAATAACTGTAGAGCTTCTCCTAGAATAGTTACAGATACATAGGATGAATCTCTTTTTTTTTTTTTTCCTTTCTATTCAGGCTACCAAAGTACATGAAAAGAACAATAAAATTTCTCAAATACATATTAATTTATTTTCATTAGAGGTTTCATTGATATGCAAGCTAACTCAAGTTATCTAATTTTCAAATGAAGCCCAGAACATGTGAGGTTTTATTTAATAAATACGTATTTCAAAATATTACTTCATAGCCTAAGATGGATTTAGCAAGGTTAAAATCGGAAAGGAAGAGAGAAAGAGAAAGGGCAGAGTTACTGTAACTCTGAAACTAGAGACAGAATTAAGTGTGTGGAATGAATATTAAGCAGATTAATTGCTACATGTCATTATCCTGCACCCTTGGATGCCATTTTCCCAGTGTCGTCGCCTATCCCCCTGCCTTTGAAGTACCAGATAACATATTAACCTCTGGTCTCAGTCTGGAGCTGCTCTTTAGCCTTAAACTTTTCCACTGCTCTTCTGAATAGGACAGTCAAAATGAAATGAGCACACACAGAGAGTTTTGAGACAGCAGCAACTGGGTGTTCCCAATTATTTTGGACATGGCAGGGTAGTGGACAAAAGACATTTTG
>NW_022436948.1:41654220-41808944 GCF_009761245.1 Sapajus apella
TATATATATATGTTTGCTTATATTGGGTTCGCAGACACAGAATGTAAAACAGCTTTTTCAAAACATTTATTGAGGAATACACTCAGGAGGTGCATCTATAAAGAAGTGATGAGGAATGTCCCAAATGGGTCTTTGAATTCAGTGTCACATTTTTTTTTTTCCAGCCACTTGGTGATGAGTGCTTCATTTCAGAAGGAAGATCAGGACCAAACATCATATCATGTAATACTCAAACTATGCTTAAATTTCTCAAAGAGCTCAGGAATTACTACATTGGAATATATGTTTTTTGTCTTTTTTTTTTTCTAACTTTCCATGACTATTATTTTAAGAAGGGGAAAGGGAAGAGACAAAGGACAAAAAACGTCCTCTTTTCATAAAACAGATGATATGGTATTGGAAGAAAGATAAAAGAGGAAATACAAAAAGTAAGAATCTATTTTTTCTGGGTCTAGACTCATAAACTCACTTTGCTATAGTTTGGGGATGAGTGGAAAAATGTTTATTCTTTCTTTTAAAGATAGATTAATTAAAATCCTGTAACACACATTCTCAAAGGCAGGGATCAACAAAAGCAGCATACATGACTCTAAGTGAAGGGTTTCATCATTCACAGTTATGCTAAGCATGGCAAGCCTCACATTACCATACATCCCCACTAGCCTTCCTGAGGAAAAGTATGTTAGATAGAACCTAAGACAAGACCCAAGCTGTCCATTGAGGGTTTATCAGCCCTTTGACTGTCAGCAGGGAGGGGACCTGCAGATCATCAGGAACTTGCACAGCAGATGGTAGGAATTCAGTAGTCTTGGTTAATTAAAGGCCTGATGCTTAAATAACAAGTGCATTTCTTCTCAAATGGTTCTATTGTCTTCTGGAACACCCCTATGGCTTTGGAACCCATTTCTTAAGAAAGAGATTAATCCATTTCTATATAGTTGAATCCCTAATTTTTTCTTTCTTTATGCTCAGCATAAAGAAACCCTCAGAAACCCTCTATATGTATGTGTGTGTGTGTGTGTGTGTGTGTGTGTGTGTGTGTGTATGATGTGTTCACATATGTGCTTTTTCCTTGCCGTTGTCAATTTTCCTGGCTCTCCTTGCCAAATGGTACTTTATACACTAGTCAACTTTATCCAGAAAAACATATTTTGTACATTTAGTAAATTTGTATTGAGCCCACTAACTGGCAGCCATTGTTTAGGTTGTTGTTGATAAACAGAGTACAAAAAAAAAAAAAATCACTGTTCACAGGGAATTTACCTTCTTGTGGGACAAGACAAGGCATAAGGAAAATAAATCAGAAAGAAAGTCAATATGCTAGATGGTAATAAATGCTTTGGAAGAAAATGAAACAAGAAAAGAAAATAGAAAGTGCAGATACAAATACAGAGAGGTTTTAAAATATTAAATAGGAGTGTTGGGGATTCATTCATTCATTCATTGGGGGGGGATGTGTGAGCATCCCTCAATCATGAAAGAGGTGAATATATGAACTAATTACTTGAAACAAGAACATATAATTAATCATTTGCACATCTTACCTATATTGTTTCCCTAAATTAAATTTCTTGTTTTTATAATCTGTATTTTAATACCTACTTTCCAACTTTAAACTATTACATATATAATAAATAGAGATATGTCTTTGTCATTTCTTCTACTTTAAAAGAACTGCATACTGTAATGATATTATTCCAGTTATCTATGGCTGCACAGCAGACTCCCCCAGAACTTAAAGGCAAAAACAGCAACGTGTTTATTACATCACAGTGTTGTGGGTTAGGAATTAGGCTAGAGCTCAGGTGGGTGATTCTTGTGCTCCGATGTTGATGTTGACAGAAGCTTTCAGCTGACAAATGGACTGATCTGGTCTGGAGGTCTGGAGATGCTTTAATTCCAATGTCATCCTTGATGCAGTTAGCTACCCAGTTGGTCTCACCTGGGATCGTAGACCAAAGTGCTTACATGTGGCTTCTCCTGTGCAATAATATCAGGTAGTCAGACTTTTTACATGGCAGGTCTAGGGCCCCAGTGAGGATGTCTCAAGCGATTAGTAGAAGCTGGCAGTTTCTTAAGACCTGAGTGAAGAAAGTGAAACAATGTCAATTCTGGCATATTCTTTTAGTCAAAGCAGTCTCTGAGCTGGCCCAGATTGAAGGCAAAGAGATAAAGCCCCACAAAGAATATGTGATCATTGCTATTAATTTCCTAAGGCTGCTATAAGAAATTACTACAAATGTATTGGCCTAAACAACAGAAGTTTTTCTCTTACAATTCTGGCCATCAGAAGTCTGAAATCAAGAGGCTGGCAGTATCATCCAGTCTCTAGGGGTGAATTCTTCCTCGTCTATTCCAGCTCCTGGTGGATCCTGGTGTTCTCTGGATTACGGCAACACAACTCCAATGTCTGCCTCCATTTGTACATTGCCTTCTTCTCTGTGCTCTGTGTGTCCTATTCTCTTATAAGGAAACTGTCACTGGATTTATGTACTGCCTTAATCCAGTAAGATATTTTCCCAATCCGTGCCTTAATTATATCTACAAAGACCCCCTATCCAAACAAAATCACTTTGTGAGGTTTAAGACTGACAGAGATTTTGAGGAAACACTATTCAACCCACTGCTGCATCTATATAGTCTTCTACAAGACCATGGAATAGTTGGGACATAACACAGATGATGCAAATATTAGAAAATTAGGTCCACACTACTAGAATATGTCATTGTGCAGTTGCACTAATTGAAAACCCCCTGCTTACATACTCTCCAAGAAACTGATTCTCATATTTTCCTTTTTTTACAGGGACATGAAAAAGGTTGGTGTCACCGTGGTTGGGCCACAGAAGAAGATCATCAGTAGCATTAAAGCTCTAGAAACACAATCAAAGAATAGCCCAGTTCCCGTGTAAAGCACTGCTTCTGGAAGGAAGTGGTGACTGTAGAAGGTGCAGCATCATCCTGCAAACAGACAATAATGCTGGAGATGCTGGTGGAAGTTCCAAGTCTAATAAGACACTCAAATATGAGTACAAATGCCTTAAAATGGAATTTAAAAACTCTTTATTTTCCCCTATCATTTAGTGGATGGGTGGGTGGGGTATTTTTTTGTAATTGCTTTTTTAAGTATTAGTTAATGGATTCAATTAAATTCTTCAGAGGAAAATGGTGAAGAACTAGCATATAGCCATGGATCACAAGCTGACTATCATGAAAGCAAAGCAAGTGAAATAACAAAACGGACATGGTGGCTGTGTTTAGTTACAGCCACAAAAGAAAAGACTTGTAATATTTTTATATACAGAGGACATCTGTAACAGGTATTTTGTTTCTTTTAAAGCAAGCAAAATAGAGGAATTGATACCTCAGACTATCTGGCCATATTTACTACCTTATCACTGCATTATTCTCTTTTATCTGTTTAAAGCATATAGAGATGACGTTTGTAGTTGTTATAAGTACTACACATTTTTAAATTGTTAGCTTCTTTAAGTATATCATGTAAAGAAATGTCTTAATTTTTGAAAAAAGTACATATTTATTTTCTTTTGGATTGTTTTTATTGTTTTCTATTTATGTCTTGATGATTTAATTTGGATTTGTTACAGCCAAGTGCCAAATGCTCTCTCAAATTGTCAGCAGTTTAAATTGACACAGATAATGATAGGTTTTTTCAGATTTTTTGAACCATCCACTTACATGTATTTTTAAAAATGAAACTTTTTTTCCTGTTCATACACTAATTACATCTCTCCTAGTCTGTTATCCCAATCATTCTTTTCTCTCCATTTATTATAAACTGTATGCTCAAAATTTAGTGTAATATACTAGCTTGTATGCAATGGATTTTCAACCAGATAGCATACATTTCCTGCTCTGGTGCTTAGAGACCATTAACTCCCTCCATTAGTGAAGGAGCCGTGTTAGAGCTTCCGAGAATAGCTACATTGGAAAGAATTGAAATCCTATATAGATTGCTACACTAATTGGCAACACAGCCTATAGGCCAATGCATGAGTCAAAAAAAAAAAAAAATCACTTGCTCACTGGCTTTGAAAAGTCATTTACTATTGTTGCTTAAACTTGCTCAGCTGTTTATAGAGAATGATGATAACAGAACTGCTCCTCTGCATCACTCGAGTTTAGGTCAATTAATTAGATATTGTGACCATTAATACCAGGTATTATTATCTTTAAGAGTCTTCCACTTCAATGCACATGATGCAATTTTGGTATATAACTTAGAAGCATTGAACTTCCTCAAATTTACTGGATGGACGTAACATTTTTAGAATAGTTGGTCATCTAGCAAATGCTTCAAAATGTGTAGATAGGAGAGAGATTTCTCATCACAGGGATTTAGACTTACTGTTATATAAAGGCTAACTTTGAGCTTGCTCAGTAATATTTGAAAAGATGTACCTGGTGGGTATCTAGCTACTAATATATTCTGAAGCAACATTTTAGCTGTATTGATATACTTTCTAATGCTGATATGAACTTAAATATAAGAAATGCGTACATCACAAGAATAGAATGGATAAAACAATGCTGCAAACTTAATGTTCTTATGCAAAATGGAATGCTAATGAAACACTGCTTACAATCACACATCAAAATTCACAAGTGCTAATCTGTTGTAGGTTTATTGTAATAAGACTTAGATTGTGCTCCTTCAGATATAAGATTGTTTCTCAAATCTTGGCAATATTCCTTAGTCAAATCAGGCTACTAGAATTCTGTATTGGATACATAAGAGCATGAAATTTTAAAAAATACATGTGTGATTATAAAATTAATCACAAATTTCACTTATACCTGCTAACAGCAGCTAGAAAACATTTTTTAAATCAAGTATTTTGTGTTTGGAATGTTAGGATGAGATCCAAATATGGTTTCAATCTAATTTTTTCCCAGACTAACATTCACTTTTTTAGGTACTATTCTGAGCATACTCAACAAAACCTGTGCATTTCATAAACTAATAGTTGAGGATTGTTGAATCTATTTCACTTACTTTGGCTGTGGTTTCCATTTGAAAGTAGAGGTTGTATACATCATATACTGTTATTCATTTTATTAATATTTTTCTACCTTACCTCTTATAAATTTATTTTACACAATTCCTACCCTGTATATATGTAAACATAAGTGTACGATTCTTAACCGTGGAGTAGAGGTACTAGAATGCTTATGGCCATCACTTTGTACAGGAACTGCATTGACTTTCAGTAAACATAAAGCCACAACTCCTTCATGATGTTATGTACCATATGATCTGTTTTGTATCTTAAATATGATTTACATATATTATTTATTTCTGGCAACTCAGTTTATGCTGTGCTAAGTATCAATCAAGCCATGTATAAATGTGATATGATTGACAATATGTGTTTACTTTAAACTTGTCTTTTCAAAATATTACTCAGTTTATGTTGTACAATGTAGATGGCCTCTTACTAATGTAAAATGATTTGTAGTGGAAACATTTATATTTTTATAATAAACATAATGAAAATATTTTTTACAGATTGGAATACAGAAGTGGTCTTTGAAGTTTTTTAAAAAATACATGTATAAATATGTGCTTATTTAAATAGCATAATAATGAAATTTATAAAGTCACAAAAATATGCTTCTGGGTTTTTATTCCCCGTTAGTGAGGAGGGATTTACATTGTGTAACCCACATGTTTTTGGTCTAAATCTCATTATGAATAAGCTGGAAAAATAGTCAGTAAATATTATTTCAAAGTAATAAATGCAATTATATTAGGCAGTTCTCTTTTGAATACAAATAACAGGAAACAAATAAATTGAGTTAATGTTTAAAAAGAAAATGTTTAGCAAAAGTGACAGAATTATCCAGGGATAATCTCGCTAGCTAAGAGATCAGACACAGATTGAACCAGGAATTCAAACAATGTCAACAGGGGTAAATCTCTCATTCTATGTCTTCTTCCCTTGGCCCTATTTTTCTTCCAACTGGGTTAATTTGCAAGCTATATCTTCCTAAAAGGTGAAAAATACTACTATGTTTAATTCTACATTGCAATTCTTATGAAAGAATTACCATCTTTCTAGTTCCAACAGAGATCATGAGGCCTTTCTTGGGTCACAAGCCCTATCATTTGGGTTGGAGAATGAGTCTTTTAGATTGGCAAGTACTGACTCCTATTCTTACCCTTGGAGATAGTGTGGGGTTATATGAGAGTGATGCTCTTCAGGTATTAGAGGTGTAAAAGTAGTTTATGTTCAATAGAATGTCAGAATACTGTTTATGACACATGAAGAAAGGAATTCTGGCCAGGCCAAATAGAACAAGTAAAAATAGGAAAAAAAAAAAAAGTATAACTTCAAGCCACATGCTAAAGAACACCTGATACTTTGCATACTATAGGTCCCTTGTCATTGCAGTCCACTTAAAGAAAATGATTATATATGAAAATTGAAAAAAAAAAAAGCTAACTTAAAAATGTGCAAAATAAAATAAGTGATCAATATTCCCATAGGGAAGGAAGTGGTTAGGAAGAGATTAAAGAAACAGGTCTGATTTGCGCTTGCCTTGAAGGAGAAATAGTATTCGGTCAAGTTGAGTGGAGTAGAGAATACTTTGCAAGCAGGAGATTAGTTAAGGGGAAGAGAAGAAGAAAAGAATATATTTGTTCATTCAATAAATACATAGTAGGCATTATCATGAGCCAGCTGTTTGGCTATCATCACGTACAACTTACATCATTAAATCTTTTGCAACATTTCTGTGAATAGAGATTAGCTACTTTTATGTGAGAAGGGAATCTGTGCTCAGAATGTCCAAATCACCCTCCCAAGGTTATCCTAGTATGTAGATAAATATTTCAAACTGGAATCTTCCTGTTCTGTGCTCTTGTTATCATGGGCTAATTACTATAATCTCCACAATGCTCTAGGGACAGTGACAATGACAATTTGCACAAGTGGCTTGGGGAGACTAGGTCAAGTAGACTATGTGATGTTAGAAATCTATTTTGGTATTCTATGCATGAAGCTATACATCTACCCCAGATGGTGGTAATGTGAAGAATGAAAAGCATACAAAAATATATGAAAGAAAGAGGATTTACAGAATTTACCAATTTGCTCTGAGAATTCTTCGAAAGATAGAAATCAAGTAAACCAATAATTTAGGTCCTGAATGTCTGTGGAAATGATGGCACCGTTTGTCAAACTAGAGAATAAGGAGGGGTCAGCTTACCATCATGGGTTTGTCAAATATATACTGTATGTCAAACTTTACTAAGTAAGTATTGGGGATGAGAATCTGAAGCTTTAGGAAAAAGAATTCAAGGGTAAAAATGTGTATGGAAAGATGTCTCTGGAAGTATGTAAAGATCTACCTTACAAATATTTATTTGTTTCCCATATAGACATGCATTTTTCCTAGAACACCTCTTAGGTTAATGCTAGCTACATAATTAGGTCCCCAAATATTATCAACTTCAAATAATAAAAAATATGTTTTTTTTAACACAGAATAACCCAAAGTAGGTGTTTGCCAGGTACCTTTCTTTGAAATAATTAGGAGCCTATACTTTGTCTATCTTGAAGCCTAAGGCCTTGAAATCCTCTACTCCCAGCCAGTAAAATGAAGGAGAGGATCATATGGGGGGATTTTATGAGCTCTGTTTCTAAGTGGTACATACGACTTCTTCTCTGGTTCCATTGGCTAGAACTCAACCACATTGCTGTACTTAACTTCAAGAGAACATAAAGTAGTCTGACAATGCTCCTAAATAAAAATGGAAATTTCTGGAATTCATATCACAATCTCTGCCACAACCTCTTTTAACGTAAATAATATGTCAAAGGCAGATTGTTCTAAAAACCTTATTAGAGAAACATCAGTTTCTTTCTAACTGTACCAATTTCTTTTTTTCTATAGGCAATCATTTTTAATTCTTTTATTACATAAATCTGATCCTTCTACTAATGACACCTGTCAGCTATATGAGTACACTGCTCAGGTCTCCTTTCAAGAGAACTTATTGCAAGAAAGCAGTTAGCTGACAACCGTGAGCTGCTATATTTTCAAAATTCCCAGTATATTTTAGCAGGCCATGCTCTACCTTGGTCAGTCAGGGACTGAATATGATGGAATTACTAGGGCCAGACCATTTCTTCTCAAGTGGTAAATCCCTTTAACAAGCAATCTTGTGTCTGATGTTCTAATCATCCTCAATGAAGCTTGTTCAGATTTACAGTGCAGTCTGAGCTCCATACTATTCGATTTTCCTTCCTTCACTCTCTCCTTTTATAGGTGTCAGACCTGTATTTCTGTCTGAAAGCTCCTTGCACTTTCTTTTAAACCCTGTTCCAATGCTTCCCAGGCATTTCTAGCACAACTTATTTGCAGGTTTAATTCTTTCTGTGTCTGATTCTTGACTATCTTAAACTTACATGAGTCTCAAGTTGAATTACCTGGAAAACTAAAATATTATCCTTTATTCTTCCCTCTACCTTTTCTTTGTTGTCTAACTGATCCCCTAACAATGGAATGCTCACTCCCGACACTTTTCTCTATTGCCCAGCAGAATCTCTGTTTGACCCTCATCACTTTGAAGGAATTTCCTAAACTGTGCCCCTAATTCCAGTCTTGATATCTTCAACCTCCTCTTCAATATGCAGCCAGACTAATATAGCAAAGTTAATGTTGTAGTTCCTCCTCAGGAGGCTTGCAGACTCAAATGCCCAGGGGCCTGGTGGGTTGTATAAACGAGTACAGTAAGTGAAGAGTATGGTGACCCATAAAAGTGCCTTTTCTTCCACTAAAAGCAAACTTCTCAGGTTTAAGGCAATACCAATCCAGTGTGAACTTCTGGTTTTTCTTTTTCTGTTTTTTCAAGGTTTACACATGGACACAGGGAGGGGAGCACTACACACTGGGGTCAGTTGGGGGGGAAATAGGGGAGGGAGGGTGGGGGGTGGGGAGCTGGGGAGAGATAGCAAGGGGAGAAATGCCAGATGTAGGTGATGGGGAGGAAGGCAGCAAATCACACTGCCACGTGTGTTCCTATGCAACAATTTTGCATGTTCTTCACATGTACCCCAAAACCTAAAATGCAATAAAATAAATGGGAAAAAAAAAGAAAACTATGTTTTTTTTTTTTTTAATTTCGTGGGTACCTAGTAGATGTATTTATCAATTCTTTATTTTTCAAGAGAATCCTTAATCTGAGTCTTCGTGAAAATTTTCTATATATTTAACATATGATAATCTACTTAATTATGAACACACACACACACTGAACTTTGTCTGCAGCGGCCAACTTTTTATTTCTAAAATACAGGCTACTCTCTGGTATTGGCACATGAGATCTATCTTGAATGAAACCCTGCTTCTCTCTTTATTTTCTGGTTGGCCTACTACCTCCTTACACTCTCCTTACAACTGCGCTGACCCACTTGTAGTCCTCTGAGTATGCCACACTTTTTTAATGCATCATAGCCTTTGACCTTTTTGATCCTCTGTCCAGAATCACTTAGCCAATTTCTACTCATTCTTCAAGTCTTCTTATATCCCTAACACTGGGTTAGGTCACCTTTTCTTTTGCATCAGTAGAACCCTGTACTTCCTACTGACACACACCATCTTAATCAAAATTGCCTATTCTTTATGCCCTATTCTTACTTCTAGCTGAGGACACCTTGAACTGTGGCTTGAAAACCACTGTTGCTGCACTGGTATATAATAAACAAAAAACTATTTTTGAGCCAAATTAATAAATCAATACAATGTTTGATCGCATCATAAATGGCGATGTATCTGATTATTTTTTTCCCCATAGGAAAAAGTGTAAATTTCCTTCAGGTCAATAAAGCTAGTTAACGTTCTACTTGTATATCTTGGATCATTGAATATACTGATCTCTGCTAGAACTGGTTCATTTTCATAGAATTTTGTGGACTCGTTTCATTGGTCTCAATGCTCCCATTTTTCTTAGTGCAGTTAAGTTGTTTAAGTAGACCCTTGAACCAGAGCTTAGCTATAAAAATTTAACAAGGTAAATGCCAAAGCTTTTCTGATCCTTTCTATTTTCTCACTATGTACAAATAACATCAACATGCCTACTAAAATCTACCCTTCTTATGAGGCATCTGGGATGCACATTCTGTTGACACACAGGCTCTAGATACAATTTGGGAAAATAAGTGGTAGAGTTAAATGCGCCATAAAATGAAGAGTTTGGAGATTTGTAGAAGTCATCACCCTTAAATTCTCTGGGAAAACTTTGTTATATGTTCATGAAGAATAGTCATAATTGGATCACATGTTCCAACAAGGTGGGCTATCAACTTTCCTCTTTGAAGAAAGATAATTTTCCACTTTAGTTAGAAATAAAGTGGTGCTAGTAATAGTAATAAGAAATAAAAGAAAATAAGATGCTTGATATGCATATTACATGTATATACACACACATAAATTTTAACTTTTCTAAATAATTATAATTAATGTTCACTGAACTTTTACTATGTACAAAGCCCTTAACATAAATTATTTGATATAATTTTTCTATGAGCTTTATGAAATAAGTATATTGTTATCCACTTTATAAGTTGAACCTTAGCGTAGCTGATAATCACACAAAATCATACAGCTATCAAGTAGAACTGAAGCCAAAATCAGCTCCAGAGCTCTTGTTCTGAACTATTACACCTTCTTAACTCTCAGTAAAATGTCACAACTTCAGGCTAAAATCTGAAGAATAATTATAAAATATATTCTGGAATTAAGATCTTGGGTAGTCTCTGTTTTCCACTTTTCAATGTGCATACTGTAATTCAATAACTCTGCTCGTAAAGACAGGGTTCTGCAGAATCCTTTGGAGGAAGAAACAGGCAGTTATCCTTGGTCTCATTTCTGAGAACTCCATTTCAATAGCATAAAATTTGCTTGACATATGGTGAACCCTTCAAGCAAACATGTTCCCTTGAACATTCAACAACTAATCTAATTTGGAAACACCAAATACCACAAAGAAAAAGTAGGATTCTTGTGCTATTTTCTGACAGTTTTCCACACCAATGATTTATGGAAGTATGTTAAATTTAGGATGCTCATCTGAAGCCAAGAAAAAACCTTTATATTTTTGAAGCCTATCACCCTCAATGATGGAAGCCAAAAACTTGGAATGTTGCTAAAATCAAGGATGAGCGAATACAGAATGTCATGTACTATCAAGAACTTATTGACTTTCATATGGTTCTGATTTATTCTCATACATGGCAAATTGAAAGCCTTGGGAAGAAGCCAGTACAAATTGTTACAGATAACACTATCTGAATATAACTGCCATAGGTATGCTTTTATAATAAATAGATATTTCATATCAGCAGCTCAGCAATGCAAAAACTGAAAAAGACTCTAGTCAAAATTCATTTGGATACAATCCTTCAGAGAATGCTCAATTTGCCAATATTATTATTTATCTTGGTCTAGAGAGCCCTTAATACTCAATTTCGTGTTTCTGACTCTAGAGATTTTATACACACACAAGTACACAAACACATACACACACACACACACACACATATATATATATATATATATACACACACACACATAACATACTCTATGGAGGTTAGAACATTGAAAACATAACAATATCTTAGCTTAATAAATTAAGTTTGAACACATGAAAGCTTAGTACATGCCTGAAGAATCAAATAGATTAATATGTTATTTTCAAATTTTTAAAGGCATTTTTTGCAATAGATTCTTTTTCTTGGTTTAATGGGTTCAGCATGAGGTATCATTTGAGCATTAAGGGCTGTGGCATGACATTCATTTTTAGCCTAATGTAATGGTTCATTTATCAAGTGCTTAACAGCATACTTAGTACACAACAGGTCAGTAGGCATAAAATTAGCTTTTGTTAAATGAATATTAAATGTATTGTTGGAGGACAAATGAGCAATATTACCTATTTCAACAATTGCAGCATGGATTCTGTGCAATATACAATTGCTTTCCACTTAGATTAATGTTTCTCTCAAACAGAAAGCTGTGTAGAGGCAAGTCTAATCTAATACATAGACAGGTTCAGGGCCTGGCACACAGAATAAACCCATAATTGTTGAATGATACGCATTTACAATGAAAAATCACTATGGGTAACAAAGGAGTCCTACTTTACACTTTCCTGCTCTGGGGAAAGGAAAATAGATATATTTACATACATATATACACACATATTTATTTATTAAATGGATTATATACATATATGTGAATACATATGTACATATACTCATATATACTTATGAATACATATATAAATATATTTATATATATTTATAAATACATATACATGTATATTTAGATATACATATAAACATATTTATTTATATATACACAGATATTTATTTATTACATGGCTTACTAAAATTCAAAGAATTAATAAATGCCAAAGCCAGGGATAAGACTAAAAAATGAATCTTTCTCTTTTAAGATAGCTGTAATTGCATAACATGAGACACTATGGTTGCATAATATCACTCAGTGACTTAAAACAACAAAAGCCACTTATTTCATGGTTTTTGCAGGTCAGGAATTCATACATGGGAAAGCTTATCTCTGTTCTGTGTTGCCTAAATCTCAAATGGAAGACTCAAACTCTGGCATTGGATTCTTCTGAATATTCATGTGCTTGCATATCTGGTTATTGGTGTTGGCTCTCATCAAGGATCCAGCTAAGCTCACACGTGGCTTCACAATGTGGTGGTTGGTTCGAAGTAGAGGCAACTGAATGGAGGGGAGGAGAAAGAAAAAGGGTGTGAGATTTTACCCTATTTACAAGCCAACAATTTTGCCTGCCATATTTTCCTGGATATTGGCAGATGTCATGAGGTTTTTGGGTCAGAGACAAAGAACAATTTGTTACTCCCAGCAGTAGCAGTATCCAGTGTCACCATTTTCATACACGAATTATCCAAGGCCCAATTTCTTTTTTTTTTTTTTTTTGAGACAGAGTTTCGCTCTTGTTACCCAGGCTAAAGTGCAATGGCACGATCTCGGCTCACCGCAACCTCCGCCTCCTGGGTTCAGGCAATTCTCCTGCAAGGCCCAATTTCTACAAAGTTATGCAAAGAGGGCCAAGTCTTGCCTGCATATGCAATGAGATGTATTGAAGAACTGGAAACTCATGTAATCGGCTTAAAGCAAACCTGCCTAACAACTGCCTCAGAAGGAAATGTCTTTATCATATCAGAGAGTTAAAAAACCTACCGTTTGCTGCAAAGGGAAGTACTATGTCTTTATTCCAAGGTTATTTACTATACAAATACCTTTGAAAAGATAATGTAGAAAAGAGGGCAGTTAGTGCCTCTGCTTGAAAGATATGCAGAAACATGAGAGACCCATAGAGAATTTTTTCCTCTAAAACACTTCTTTTAATCTTTGTTGTTAAGAGCAATAAATAAATTTAATATAAACTTATTAAAGGATTTACCCTCAAATTTTAATGTCAACATTTAAGATTTATTTAGGAGAGAAAATATCAACTCCCTCACCCTCATCCTCCTTTGGTTAGGAATGACTACACGGCATAGAAAATTTGGGACAGTTAGGCATTAAACAATCAAAAGATTCTTCTCAAATTAAAATCATAGCTTATATGAATATTTTATAAAAAATATCCACATTTGATAGGCCTCCTATTAAACCTATATATAATTTGGGTAGAACTAACACCTTTACAATGTTGAGTTTTTCAATCCATACATATGGTATGCCTCATCATTTATCTAGGTTTTCTCTGAAGTCTTTCATTGGCATTTTGTAATTTTTAGCATAAAGATCTTGCAAAAGTTTTGTTTGATTTATACTTAAGTACTTCATTACCTTTTGCAGAATTATAACTAATATTAGATGTGTGTGTGGTTTTTTTTTGTTTTTTTTTTTGAGACAGGGTCTCACTCTGTCACCCAGACTGGAGTGCAGTGGCATGATCTCGGCTCACCAAAACCTCTGTCTGCCCCGCTCAAGCAATTCTCCTGCCTCAGCCTCCTGGCAGGAGAGGCTCCTGAGTATCCGGGACTACAGGCATGCACCACTATAGTCCAGGTAATTTTTGTATTTTTTGGAGAGATGGGATTATACCATGTTGGCTAGGCTGGTCTGGAACTCCTGGCCTTAAATAATCCACCAGCCCAGGCCTTCCAAATTGCTGGGATTACAGGTGAGAGCCACTACTCCTGGCCCTAATATTATATTTTTAATTTCAGTTTCTACATGTTAATTATTGATATCTGGAAATGTGATTTATTCTCATTGTTTTGATTGTATACTCTACTACCTAGTTTTATTCATATGTTAGTTTTAAGTTTTATATTTTGTAGATTTTTGGGGGACTTTTTTCTATGTAGACAAGCATGCCATCCCAAAATGGTGAAATTTATATTTTTTTCCCTTCAACCTGTATGTGCTTTTATTTCATTTTCTTGCTTTATTGCTGGGGCTAGAATTCCTAGTACTATGCCAAATAAGAGTTATGAGGAGACATCTTTCCACTGTTTCCAATCTTAGGACAAAAGCAATCTTTCACATTACGTTTGATGTTAGCTGAAATTTTTTTGTAGATATTCTTCATCAAGCTAGATGTTTCCCTCTATTTCTATTTTTCTGAGGGTATTTTTTTCACGAAGGAGTACTTTTTCAATTTATTTTTTCTGCCTCAATTGGAATGATCACTACTTTTTCTTTTTGATTTGATGATTATACTGCTTGATTTTTGAATATGAAACTTGTCTTGCATACCTGGGGCAAAATATTTATTGCTAGTGGTGTATGATTCCATTTCCTGTGATTTTGTAGAGCAAATGCATTAAACTTTATGAGACACATATAGGTGTAGTGTTTGCCTTTCTTTTACTTCTTTAATTTTTCTTTGCTTTCTTTGTTGAGCTTTGATATCAGGATAATACTGGCCTCATAAAAAAAGTTGGAGGACATTCTTTTTTTTTATTTTCTGAAAGAGAGTGTATAACATTGTGCTAATTCTTTTTTAAGTGTTAGAGAATTATCCAGTAAAATTATATAGGCCTGGAGATTTCTCTCTCAAGAGATTTTTAATTATAAAATATATTTAATAACTACACAACTATTTAGTTTATTTAAAGTTGATTCATTTTTGTAATTTGTAGTTTTTGAGAAATTTCTCAATTTAAAAGAATTTTCAAATGTATGAGTATAAAAATACTTTGTGATATTCCTTTGCTCTAATCATTATGAAATAACACCACATGTTTCATTATCAATATTTATGATAATTGTCATGACTATTTTCTAGATTTTTAACACGTTTATTAATTTTTTTGAAATAACATTTTTGTTTCATGTATTTTCCTAGTTTTTCTGTTTGTTTTTGTTTATATGTGTTGTTTATCATTTCTTTTCTTTTGCTTGCTTTGGATTATTGTTTTCTCTTTTTTCTCTAGTTTCTTAAGGAGCTTAGATTGTTTATTTAAAGTACTTTCTCTTTTCTAAAATAATATAGTACTATGATTTTTCTTTTATAACTATTTTAGCTACATCTCATTCATATTGATATGTTTGTTTTAATTTTCTTTCAGTTCTATGTATACGTTATTCTCTTTGAGCTTCCTTTTTTATCCACTGATTATTTAAAAGTATGTTTTTAATTTTCAATTGTTTAAAGATTTTTTCTTGCCTATCATTGATTTCAAATGTTTCTACTTAAATTAAATAATATGTTCTGTATGATTTAGATTATTTTAAATCTATCGATGTTTGTGTAATGAGCCAACATGTGGTCTGTCTTGGTGAATACTTGGCGGACAATTAAATAGACTGCATATTATGCTGTTATGGAGTGGAATGTTTTACCAGCGTCAGCTGAATCTTATTGGTTGATAGTGTTTTTCAGTTCTCCTATATCTTCGCACACTTTTTATCTAATACTTCTATTTATTGCTAGTAGTGAGAATTTGAAGTTACCAACCACAGTTGTAAATTGGCCCATTTCTTCTTTCAGCGCCATCCAATTTTGCTGTGTATTGAAAAGTTCTGGTTTTTTTTTGTTGTTGTTGTTGTTTTTGTTTTTTTTTTCATATACACATTTAGGACCATGATGTCTCTTGGTAGATAATCCTGTCATTACTATGTAATACCTTTCTTTGTCCCCACCTATTTTCTTTGCTTTTAAGTCTACTTTATACATTATTCAATTATATATGTATAGTGTATATTTACATGTAATATATGTCATGATATATTGTATTACTTCAGAGGTAAGGCAATTTTACTTCCTATGTAAAATATAGTATGCCAACAAAAATTAACCAAATACCCTACTTTTTAAAATTAATGTTTCCATAATATATTTTCATCCATCGTTTTATTCTTAACATACTTGTATTATTATTTTTGAAGTGAGGTTTTGTAGATTCAATATAGTTGGGTACAGTTTTTATTCATTCTGTCCACCTTTGTCTTTTAATTGAGGTATTTAATCCATTTATTTGTCAAGTAATTATATTATGGCTAAGTCTGCTAATTTACTATTTGCTGCTTTTCTTTTCTGTTTCAAATTATGTTCTTACTCTTTTGTTACCTTTCTGTGGCTTCCTTGACCAAATTTTATTTTAGAATTACATTTTTGTTTTATTTATAAGGTTTTTGAATTATTTTGTATAATTTTCTTAATATGTGCTCAAGGTATTACAATAAACACTTGCAACCTCAGAAGACATGCAAACTCTTAAAATGTTTATGTGAACAAATGATTCTCATTTTACCTGTGGCAAATGATAATCGGTCTAGATATTTTTTATGTTCTTTCAGTTCTAACAATCTGTATTATGTGATATTTACTATTATAAATCTATTACAATTTGAAAATGACAGTGCTATATAAAACAAAATAAAAACCTAGACTTTATCCATGCTACTTAGCAGGGCTTTTTGAACTGGCTTGTCCGGAGTTTAAAGAGTTAATCGGAAACTGTTCAGGACCTTCTTGCTTGGTTGTGGTAATTCAGAATTATGCAGTACATAAAAGGAGTTTTAAGCACTTGTGTTCTTTGCACTCTTAAAAAAAACCTCATCCTAATTTGCTTCTTGTATTTTTTATACATTTACGTGGTAATAAAGACATCAACAGTTTTCAGGTTTGTAAAAGTCACTGTTGTAATATATGCTGACACCTGTGATTGGTTTATTTGGTTATAGATCACTGAACAACTGAGAAAAGAGAAACAAAAACATGAAGTTAGCAAAGTTCCTACCATTATTAACATGAGCCAAAAATCCCATGCATTTATTCAGAGGCAACAGGTACTGTGGGGTTTTTTTGTTGTTGTTTGTTTGCTTGTTTTGATCATCCTCTAGAATCCTCTGTGTCAGGATGATTCTAGGTTTCAAGCATATTGGTGAAATAGGGAGGTAAAGACTGTAGGAAGGATGGATATTAAAGTTACTATCGAAGCCTGAAAAAATTCTAGTTCTTTGTGATCCTTCCAATCGTTCAGATGCTAAGATTTGTTGTTCCCACAATCCATGCATCATTAAACAAACCCATAGTCACTAAGTGAACTATATAGTTTTTGGTCTTTACATTCTGAAAGATTCTGAGGGACACCCTTAGACATGATACTGTATGCCCTTGAAAATTTGACTAAAATAATTGTTATTTGTATACATCCAGATGTTTTAAACACCACAGGGTTTTAAAAAGTGACATTTTTAATAGATAAGTAAATAAATATCTGTATCAGCAAATATTAGATATTGCTGAGTTCTTGTTGATATGCTTGTTAAAAAGTCATGGTGGAAAGAAATCAGGATTTAGAATTCTACAAATCTCAGTTGAAGACCCCTAGCTGTTTTTGTTAGTTGAATTCAATGCTGGCTGAACTCTAAAGACTCAGTTTTTTCACTATGTAAACAATAATCATTATATAAAGCTAATAGAGCTGGAAAGATAAACTATTATGGGTAAAGTGTTTTCCTTAGTTTATCTATTTAAGTAGTGCTATATCCTTTCTTTATTTATTTACCTTGATCAAGTGAAAGCCTGGTTTTAGGGTTTACTTTTATCAAAATTGTACTCTGAACCAAATGAGCTCAAAAGGTCAACTTTGAAAAGTCAAAATTACAGAAAATTTTAACATAAACTTCTCAATAATTGTTTTCAAAATGCAGAGCAGGACTTCTCTTATTTACCATGGTGAATAAAATGACTTTTATAAATATACATTCATGCCATCTGCAAACAGGGACAATTTGACATCCTCTTTTCCTATTCAAATACCGTTTATTTCTTTCTCTTGCCTGATGACCCTAGCCAGAACTTCCAATACTGTGTTGAATAGGATTGGTAAGAGAGGGCATCCTTGTCTTATGCCAGTTTTCAAAGGGAATGTTTCCAGTTTTTGACCATTCATTATGATATTGGCTGTGGGTTTGTCATAAATAGCTTTCATTATTTTGAGATACAATCCATCAATGCCTAGTGTATTGAGAGTTTTTAGCAGGAAGGGGTGTTGAATTTTGTCGAAGACCGACTCTGTATTTATTGAGATAATAATGCGGTTATTTCTTTGGTTCTGTTCATATGATGGATTACCTTTATAGATTTGTGGATGTTGAATCAGTCTTGCATCTCTGGGATGAAGCCAACCTGATCGTGATGGATAAGCTTTTTGCTGTGCTGCTGGACTCGGTTTGCCATTATTTTATTGAAGATTTTTACATCAATATTCATGATAGATATTGGCCTGAAATTTTCTTTTTTTTTGGTTGCGTCTCTGCCAGGTTTTGGTATCAGGATGATGCTGGTCTCATAAAATGAGTTGAGAGGATTCCCTCTTTTTGTATTGTTTGGAATAGTTTCAAAAGGAATGGTACAGCAACTCTTTGTACCTCTGATAGAATTCAGTTGTGAACCCATCTGGTCCTGGACTTTTTTTGGTTGATAGGCTATTAATTGCTACCTCAACTTCAGACCTTGTTACTGGTCTTCAGGAACTCAACTTCTTCCTGGTTTAGTCTTGGGAGGGTGTAAGTGTCCAGAAATTTATCTATTTCTTCTAGATTCACTGGTTAATCTTCATAGAGGTGTTTGTAGTAATCTCTCATGGTCGTTTGTATTTCTGTGGGATTAATGGTGAGATCCCCTTTATCATTTTTTATTGCATCTAGTTGAATCTTCTCTCTTTTCTTTTATATTAGTCTGGCTATCGGTCTATCTATTTTGTTGATCTTTTCAAAAAAATCAGCTCCTGGATTTATTGATTTTTGAAGGGTTTTTTCTGTCTATATTTCCTTCAGTTCTGCTCTGATCTTAGGTATTGCTTGTGTTCTGCTAGCTTTTGAATATTGTCTCAGCCCAAAATCTCCTTAAGATGATAAGCAACTTCAACAAAGTCTCAGAATACAACATCAGTTTGCAAAAATTGCAGACATTATTATACACTAATAATAGACAAACAGAGACCCAAATCATGAGTGAACTCCCATTCACAATTGCTACAAAGAATAAAATACCTAGGAATACAACTAACAAGGGATGCAAAGGACCTCGTCAAGAAGAACTACAAACTACTGCTCAAGGAAATAAGAGAGGACACAAACAGATGGAAAAACATCCCATGCTCAGGGTTAGGAAGAATCAATATCGTGAAAATGGCCACACTGCCCAAAGTGGGCAAAGGATATGAACGAACACTTTTCAAAAGAAGACATTTATGCAGCCAACAAACATATGAAAAAGAGCTCATCATCACTGGTCATAAGAGAAATGCAAATCAAAGCCACACTGAGATACCACCTCACACAAGTTAGAATGGCGATCATTAAAAAATTAGAAGACTACATATGCTGGAGAGGATGTGGCGAAATAGGAACACTTTTACACTGTTGGTGGGAGTGTAAATTAATCCAACCAATGTGGAAGACAGTGTGGCAATTCCTCAAGGATCTAGAAATAGAAATACCATTTGACCCAGCAATCCCATTACTGGATACATACCAAAAGGAATATAAATCATTCTATTATAAAAACACATGTACACATATGTTTATTGCAACACTATTCACAATAACAAACACACAGAACCAATTCAAATGCCCATCAATGATAGATTGGATAAAGAAAATGTGGCCTATAGGCACCATAGAATACTATGCAGCCATAAAAAAGGATGAGTTCATATACTTTGCAGGGACACAGATGAAACTGGAAACCATCATTTTCAGCAAACTGACACAAAAACAGAAAACCAAACACCACATGTTCTCACTCATAAGTGGGTGTTGAGCAATGAGAACACACAGACACCAGGAGTGGAACATCACACACTGGGGCCTGGGGTTTGGGGGCCTAGGGGAGGAATAGTAGAGGATGGGGGTATTGGGGAGGGAGAGCATTAGGAGAAATATCTAATGTAGATGACAGGGCGATGGATGCAGCAAATCACCACCATGGCACGTGTATGCTTATGTAACAAATCTTTACGCTCTGCACATGTAACCCAGAACTAAAGTATAATGCAAAAATAAATACATAAATAAAATAAAATGACTTTTGTTTTTGACATTTGAGGTATGCAATAATAAAAGTTATAGAAATTAGAAAGCTTCCTTTGGGGAAAGGGAATAATTTTACTTTCTATGAAAGTGATATTTTGGTCTCAATTTAAGTAACACACACTTAGTTTTCATTTCCTGGTTTTAAATGATAAGCTGCATATTCCTAGTTTACAGCAAACCACATACATTTAGAGAGCTAGAAACATTGCTTCAAATTAGTAGATATTAAGCCTCATAAATGTCCAGTCCATAAGTATGACATAAGTTATTAGATTTAGTTTTTTGTGTAAGACATAAATTATTAGATTTAGTTTGAAATGACTGAACATGTTCCAGTTTTCTATCAAGTAAAAGAAGAAATGTGAGGCTCCAAGGCAATCTCAGCAAATTTGTATTCTGATTAAAATAATTTTTGATCCTACACAGTTCAGTGCATGGAAAAAAGTTGTCTAGTTATGCAATTCAGTGTGGTTGTTAGAGAAGAAAGTATGTCTCTTACGTGGGGTTTGAGCTTCATGCAGCTTTGTGATTGTATTTCCTTCCCCATGGTGGAGAACTCCTTATTAAATTGTGGGCAAGAGGCACTTTTATTGGTTTTTCTAACAGTAACTACTTACCTCAGGAAACATTAGATTAAAATACTAGATGCAGATCTCGAGTTCATCTTGTAACAGAACTAGAGCACATTGATTTGATACTTTACATGTGCAGAAAACAAACCATTTCCTAAATGGCTGGATATAATTTCTCTTTTTAGCTCTAAGTCAAAATTTAACATTTTTTTCTATTTTTAATAAAGATATGAACAAATGCATCTAATAAGGAGGTTTGATAAAGACTCTTCTTCACTTTAGTTTTGCATGTGAACGCGACTGAGCTTTATGTTGCTACAAAACACTACTTAAAAATAAAAAGGTCAATTCTGTACGTAGAGAGGAGCCATTGTTAGTTGTTATGCTCTCATTAGCTGGTATAGTATCAACGCTGTTGTCAACATGATGCTGCTCTGGAATTTCTTCCTCTTCTCCACAGCTAGCTGTGTGTTCCTCTTGTTCTTGGGCCAGCTGAACCATACATCTTGTGTCCTAAAACCATATGGAGCATGTTTTTGTATGAACTCCCATGATTAAGGACATCTGTCTCAGCCTCTACATTTGCCTTCAGGGGATGCTTGCATCATTAACGGTACAGTTAACAGCATGTTTTGCATCATGAAGTTGGCCATACATAGTTTTTCTGGGGATTCTACTGTTTTCGTTCCTTAAAAAAACACATGAACAAGCCTATATTTTGTGTTTTTGTCTCCCATTTCAACTTTCTTGCTTTTCTTCTTTCCTCATTCTCTTTAGCTTTTTTTTTTTTCTATGAATATTTACTGGCCATCACCTTGTGTTTAGCAGGTCTTATAATATTCCAACATTGCATATTTACAACTCTAAAGATTGATTGCAATTTCTAAACATAATTCGCTTTTCCTTCCAATTTCTTGTTTTGAGTATAATTTTGATTCCCTAATGTACATGTGTTACTTTTCTGTTTATTTTGAATAATATGATTAGACTTGACTCCTGAAAAATATTCTTCAGTAATGTTTTGTGATACAAAATATCCACATTTTTCATAAGTTATCAAACCAAAATGTTGCTAACTCTATACTGGAATTCTACTAATTATTCCTATTGTACAGATTGATTCATATTTATTACAAAGTATTTAAAATCAATTTTAATAACTTTTATATGAATATAGTAGTACTCTAAATATATAGGAAATATAATCACTGAAACTCTTAAACACTAGTGAACAGATATACAATATGCACAATTATTTAATCAAATCTATGTCATTGATTACTTTATAATTTAAGGCTCTCTTTGTTGATGCTAATGTTGACTTTCTTTAAAAAATCTCTAAATTATGAAAAAGTCTAAGCTATTGTAATCTACATTATAGACTTTCTTCTGTATGTTTTACTCATAGATAAATTGTTACTAATCCTGTTTATTGCTAAATGCAGTGGACATCTGTTTCCAAGTAATTCCAAATTGTAGAAAAGAATACATTTAGACAGCCTCTGTGAAAACATATTGATCCATGAATTCTATTTGCTGATATGTATTTACTCTTTCTAATATTTAGATTTATTCTTCATAGCGCATAATGTTTGTTCATCAGAAATATTGTCAAAAAACTATTGATGCACCGAAGTTATCATGATGCACTGAAGGTACGAAAACGAACAAGATACCCCTGCTCTGGTGAAGATGCTTACTTGTTGTTGAAATTGAGACTGTCAGAGGCAGGTATAGACACAAGAATGACTGACTTTGTATTTAAAGGTGTAAATTTCATAAATAGGGTACATAAAAAATAGACACACTTAATGATGTAAACATGTTAATATTTCCAAATATAAATATCATTCTGTACTGTGACTTGCTTATTAAAAAAGCGTTGAAGTGGTGTTTGCATACCATAAATTTACCCATTTTAAGTGTATAATGTGATGATTTTCGGTAAATTTTAAAATCATGCCAGCATCAGCACAGTCTAGTTTTAAAACACGTTCCTCACCCCAGAATGTTGCCTTGTGGCCTTTTGCAGTCCCTCACTCCACATTCCAACCCCAGACAATCACTGATCTGCTTTTAATCTCTGTAATTTCCATTTTCTAGAAATTTCATGAAAATACAATAATAAATAATGTATAAATCATTAAAGATTTATAGCAAATGTAGTTTTGTTACCCTTTTTTCATATTTCTCAACTTTGTACAAAGAAAGCTGTTTCAATTAGTATTTTGAAATGTGGAAGATGCCTTTTAACTAAGAACTTGAGGGGTAACAACCCTAACTCTCATTATCTTCATTTTATAGATGTGAAATGTAAAAGATCAGACATTTGGCTAATGACACTGCTAAGTGACAACAGATATTTAAAACTAGTTCTGTCTAAATTTAGATGCACTGATATATTTTCTCAGAAAGCTGAAATACTTTTAATATTATAAACTCATTGACAGTGAAAGATATTTGTTCTTTTGTTCTTTTGTTGTTTAGTGGCTACCTCAAGGTCTAAAACAATGATCAGCAATACTATGGAAGTTTTAGTTGTAATCCACTTTTTTGAATTGTAATAGTTATTAAACACTCATGTACCAAACACAATGCTAGTTGTCTGACATTACAAAAGGAATGAGGTTTGAAATAAAGTACCATATAGACCGGGCATGGTGGCTCAAGTCTGTAATTCTAGATTTTTGGGAGGCCGAGGTGGGTGGACCACCTGAGGTTAGGAGTTCGAGATCTGCCTGGCCAACATAGCAAAACCCCCTCTCTACTAAAAATACAAAAAATTAGCCAGGATTGGTGGCTGGTGCCTGCAATCTCAGCTACTTGAGTGGCTGAGGCAAGAGAATTGCTTGAACCCGGGAGGTTCAGGTTTCAGTGAGCCGAGATTACTGTCATTGCACTCCAACCTGGGTGACTGAGCAAGACTCTGTCTTAAAAAAAAAAAAAAAGTACCAAATAGTTTTCACTTGTTCTAAAAATCTCTCATTATTAACTCAAATGTAAAAATCCATATTACATCTGAAAAGTTATTCTTCTAAACCCTCTACCCTCCTTAAAGCCAAGCCTATGCCACTTTGCTATGTCAATCTATTTAACTTATGTTTGGTACACAGACTACATTGTTTTCTTTTTTTGTAGGACAGAAGAACTCCCAGGCAAGCTAGTTTAACTGTATGACATCTACCAATATTAAATTATTTAATTTTTTCAAAAGTAAATGCAACTATAATACAGTCAAATACAGCCTGAAACTCTGTTGGGAAGTAATTCTTTTTTTTTTTTTGAGACAGAGTCTCACTCTGTTGCCAGGTGCCAGGCTGCAGTGCAGGGGCGTGATCTCAGCTCACTGCAACCTCCGTCTCCTGGGTTTCAGCAATTCTCCTGCCTCAGCCTCCTGAGTAGATGGGACTATAGATGCAAGCCTCCACACCCAGCTAATTTTTTTGTATTTTTAGTAGAGATGAGGTTTCACCATGTTGGCCAGGATGCTCTGGAGCTCTTGCACTCGTGATCCGCCTGCCTCGGCTTCCCAAAGTGTTGGGATTTATAGGCGTGAGCCACTGTGCCTGGCCTGAGAAGTAATGATTTTAGGACACAAATTCAGTCTGGTTTACTGGAAAATTTTAGCAATAAGTAAAAATCTTAATGTGTTTGCATATGCATGGTTTCACACACTTTTTATCAGGTACTAGAGAAACACTGAATGTTAATGCCACTGAATTTTGCTGAATTAGTGTGCCATGTAACTCCTTTCATATTAAAGATTTTACCCACTTAATTTCACCAGAAGTAGTGTTTTCACAGTGCATGATTATGACAAAAAATAGAGTGATAGGGAGGGGGGAAGTGTCATTAGGTCCAGTGTCAATAGACAATAAAAATCTTCTTTTTGTAATCGTTTATACTTCACATTTCAATTAAAAAAAAATTGTAAAATATTTTCTTGAAATTTGCTTAAATTCTTCATTTTCAACTTAAGAAATGCTATTTATAACACAGATTGCTTGTGTGCATGTGAGTGCTGGGGTTGAGAAGGCATACATTATGAATTTGACATGTTGTTAAAAGTTTGCTGTCAAAAATCTGTTTAGTTAATTGGTACCTAGTACTTGTAATATTTGTATCTAAATTTTTCTTATAAAATTCTTTCTCATTGGTTTTTATTATTTTTCTTTCTCCTAATTTTTAAATAGAAGTTTGTAGTCAGGTCATGTGACCACATCAAGTCCATCATTCAAACACGTATCAGAAAATTGGAAATTTAAAAATAACTTATGCACGTTTATGATGCCAGAGGCAAAGACAAGGGGGTGTTTTTAAATGCTTTCCAATAACAATGAAAAAACGGAAGTTATTTGTGAACTTAGAAGATGGCTAAGGAAAAACTGAAACCTGAAACTAAGGAAACAAAAGGTTAGACAAGATAATCCCAACATCAGAGAGAGCATTTGTCATTGTCAGAACTCCAAAGAGCAATAAAGCTTTACTCCATTTCATGGCCCCTAGGACTCATGATCTAGCAATTCTTATGTCACCAAACCATCTCATGTTCTGTATGAAATTACAGTGTGTCACCACTCTACATCTGCAATCTTAATGTTTCTGTCCTTTGACTGTATGACAAGGAAACTCTTGAACCAGAGCACTGCACTTCACAGGAGTCTGATATAACCAGCTGCTCATGATTTTGGAGATTTATAGGGCTTTTTATTTCCAGAATCCCTGTCTGACCTATGTCCATTTCCAGAATGTTTTTTTCTTTTTTTTAATTTCCAGAATTCAGCAAAAACTCTTGCTGTCTTTTAATGTTTTAAAACATTTTTTTAAAAATATTGAGAGAATTACAGACCCACTTTGTTTCTTTAGTTGTGTAATAGTTATGAAATGTGGAATTGGTCATTTTAAATTATATTTACTAAGTCAGAAGTAAAATGTTTTTAGATGGCTTTGTTCCCTGAAAAATGAATATTATTGTCTAGCATTAACATTCACCAAAATTGATATCATATTGAATTATGTGTGTAGATTTTTAAATGTTTTGTTGTGAAACATCTAAAGAAATCTTTGACTTTTTATTTAATATAAAGAAATTAAGGGAAGTTTAGAAATCTGACTGATGAAAAAATAAACTTCAAAACACAAGTCTTCCAAAGTCTATGTGCTCATATTTTCTATTCCCTGGAAATAAAAACTTTTGCAAAGCTCTCTGGAAGCCTTGAATGGCCAACAGATTTCATTTAGCATTAATTTGCCTAATCACAACACAGCACATATATAGCACAACTTATAGTTCTGTTAAACAAAAAAACAAAAAAACAAACAAAAAAAAAACCCAGAACTATTATCTGAACAACTGCTTACAGAAGAGCTATGCAGCTTATACATTTTGTCTACTTTTTTTTTTCTGTGCTATCTACTACCTTTTATAATCTAAGTGTATTGAAAATAAAACCAAAGTCATTAGGAATCTCTATGCATAAAAGGAAATAAAATCTCATACTCAGTTACTTGTGCCACTTGTGGCAAATAGTTTTACATGCCAATTTGTGCTTTCAGGTTTTCTTTGTTTGTTTTCTTTGTTAATTTGTGTCCCTTTTTTTTAAGAACGTGTCTTTCTGTCATCCAGGCTAGAGTGTAGTGGCATGAACATAGCTCACTATAACCTCAAGCATTTGGCCTTAAGCAATCCTTCTGCCTTGGCTTCCAAAGTGGTAGGATTATAGGCACGAGCCCGTGAGCCTGGACTTTTCTTTTTTCAATTGCTGACCAACACTAGTTACCACATGCATTTGACTTATGGTACATTGTTGATTCTTAAAAATTATTTCCACAAATTATGAATATTTAAATGAAAATGCAAAGATACAAAGGGCTCCTTTTATTAAGTTTGAGAAATGTTATATGCTCCATGCCACCAATTTATGAATCTCTATGTTTGTTCTTAAAGTTTCCAGAAAGTGCAGTACTAAAACATCTGTTTAACTGTGTTCCTTCTACATCATTCGAATTTATTTGACCAGAGAATGCTTTTCACTAGGTATCTGTTTTGCAGAACACACACTGGAAAATGCTGTCAGGTACTGTACTGAATCGCACTACAACATTTTGAACTGACATGAGGGTCAAAGGTTGAAATGTTTTCCTTATTTTTTTGCTTATACATTTAGAAAGTGAATGTAAAATATATAAAGGACCTTGTCCATCAAGAAACTTGTCATCTATTATAGTGTGTATGTGTTGCTGTCTCTTTTCCTAAGATGCTGCATATGCCTCCTCTATAGATTCAGTAGGAAATTTCATGACCATTTTCCCTTATGTCAAAATGCAAAGGAGTTTAAGATTTCTTAAGAGAAGCTTAATCATTTCCTTTGAAAACTGGCACAAGACAAGGATGCCCTCTCTCACTTCTCCTGTTCAACATAGTGGTGGAAGTTCTGGCCAGGGCAATCAAGCAAGAGGAAGAAGTAAAGGATATTCAAATAGGAAGAAAGAAAATCAAATTGTCGCTGTTTGCAGATGACATGATTCTGTATTCTAAAAACCCTATCGTCTCAGCCCAAAAACTCCTTAAGCTGATAAGCAACTTCAGCAAAGTCTCAGGACACAAAATCAATATACAAGAATCACAAGCATTCCTATATGCCAACAATAGATAAGCAAAGAGCCAAATCATAAATGAACTCCCATTCACAATTGCTACAAAGAGAGTGAAACACCTAGGAATACAGCTGATAAGGGATATGAAGAACCTCTTCAAGGAGAACTACAAACCACTTCTCGAGGAAATAAGAGAGGACACAAACAAACCAAAAAACATTCCATACTCATATATAGGAAGAATCAATATTGTGATAATGGCCATACTGCCCAAAGTAATTCATAGATTCAATGCTGTTCCCATCAAACTGCATTGACATTCTTCACAGAATTAGAAAAAACTACTTTAAATTTCATATGGAACCAAGAAAGAGCCCGTACAGCCAAGACAATCCTAAGCCTTTGAACAAAGCTGGAAGTATCACACTAACGGACTTCAAACTATACTACAGGGCTACTGTAACCAAAACAGCATGATACTGGTACCAAAACAGACATATTGACCAATGGAACAGAACAGAGACCTCAGAAATAACACCACACGTCTGCAACTATCGGATCTTCTACAAATCTGACCAAAACAAGCAATGGGAAAAGGATTCCCTATTTAATAAACGGGGCTAGGAAAACTGGCTTGTCATATGCAGAAAACTGAAACTGGATTCTTTGTATCGTCTACAAAAATTAACTCAAGATGAATTAAAGACTTAAATGTAAAACTGAAAAAAACATAAAAACCCTAGAAGAAAACCTAGGCAATACCATTCAGTGCATAGGCATGGGCAAAGATTTCATGACGAAAATGTGAAAATCAATTGCAACAAAAGCAAAAATTGACTTTTGAGACCTAATTAAACTAAAGCACATCTGCACAGCAAAAGACACTATCATCAGAGTGAACAGGCAACCTACAGAATGGGAGAAAATTTTTGCAATTTACCCGTCTGACAAAGTTCTAATATCCAGAATCAACAAGGAACTTAGACACATTTACAAGAAAGAAACAAACAACCCCATCAAAATGTGGGCAAATATATGAACAGACACTTCTCAAAAGAAGACATTTATGCAGCCAACAAACATTAAAAAAAGCTCAACATCACTGATCATTAGATATACGCAAATCAAACCACAATGAGATACCATCTCACACCAGTCAGAGGTGATTATTACAAATTCAAGAAACAATAGAAGCTGGTGAGGCTGTGGAGAAATATGAATGCTTTTACACTTTTGTTGGGAACGTAAATTAGTTCAACCATTGTTGAAGACACTGTGGTGATTCCTCAAGGATCTAGAACCAGAAATACCATTTGACCCAGCAATCCCATAAGTGGGTATATACCCAAAGGAATATAAATCATTCTACTATAAAGACACATGCATATGTATGTTTATCGAAGCACTATTTACAATAGCAAAGACATTAAACCAATCCGAATGACAATTAATGATAGACTGAATAAAGAAAATGTAACACATATAACCATAGAATACTGTGCAGCAATAAAAAGGAATAAGATCAAGTCCTTTGCAGTGACATGGAGGGAGCTGGAAGCCATCATCCTCAGCAAACTAACATAGGAACAGAAAACCAAATACCGTTATCTTCTCACTCATAAGTGGGAGTTGAGAAGTGAGAACACATGGACATGGGGAAGGGAACAACACACACCGGGGCCTCTCGAAGGGTGGTGGGCAAAGGCAGGGAACCTAGAAGATGGGTTAATCGTGGAGGAAGCCACCATGGCACACATATAACTATGTAATGCACACATACACCTATGTAATGCACGCATATACCTATGTAGGAAACACCTGTATCCTGGAACTTAAAGTAAACTAAAATTAAATATTAAAAAAAGAAACTTAATCAATGAGGGTAGAATTAAAAGTTTATTTTCCCAGTGATTCATCTGATATGGTACACAGTTTTTATTTCATCATATTTAAATCAATTTAATATTATATGTGTCTCTTTTGTTTCTTATATAATGCAAAGTAACACTGGGAAGAATATGAATTATCTGAAACATGGTTGTTATTTTGAAACTTTATAGGTTCATACCAACACAATGTGATGCCATTTTGCAAACACATTTAAACAAATATTAGGTATTCATATGATGAAAATGTGCAATTATGAAAGATAAACTTGAAAATACTATCTTTCAATAAATAGTTACTCACTTTCATTTGGAATGAGTCATATTATCGTGAAATAGTGCCCAAAGACTAGGAACAGACTGAATCCAAGCAGAATTGCTTGCAAAAGCGTTTCGTTGGAAATCACTGGGCAGTACTGTCCTTGCACTGTGCACGGGATAAAGTTTCTTTCATCATTTCAAGTTTCCCATTCAATCTTATCAAGGATGAAATGTAATACCCCCTGTAGTTCAAAGAAATTTTGATTTGCTTACCTTTCTCTCTGCATTGCTCCAGTATTGATTCAATGTCTGCTTGATAACTCCATTAGTCTGATATCACTAAACACGTGGACAGTAAATGTTCTGACAGCACAGGAAACCTGGGGGAAGGGAAAAGAAGTAGGAAGCAAGCAGACCCCTGCTGTTTGGGCCAGAATTTACCTCAATGTCACTTGCAGAATGGCAGAGAGAGGATTAATAATGTTCCTTCTGGAGCCATCAGCAGGTAATAGTGCTTTCCTGCTCATCAATTAGACCCACAGCTGTCACTGCCACCTGGGTCTCCTTGGGGGACTTGGCTGCATCCCAGGGCGTGAGACACAGAGTGAACAGAGTCAGCAAGTTCCTGACCACTGCTCAAGCAAAGTCATTCACTGCTGGGTCATTGGTTGGCAGCATAGAGCAGTACATTCAGAATTATGATTTTTGACAGAAAATGGAGATGCAAAATATAATGCATAAAATAGAAAGTGATGACATACAGCAGAATAAATTTGAGGGAGAAAGCATCTCCACATGTACATTTTTTTCCTAAAGACTGTATTTATTTTCACCTCTGCCTGACCTTTTTTAAAATCCTGTTGCCTCAAACTGGAGCAGTGAGGTCACCTCAATTCTACCTTGACTGCTTCTTGCCAATAGTTTAGATTATTGTATAGTTCTGCATGCTTCTCTAGGTTGTTTCAGCCAGACCAGTGAGTATTGTATACCCTGAGGTATGCAATACAGATGCCATATTAAGACTCTTTATGTCTAAAAAAATAACGTGTCGTACTTATAAAGTCAAAGTGAAATACGTCTAACTTTGTGACCGTGTTTGGCAAAATTACTATCGAACATCTTCAAAGAGATTTTGGACATTATACAGTCTCTAATCAGAAATACGGCCAGTGATCGAAGTAAAACTGAAGGAAGGAAGGTAGGATGGAATTGCATCTACATCGTCAGAGCTGTTTGCATCAATGTTTTCAAACAAGGCATTTTATTGAGAATAACACGTGGCATAAAGTGAGGATCAGAGTTTGTTTTTCAATGAAGCTAATTTTAACTTATTTTTCATGTATATCTTTAGTCAATGGGGTACAGCTGGCCAGTGGCCTCTTGGAGAAATACTGAGCAGAGTTCTTTATTTGTCTAATAGAACCAATTGTGTAATACGCAGGACTAAGGAAAATTTATCATTGTGACAAGAAAAGATAAAGCATCTAATAACTGAATGATACCATATGTAGAAACTTTCAAAAATATTTAGTACTTTCTGCCCTATAGAGTGGCTTGGTTTCATCTGCATCCACTCTTCTTGGTACCTTGTTGTTGAAATCAACAATACAAATTCGGTGACTTCCTGAACTTCTGCTAGCCTGGAAGCAAAGACATGATTGATGGCTCTAGCAGGGAATAGGTATGCGCAGACAGGAGCTGAGCCTTTATCTTCAAGTAGCATCAGGCCAGACACAAATCAATTATATCAGAACTTGCCGCTACCCAGACATGAAGCTGTTCATGGATAATAGGATGCTTCCACATATCGTTTTTATCTTACATCAGGAGATGTTAAGTGATTCCAGTCATACTTGAATAAAACTGCAAGATGAAATATTTATCACTGTGTTTCAAAACAAAATTAACCTTCCAAAAATCTTTAAACTCTTTCAAATATGAATTTTCCATAACACACATAGTAAGGGAAAGAGGATTTTCCAGGCATAAAAGTGGGAAATAATGATATGAGTTACATATTCTTACACATCTTGTAGGTGCTCACTTATTCCTACCAAAAATAAATATTTCTTATGTCTACAACAACTTCAGGTCCAAGAAGCACTTGATTAAAATATTCAGAACCTTGTCTTTGGGGAGCTTTAGATGTCAGACTTAAGCTCTGAAACTCAAGTCACATCCAAAATACCTAGGGAATTAAATCAGTCATAAGAAGTAAGTTCACTGTAACAGAGTTTTGTTTTGCCAGAACGTAAGATGAACAGTGAATACCAAGAGCAATACCTGATATTGCCATGTGTGTACTAGGTTGTAATTACATTGAAATGGAATGCTTCAAGTTTAGAAATAAACTTTCATAACCTTACAAGATTTTTTTTCTTTTTTTCACTTGTAAGGGGCACTGATGTTTTTTAGAGCTGATAGTCACACACAAACAAAATTCATTTTTTCTTAGGAGAAGCTAACTAAGATTATGTCTGAGTCTGTTTACATGCATGCTTCTTCTGTCTACCCTATAGCTCTTCCTAGTATAAAGCTGCTTCTGATGTGGAAATGTGGATGCCTCCCAAAAATAGTGCCACATGCTGCCATTTGTGGATATATCCCAGGGGATGTGAAAGAAGCCTTTCAAGCCCCAGTATTTTTATTTTAGTAAGTTCTTTCATCTGTTATATTTTTTCAGGTCAGAAGAATTTGTTGCTTGTCTAATATAAGATGAAGTATTACATGGAAAATGAGAAATCCACATAGTAACAAGAATACAGCGAAAGCACAAGCTTCCACTTATCAACTGAGTGATACCACGTGTAGGATCCTAAATGTTTACAAAACTATGTGGGTGGGTTCATGAAATCAGACCTTTCCTTGGATTTGGAGACCTGTTTACAGATGTACTCAAGTAGAAAGAAGTAGAAAGGGAAATAACACTGGGCTTGCTCAAAATACCACTAGGGAAAGAATAACTAACTTAGCTAAACATTTAGTTTTCAATTTAAAAATAGTATTAATATTGAGTTTATTTTTTTCTATTTCTAGATTGGAAAGTTGGTTTAATTATTGTGTTGCCATTTGGCACTTAACTTTAGCTTTGCATTCTTTGGAAATAAGCACACATTTTATTATATTTTAACATACTAAAGGATTTATGTTGGGTTTAAAAATATGATGGAAGAATTTCATCATTGCAAAGCACAAACGACCATACCAATACTGCATTTCAGGTGATGATCAATGAATTCAGGTTCAGTCCTCCAAGACCATTAGCATACACCTTCCTGTTTGGGAAAGGTGAGAGTCGTTCACCTGGTTCAGCCTCTACTAACCTTGTAAGGGAATGGGCTCACAAAGAGTGCTTGAAGAGGCTGTGTGCCAGGGTTCCCCAAGACCACTCAGGAGGCTGGTACAGCATGGATTTGCCAGCTGATTTTGTTTTTATATGCGAAATATTGTAAATCAATGGTTAGAAATGTCCATAAATTCATGGTATACGCTGTTTCTTACTCATTTGATTTACGTACTTATCACAGGCTTAAGAGAATGTTTCTAAGGACCTCCACAGAGGAAGATTCCACAGTTTTTATAAGGGATTTATTTTACAATTCAACTAACATGAAGTATATACTGATATACAATTTTTAACATGTAAATTAGTTCTATCTCCTTTTGATAAAATCTGACTGAAAATAGAAAATTACTTATTCATAATCTTATAAATATTGATAGCCTTAAAAATCATTGTTAGGGTTCCATTTAGCTTTCAGGCAGAAAGTATATATGTATGTGTACTATATATGCAATATATATACAATATATTTATATTTTATATAAATATATATGACATAGTTATATAAAATATATAAATATATATTATATTAAAATATATATAATATACAAATAAATATATATTATACATTTAATATACATATATATTACTATATATTTATATATTTTATATAAATATATATTATACATTTATATTTATATATTTTATATAAATATATATTATACATTTATATTTTAATATATATCATATATTTTAGGTGGGGATTTTACCAGTTGCTGAATATGCCTACTCAATGATATCTTCTAGAACTGGGGAAATTTGAGGACCAACTTGGCCCACTGTGAGTAAATCTGAGCTAAAACTCCATTGATCCCTTGATCCCTATAACCCCCTATTCTGACTGGTAGATCATAGTGACACTTTGGCTCTCCAAGAATTAATGTCAGTTCAGAACTGGCCTACAGCATTTCTCTAAATGTTTATTTTTCTTTCTCCAATGCACAGTCATCTTGGTAAATGGTGATAGGCCCATTTGGACAAGGTTGTGAGAAGCATTAACAGTATACTTTTGACAATGTAGCAAGGTTCCTTCTCAAAAGGATCCAGGTCCCTTCATTGAAGGAGTTTTGAGTGTGCACTACTATTTACTATAGTAATCTTTTAATTGCCTTAGGATAATATATATTTATTCAATTTTTTCCCTGCTGTGCAGTATCGAATAGTCATTCACCTAGTAATAAATATTTTAACTTGTTCCAAGTTTCTGATGCCCTTACAATGCAACAAAATAGTGCGCACTCTCTTTTGAACATGTGTGCTCCTCTTGGTTAGATTCAAAGAAGTAAAATGTTGGAAGAAAGAAGATATATATAATTTCCTATGTTGGAACACACAGATACACACACACACACACAAATAATGTTGCATTCAAATTTCATCACCAATAGTGCTGTGAAAAGCAAATTTCCTGACCACTGAGATCCTGGAAAGACAAATGGGAACTGGAAACACAGAGGAGTGGTATTCTTGGCAGTGCGATATCTCTGTTCATGAAAAGAGCTAGTCCTCCTAAGACCACAAACACACGGCTTCTTGTTTGTGACAAGAAGGAGTTGTACATTTGTTAATCACAACTCCATTCTTGGATGAAAACTCAAGAAAACTGCTTTGCTCATTTTCTAATTGGCAGTTTATCTTTAAATTGATGAATTGTAAGAGTTCTTCATATATCCTGTTTAATAGTCTCTTCAAATATTGGATTTGCAAGCATATTCTTAAGTTTTCTGGATAGTCTTTTCATTGTTTTGATAGTATCCTTTGAAACACAAATATTTTCATTTTTAGCTTGTGTTTTGGTGTCACATATAAGAAAGAACTCTGTAATCCAATATCATGAAGACTTATGTCTATATTTTCTTCTAAAGATTTTCTAGTTTTAACTTTTACATTTAAAATTTGATGACTTTTGAATTTTTTATAGATGGTGTCATTTGGAAGTGCATAGACTTTGGAAATTCAAATTGAATTTTGAAGTATTCCATTTTTGAAAAGATTATTTATTACCCATATGAATATTCTTTGTATCTTTGTCAAAAATCAATTGGCCATAAATACAAGAGTTTATTTTTGGCCTTAAAATTCTATTCCATTAATCTATATGTCTATCCATATAACAGTTCTCTACAGTTTTGATTACTATGGCTATTTATTATGTTTTACAATAGAAAAAGTGTGAGTCTTCCAACTTTGTTGTTCTTTTTCAAGACTGATATGACTATTCTCATTCCCTATCATTTCCATATAAGTTTTATTTTTATTTATTTAAAAATTAATTTTATAGGTAAATAGTAGTAGTTTATGAGGTGCATGAGACATTTTAATACAGGCAGACAATGTGTAACAATAACATCAAGTAAATGCAATATGCATCACCTCAAGCATATAGCATTTCTTTGTGTTATAAACACTCCAATTTTATTCTTTCAGTTATTTAAAAGGTACAATAAATTATTGTTGACTGTAGTCACTGTTGTGCTTTCATACTAGATCTTATTTATTCTGTCTAATTAAATTTTTATACCCAATAACTATCTGCATTTTCCCCTGCATCTCCCCACTACCCTTCCCAGCCTCTGGTTACCATCATTCTACTCTCTCTCTACAAGTTCAATTGTCTTAATTTTTAGCTCCTACAAATGAGTGAGAACAAGTGCTTTGTCTTTCTGTGCTTGGCTTATTTTATTTAACATCATGTTCCCCAGTTTCATCCATGTTGTTTGCAAATTCATACCAACGTTATTATTTATGGTGGAATAGTTGTCCATTAAGTAAATATGCCACATTTTCTTTATCCATTTGTCAGTCTATGTACACTTAGGTTGATTCCAAATCTTGGCTATTGTGAACAGTGCTGCAATAAACATAAACATGCAGATATCTCTTAAATATAATGATTTTCTTCCTTTGGGGCACGTACCAGCAGTGAGATCATATGGTAGTTCTATTTTAATTTCCTCAGGTACCTCCAAATTGTTCTCCAGAGTGGATGTATTAATGTATATTCCAACCAACAGTCTAGAAGGGAAGGTTCCCATTTCTTCATGTTCTTGTCAGCATTTACTATTGCCTGGCTTTTGGCTAAAAGCCATTTTTAACTGGGATGAGATGATTTCTCACTGTAGTTTTGATTTGTATTTTCCTGATGATCAGTGATGAGCACCTTTTCATCAACCTGTTGCCATTTGTAGGTAGGTCTTCTTTTGAGAAATGTCTATTCAAATCTTTTGCCAATTTTTAAATTGGATTATTATTTTTTTTTCCTATTGAGTTGTTTGAGCTCCTTATATATTCTGGCTATGAATTCCTTGTTAGATGATAGTTTGTAAATATTACCTCCCATTCTGTGGGTTGTCTCTTCACTTTGTTGCTTGTTTCCTTTATGGTGCAGAAGCTTTTTAACTTGATGTGATCCCATTTGCCCAATTTTGCTTTGGTTGCCTGTGTTTTGGGGGGTATTACTTAGAAAATCTCTGCTCAAGAACAACGTCCTGGAGAGATTACCCAGTGTTTTCCTTTAGTAGTTTTATAGTTTGTGGTCTCTTAGAATTTATTTTGGATTTAAATTCTTAATCCATTTTTATTAGATTTGATTTTTGTATATGGCGAGAGACAAGGGTGTAGTTTCATTCTGCATATGAATATCAAGTTTTCTCAGCACCGTTTATTGAAGAAACGGTCCTTTGCCTAACATAGGCTTTTGGCACTTTTATGGAAAATGAGTTCACTGTAGAAGTATGGATTTATTTCTGGGTTCTCTATTATGTTCCATTGTTCTATGTATCTGTTTTGATGCAAGTATCATGCTGTTTTGGTTATTATAGCAATACAATGTAATTTGAAGTCAGATAATGTGATTCCTCTGGTTTTATCATTTTTGATCAGGATAGCTTTGGCTGGTCTGGATTTTTGTGGTGCTATATACATTTTAGGATTTTTTTTCTATTTCTTTGAAAAATGTAGTTGATATTTTGATATAATTCAATTTCTTTTTATTGTATATTTACAAAAATATGTTTCTCATTGAGTATTTTCAGTAGCTATGTCTTCCTAGAATTGTGTTCATTTCATCTACATTACCTAATGTGTCTGCATAAAATTGTAAATAATATTTCCCTAACAATTATTTTTATTTCTGTAAGGTTGATAGTAATGTCTGTTTTTCATTCCTGACTTTAGTAATTTGGGTGTTCTATCTCTCTCTCTCTCTCTCTTTTTTTTTTTTGTCCTCTTCATCATTCATACTAAATATTTGTTATTTTTGTTAACATTTTAAGAGAATCAATTTTTGGTTTTATGAATTTTTTCTATTGTATTTTAGTTCATATTATTTTTCCTCATTCATTTTTTTCCTATTGGAATATATTGTCCTTATGCTTACATGGCATTTAGTTTTCATTTCTTTTTCAGTATCTTCAAGTGAAATGGTAAGTTATTGATTTGAGGTCTTTATTCATTTTAATGCAAGGAATTACTGCTGTAAATTCTCATCTCAATGCTACAGTCACTACATTTTATAAACTTGATATATTGTGTTTTTATTTTCATTTTTCTGAAAGTATCTTTTTACTTTCTCTTGTGATTTCTTCTCTGATCTGTTATTTAAATATAATGTTTAGTTTCCACATATTTGCAATTTCCCAAATTTCATTATTGATTTCTAATATCATGCAGTTATGGTAAGAAAACACTATATCTAATTTTAGTCTTTTAAAATTTATTGAGGCTTGCTGTGTGGCCTCATTTATGGTCTATATTAAAGAATGTTCTGTGTGCATTAGAGAAGAATGCAGATTCTAGTGCTGTTGTGTCGAGTGTTCTATAGATGCCTATAAGTGTGTTGTTTATAGAATTATTCAAGTCTTTTGTTTTCTTGTTAATTTTCTGTCTAGTTATTCCATGATTTATCAAAGTGGCTTATTGATGGTAATAGCTGTAAATATTTATTGTTTATTTCTACCTCAACTCTCTCAGTATTTGTTTCACATATTTTCTTGCACTTTTTAGAACAAATGTGTTTATAATTGTTATATTTCCCTGGGTTGACTGTCTTATCACTATAAAATATTATTTTTTGTCTTTATTAACTGTTGTTATATTTTGTTATATTAAAATATTTTGTCTGATATGAGTATAACCAATTCATATTCATGTTGCTGTTGCTAAGGTATATATTTTTCTACAATTTATCTCTAAATTTAAAGAGTATCTCTTATAGACAGCATATAGTTGAATTGTGTTTCTTTTGTTTTGTATTTAATCCATTCTTCTAGTCTCTGTCTTGTGTTTGATGTGTTTCATTCATTTACATTAAGTATAGTTACTGTACTGAACTAATAATTTATATCTTATGTTTATCATTTTGCTTCTTTTGTATATCTGTGTCTTTTTTTTTTCTGTTCTTATTACTCAGTGTGTGTGTGTGTGTGTGTGTGTGTGTGTGTGTGTGTGTGTGTGTGACAGAGAGAGAGAGAGAAAGAGAGAGAGGAGAGGGAGAGAAAGGATATATTTTATTTTTATATTTGGGTAAAATTTTTAATTTCCTTACTGTATTATTTTTTACTATCTTATTTGAATTATTTTCTTATTGTTGTCTTGGTGATTTCAGTTTATAACAATCTAATTAAGATTAAAATGCTACTTGTTTGTTTCCAAAATAGTTGTTTACATGTAGCTCTATTTCTTTCCTCCTTTCCCGCTATTATCATCATACAGCCATAGAGCCTATTCCCATCAACAGACATGTGCATTACTTTGTGCAGTTGTTTTTGAAATTAGATAAAAATTTAGTTGCAAGCAAAATAATGCATTTATATACCCTCCATATTTAGATAGATGTTTCTCTATAACGGTGTTCTTTATAAAAAAATTTAGCTTCCATTTTAAGTTCATGGGTATGTACATGTGTAGGTTTGTTATACAAGTAGACTGTCATGGGGGTTTGTTGTACAGATTATTTCATCACCCAGGTATTAAGCCCAGTACTCATGAGTTATTTTTCCTGATCCTCTTTCTCCTCCCATCCTCCACCCTCTGATAGGCCCCATTATGCAGAGTTGAGTTCTTGTGAAGCCTTCTTTCAATTCTTAATGTAGAACTCTCTTTGGTATTTCTTATAGGACAAATCTGTTGGCATCAAATATCCGTAGTTCCTGTTTATGTAAGAATGTCTGAAGTTCTCCATTTCCATAGAATAGTTTTCTTGAATATGGAATCTTGATTGACTTTTCTTTCTTTTTGCTTTTTTTTAAGTTTTAATTTTTTTTTTTTTTAATACCTTAAGTTCTGGGATACACGTGCAGAACATGCAGGTTTGTTACTAGGTATACATGTGCCTTGGTGGTTTCCTGCTTTCATCCCCCCATCATCTACATTAGGTATTACTCCAAATTTTATCCCTCCCCAATCCCCCACCCCCTGCAATCCCTCTCTTAGCCCACCCCACCCCGACAGGCCCCGGTATGTGATGTTCCCCTCCCTTTGTCCTTGTGTTCTCATTGTTCAACACCCGCCTATGAGTAAGATAATGCAGGAAGGGCACGGTGGCTCACGCCTATAATCCCAGCACTTTGGGAGGCTGAGATGGGCGGATCACGAGGTCAAGAGATTGAGACCATCCTGGTCAATGTGGTGAAACCTCATCTCTACTAAGAAATACAAAAATTAGCTGGACATGGTGGCACATGCCTGTAGTCCCAGCTACTCGGGAGGCTGAGACAGGAGAATTGCTTGGACCTAGGAGGTGGAGGTTGCAGTGAGGCAAGATATGGACCATTGTACTCCAGCCTGGGTAACAAGAGTGAAACTCTGTCTCAAAAAAAAAAAAAGAAAAGAAAATGCAGTGTTTGGTTTTCTGTTTTTGTGTCAGTTTGCTGAGAAGGGTTTCTAGCTTTATCCATGTCCCTGCAAAGGACATGAACTTATGCATTTTAATGGCTGCCTAGTATTCCATGGTGTACCTGTGCCACATTTTCCTTATCCAATCTATCTTTGATGGGCATTTGGGTTGGTTCCAAGTCTTTGCTATTGTACACAGTGCTGTAATAAACATATATGTGCATGCGTTTTTATAAGAGAATGTTTTATAATCCTTTGGGTATATACCCAGTAATGGGATTACTGGGTCGAATGGTATTTCTATTTCTAGATTCTTGAGGAATCGCCACACTGTCTTCCACAATGGTTGAACTAATTTACACTCCCACCAACAGTGTAAAAGCATTCCTATTTCTCCACAACCTCTCCAGCATCTGTTGTCTCCTGATTTTTTTAATGATCACAATTCTAACTGGTATGAGATGGTATCTCAATGTGGTTTGAATATGCATTTCTCTAATGACCAGTGATGATGAACTTTTTTTCATGTTTGTTGGCTGCATAAATGTCTTCTTTTGAAAAGTGTACATTCATATTCTTTGCTCACTTTTTGATGGGGTTTTTTTTCTTGTAAATTTGTTTAAATTCTTTGTAGATTCTGGTTATTAGCCCTTTGTCAGATGGGTAGATTGCAAACATTTTTTCCCATTCTATTGGTTGCCGGTTTACTCTAATGATAGTTTCTTTTGCTGTGCAGAAGCTCTTAAGTTTAATTAGATCCCATTCATCTATTTTGGCTTTTGTTGCCATTGCTTTTGGTGTTTTAGTCATGAAGCCCTTGCCTGACTTCAAACTATACTACAAGCCGACAATAATAAAATAGCATAGTACTGGTACCAAAACAGAGATATAGACAAATGGAACAGAACAGAGGCCTCAGAGGTAACACTACACATCTACAACCACCTGATCTTTGACAAACCTAACAAAAACAAGCAATGGGGAAAGGAGTCCCTATTTAATAAATGGTGTTGGGAAAACTGACTAGCCACATGCAGAAAGATGAAACTGGACCCCTTCCTGACACTTTAAAAAATTAACTCCAGGTGGATTAAAGATTTAAACATAAGACCTTACACCATAAATATCCTAGAAGAAAACCAAGGCAAAACCATTCAGGACACAGGCATGGGCAAGGACTTCATGACTTTTTTTTTTTTTTTAAGAAAAGAAAAACAGAGAGAGAAAGGATTAAAAGGAATATTAAAAGACATAATTATCCCAAGTTAGTGACAAACACTAATCTACACATTCAAGAAGCTCAACAATTTCCAAGTAGAATAACTCAATGACAGCTGCACTTACACATAGAATAACCAAACTGTTGAAAGCCAAATTTCCATTGTTCGTGTATTTATATACATGATGGGGTCCCACAGGTGTCTAAGCCTCTACTCATTTTCCTTCATTTGTTTTTTTTTTTCTGTCTTTTCTACTGCATAACTTCAATTGAACCATTTTCATGTTTACTAATTCTGTCTTCTGCCGACTCAAATTTTCAGTTTAATCTTGTGAATATTTTATTCCACTTATTTTACTTTTCAACTGCAGAATTTCTATTTTTTATTATTTATATCTCTTTATTGATAGTCTCTGTTTGGTAAAATATCATTCTTTTAATTTTATCTAGTTCTTCAGGCATTATTTCCTTTAGTTATTTGAATGAAATGAAAGTAGCTAATTTATTCTGTGTATGAAAATAGTGGCTTATTTACCCAGCATTAACTACTGTCTCTGTCTTCAGTTAAACTGCTGTCCAAGGAACTCCCAAAGTGGTTTCCATTTCACTCCAGTGGGATATGAAAGTAATTCCTGCTTTCAAGAATTATGATAGAAAGAGAATTAACCTAGCAATTAGGACATTCAATTAAGCTTCTATCTTTATCACTCAGTGGTGTGAAACATCGGACAGGTTGCATTTTTGTGTCTGCAAATAATCCTTCCATGTAAAAAAGGGGGTTGAAATAGACACTTACAAGGTCTGCTCCATATGTAGAATCCTATGATACTGAATTGATTAGAGCTGTAACATGTAAGTGTTAGTTGATAGCTTAAAACTGGAAGTTTAACCTTTACCCTAGAAACACACTTGATGTTGAAATTAGCTGATACATATTTGAAAGAGCATAGCTTTGATCTAGTGCCTAGACTCAAACCAGCGTGATGTCTCTTAAATATAACTTAAACATAAAATGACAGGCTGAAAGGAGAATTACCGCTAGGTCCAATTTTTTTAAGAAGAGTGTATGTTGCAATTGCATCCTTTATTAACCAGAAACTCAAAGTCCTTACAAAATGTGGACCCTGGTTTGTGTTTTATTCTAAAAAAGGTCTTATACAGAACTTCAACTAATAGTTGTAATAAAGTAAACAATTCAAGATTTATCACAAATGTATACTTTGTGCTTGTGTGTGTGTGTATGAGAGAGAGAGAGAGATAGATAGATAGAGAGAGAGAGAGAGAGAGAGAGAGACAGGGTCTTACTTTGTTGCCCAATCTGGAGTTCAGTCGTGTTATCATGATTCACTGCAGTCTCAGTCCTCCAGGCTCAAGCGATGCTCCCGCTTCAGTCACCCAAGTAGTTGGGACTAGAAATGCACACCACCCTGTCCAGCAACTTTTTAAAATTTTTGGAATGGTTAACTTTAAATATTGTGGGTACATTGTAGGTTTATATAGATCTGGGTTACATGAGATATTTTGATACAGGTATGCAATGCATAATAATCGCAACAGGGTAAGTGGGGTATCTATCCTCTCAAACATTTCTCCTTTGTGTTACAAACAATCCAATTATACTCTTTTAGTAATTTTTAAATGTACCATTAAATTAGTATTGACTATAGTCACCCTGCTGGGCTAGCAAATACTAGGTCTTATTTATTCTTCCTAAGTTTTATACCCATTAACCATTCCACCTTCCTTTCCACTGTCACTTCACTACCTTTCCCAGCGTCTAATAACTATTCTTCTACTCTGTCTCCATGAGTTCAATTGTTTTAATTTCTAACTCCCACAAATATGTGAGAACATGCAAAGTTTGTCTTTTGGTGCCTGGCTTGTTTCACTTACCATAATAACCTCCAATTCTATCCTGTGGTTGCAAATGACAAGATGTCATTCTTTTTTACTACACTGTGTATATGTACCACACTTTCTTCATTCATTCATCTGTTGTCATATTTCCTCCCTTCCCTCCCTCTCTCCCTCCCTCTCTTCTTTCCTCTTTCCCTCCCTCCCTTTCTCCTTCTCTCCCTCACTCCCTCCCTTCCTCCTCCTTTCCTTCCCTCCCTCCCATCTCCTCCCTTCCTCCCTCCCTTCCTCCCTCCCCTCCTTTTCTTCTTTCCTTCCTTTCCTACCTCTGTCCCTCCCTCACTCCCGCCTTCCTCCCTCCCTTTCTCATATAAATCATATGATTTATAATAAGAATATGTATTTGTTCTCCAACCTGTTTTCTGGCACCCAGCTTCTTAAAACTCTTGAAATCTCCAAAGTGATAAGTATTTTTTTATATGCTAATTAGAGGACTGGTGGCTGAGAGCTTCTGAGTAGCCTCAAGATGGGAACCAAAGAGGCTGAAGGTTGGGTTGAACATCAGTGGGCAATGACTTAATCAATCATGCTTAGATAATGAAATCCCCATAAAAATTCAATAGGACTGGGTTTGGAGAGATTCCAAATTGGTGAATAAGAACATACCCACATTCAAGAGGGAGGAACACCCCAACTATATGGGGGTACAGAAGTTCCTGAGCTTGGAACCCTTCTGACCCTCTGAACCTCACCCTATGTACCTCATAACTCGCTATTTATTCACATTAAAAAAATAATCTTTGTAATAAATTGGCAACATTTTGGGAAGCCAAGGCAGGTAGATTTCTTGAGACCAGGAGTTCAGCCTAAGCAACATGGCAAAAGCCCATCTCTATCAAAATAAAATACAAAATTTAGCCAGGAGCGGGGATGCACACCTGTAGCCCCAGCTACTTAAGAGGCTGAGGTGGGAGGATTGCTTGAGCCAGGAGGTTGAGGTTGTTGTGAGCCATGATTATGTCACGGCACCCCAGCCTCGAAACAGTGCAAAACCCTGTGTCAAATAACAATAATATATAATATAATATAATTAATATAATATAATACATTCATAATAGGAAGTAGAGTGTTTCCATACGTTCTGTGAACTGTTTTAGCAAATTCATTCAACCTGAGGAAGAAGTCATGGGAACTCCATATGTATAGCTGTTTGGTCAGAGCCACAGGCACAGGAATCTAAGGCTTGCCATTGGCATGTGAACTGAAGCAGTCCAGTGGGACCAGGTGCTTTGCCTGTAGGATCTGAAACGTACTCCTTGTGTTGAATTATATGACACCCAGTTGAGATCAGCTGGAGAACTGGTTGCTGGTGGAAAGAAATCTATACATATTTTGGTTACCAGAAGTGAAACATTGCATTCTGTGTTAAGAATTAGAGCAGAAAAAGTACTTTGGTTTTTTTTTTAAAACTCTCTTACGGTACAAAATTAGAATAAATTTATATCTTTAGAAAACCATTTAGCTCAGAAATAAAACAGCAAGATGAACAGCAAAAGAACAAAATAATACAGAAACAGACATTATCTAAGTAACTTGGTATGATTCGAATGTGTCTGCCAAAGTTCATGTGTTGGAAACACATACAGCAGTGTTGAGAGGTGGAACCTTTAAAATGTGATTAGGTCATGAGCACTCTTCCACCATGAATGGATTAATGCCATTATCACCAGAGTGGGTTATTGTGGGACCAGATTCTGGATAGAAGGAGGAGTTTGGCTCCCTTTTCTGACTCTTGCACATGTACTGTTTTGTCCTTCCGCCATGGGATGATGCAGCAAGAAGACCTTTTTCAGATGGGGCCCCTCTGTATTTCCTGCCATCCAGAACTGTGAACTATAACAGAATAGTTATAGTAAACTATAACTATTATAGCTTACCCGATCTTGGGTATTCTGTTACAGCATCACAGAATAGACTAAGACATAACTTGTTACCTAATTTGAAGTTACTGACATATCTGGGCTCTGTAAATATTCTTTGACTGTAATCTTTCACCCATGTACAGATAATAACTTCCTAAAACTTAAAGAGTAGGCAAATAAAACAGTTGACTTAAAAAGTGTGTTGTGATTTGCATTTAACAGCCAAGGAAAGGTACCCAAAAAGGAGAAATCATCTACAGAAAACATATGTTTGTTTTTGTTTTTGTTTTCCTTTGGATTGGAGTATCTAGGCAAAAGTCCTTAAACCCATAAAAAATGCGGCATAAAACAGGTCCGCAATAAAGCTTTTGTTAACAGAGAAAGTTGTATACAGTAAGATGAAAGGTTTTCCATTGTTTTTTTCTCCTGATCTGTGATGAATATATAATCTAGTCTTAGTTTTGTTCTCAAATTGTACCAATGGTTTTAATCAAAAGTCCCTTAAGGGTGATTATTTAAAAATAAACTTTTGAATGATGTATTGTGCATTTTAAACACTCTCACCTATCATCATCCAGGAAAATGTATATATTTATATTTTTTTGTCTCATTAACCGCATTCACATTTTGTCTTCTGCAGCCAGAAGTTTTACTGAAATGATGGGAAAGAGGAAAACAGATGCCCAGAATGGATGTGTTATGATATCCTGCACAAGAATGCTAGCCAAGTCCGCAAAGCAAATTGGTGACAGGCTAGCCTACTTTCTATTACTCCATTTTATATTCTAAACATGTAAACTAAAATAAGTGATAAAAATCTAAAATAGTTACAAATACAAAAAGCGGTAACGTACATGTAACTAAATAAGATAAATGAGTTTAAATCTAAAACATATTAATTTAAATTCTGATGAAATTTAGCAAAGAATACATGATCAAAAAAACACAAGAAAGAATTCTGGACCTTACATTTTTCATGCCAGCTATTGCAGTTTATTTAAATTAATTGATTTTATTTACTCAAAATTAATCTCTCAATTAATAGCTAAGCACAGGTTTTATTTATTTATTTAAATTATTTTCATATTCAAAGGATTAAAAATAAGCTCATTGACACTGTACATTTACCTTAAAATTATAAAAGATAATTGTTTAAAACAATCTCTATACAACCTGGTATTTTAAAAACAATTACAGTTATCAATTACACAAAAAGTGGAAGCTACTTTCAATTGCACAAAAGATTATTACATATATATTGCCTTATCGTAATAAAAATCCCAACTATATTATTTATTGTTCTCTCAATAGCAGAGTAGAGTCTTAGAAACTTGAGTCGAGGAAACGTGCTTATGGATTCTAAGTGGTGGTGACTTTATTAAAATAACCATTAGACTGCATTAATAGAAACAGCTTACTTCTTCCACAATTGTTTTCCTTTATTTTTTCTTGTACTTACAGTAGTTGAATTTTATACACTTTTCAGTCAGTTTCTCCTATCCTGGACAGTGAATTACAGATTCTGAAGCAGATCTAAAGCAACAGACACAATTGTAAAAGCAGAGGTATGAGGTTTGACTATATAAAAATGTTAACATATTCGAACTTAGTACTGCCTGTGATCTCTCCTCAAGCAGGAAGAATGAGGCACCTATGGGTCATGATGCTGAAAGTAATTTAGGAAATGTTCAAACAAAAATAAAGTAAAAAAGAAAGAGGTTTTAGAAGTTATATCAGGAAGATAAAATAATAATAATGAACTATTCTACATTGTATCATCCATTACATGTGCCAAAATACTATAATCTATGAAAGACTCTTGTCATCATACAGTAATGTGATGACTGATGCTAATTAGACAAGTTTTACTCTACACGTAAGTCTGGCTCTTGTAGTTCTTGCTACTCATAAACATAAGGGGTTACTGATTTAATGACAGGCAGAATTTCCTGCTGAACCAATGAGAAAGTAATGGTTTAGAGATTAAATTTTAAAGTCTTAAGTGAGAGACATATTCAAAACAGCTAACACTGATTAATATTTTTGGAGGAAGAACACGGTTGTATTAATTTGAAGATATTGTAGAAAATGACAACATTACTTGTTGCTTCATTTAGTTATTTACTAAACAACAGGGACATCAGAACTTTTTCCCAAGTGGAATGAATTTATCTTCCCTCATGCTTTTTGCTAAGATAAGCACTACCATGAAAAGTAATTTAAAAGATAAATATTTCATTCAACTTTTTCTGCAAATTCAGTCTGGATGAAGAAGACAATACATACATCTGTGTTTAAAAAGACTATTATAAATAAAAACATTTTATGAAAATGGAGGAAATCTTAGTCTTCTCTCTGTTCTTCCTAACACAAATTGTCCACAGCACCAACATCTCAACTAAATTTCACGATGGGAATCCTACCCCTGCACTCTTTCTTTTTTCTTTTTATATATTTCATTGTGTTTTAGGTTTGGGGGTACATGTGCAGAACATGCAGGATTGTTGCATAGGTACATACATGGCAATGTGGTTTGCTGCCTTCCTCCCCATCACCTATATCTGGCATTTCTCCCCATGTTATCCCTACCCAACTCCCCACCCCCCACTGTCCCTCCGCTAGTTCTCCCCAGCAGACCTCAGTATGTGATGCTCCTTTCCCTGTATCCATGTGTTCTCATTGTTCAACACTCACCTATGAGTAAGAACATGCGGTGTTTGATTTTTCTGTTCTTGTGTCGGTTTGCTGAGAATGATGGTTTCCAGGTTCATCCATGTCCCTACAAAAGACACGAACTCATCATTTTTTATGGCTGCATAGTATTCCATGGCGTATATGCACCACATTTTCCCTGTCCAGTCTATCATCGATGGGCATTTGGGTTGGTTCGAAGTCTTTGCTATTGTAAACAGTGCTGCAATGAACATTCATGTGCATGTGTCCTTGTAATAGAACACTTTATCTTGACTTATTCCTTTGAGACAATATAAAAGAGAGACTTTACAACAGGCTTGTAAAACATGAGGTTTATAGGTATTATAAGTTACTATGCATATGTGTGTATTTTGAGTTTAACTTTTTAAGCTGAAAAAATATATTTACTTGGTTTTTCCCTTTATTACTAACATTTACCTTCTACTTAGAAAAGTTGACCTGATAAAATAAGAAATGAGAAATGACATATACAAAAATTTCCTCCTTCCTACACATTTGTGGTTGCTGTCTGTAAATTGTTTTCACTAAAACATTTTGTTTTGGATTTAACATTGATAAGTTTCACCTGGAAGCCCAGAAAACCCGGATAGGCTACAAGTCTTTTGTCTTTATACAATTTAAAATGTGCTTTTGCATAAATGGAGCTTCAGTTTATCTCTTCAGTAAAACTTTATAAATTATTCCAGGAAACTGAGGCTCAGCGAAATTTAACTAATTTCTTTAAGGTCACAACTTTGTTTCCCATGATATTAACTATGAAACATTGACTTTACAAAGTAAAAGAGTGAAGGCAAAAGTGGAGGCAGGTAAAGGAAACAAAAAATGTAATCTTTACTTATTTTCTGGAAAACCAGAGAATGATGACATTTATTCTTCATTACATCTAACTTGGCTTGAAATAGTATAACTCTCCTTTTTCCCCGTTCTTGACAAGTGTAGCATGACTATACACTTGATTAGTCATTTATTACTACATCCAGAGTTGCTAGAAACAGCACCTGGTGCATAGCAGACAGTAAATATTTACACAATTAACCAGTTGCATTTTGTACCTGCAAAACTCTAATATTTTGAAACATCAACTGAATAAGTGAAGCCTTGAAATTGAACTGCTCATATTCACAGATTGTGAGCTAAACGTGGTTTAACCCCTTCAGTGCTGCTCTCTAACCGCCACCCTTTGGGATGTGGATAGAATATGTTAATATATCAAACATCTTTGATGAACACTAAATATCAAATGCAAAATGTGTATTATTTTTCTGACTGCAAATACAACTGAACATTTCCGTTAAAATATGAATCATATTTTATCTGACACAGAAAATTCTTCACATCTCTATTCTCTCACACTAGGCACATTTTAAATATGCCTTAAAGGATAAAAATGCAGCTAGGTGGTATGCCATTTGTTTTCCTTTAATCCATTGTTAGCCCTTTACATTGCATGGCTATGCACTATTTTCCTCAATGTCTTGTAGTATTTAAGCTGCACTTAAGGAAATGCCCTTGAGCATATCTTATTCTCATATGGAGTTTGATAGACTGTTACAATGGTGCTTATTATTTTAAGCAGAATGCATGTGTTATTGATGAAAATAAAACTGGCCCCATTTAAAAGTATCACGGCAGTTAAAGTTTATGATAAGATATGTGATGAGTTGGTGTGATTGAATCATTACTGAATAGAGATATAAATTTCCAATAGTACCACCATACGGGACTGAGACATATAGAACAGGATATCTGGTCATGGGGTGAAGGGAAGGGCGAAGTGTGTGTTCTCTCTTTCACTAGGGGAATGTTTCTCCCACCAAAGCCCTTAACACTCACAGACTGCTTTTCCCCACGGTTGGTGTCCATTAATCTTGCTACCTCCTGCCCGGCTGAGTCAGCATTTACAGATTCAGCACTTTTTCAACAAGCAAATGGCTCTTTAGTTGTTAGATCTTGCCCAAGAGAAACACCCTGCACAGTGGGAAATAATCAGGCCTTAAACATTTACAATTCAAAATGGTTAAGTAACAATTTCAGTCAATGTAAATAGGCTTCTTTGGACGTTTCTTATCTCCTAGATGATCTTGATTGTGAAAATGATATGACTATTTCTTCAGCAATATTAAAATTTTAATTCCTAATGAAAGAAACACAAGTAAAGGTGTCCATATATTATCCTGTTGTAAAATAAACCCTCTCACACTATATGCACACCTTTGAGTTTCAGGTAGGTTTAATTTATTCATTTTTTGAATATTTAAGATTATTCTATTTTTCTGCTAATAAATGTTTGATCTCCTGATACTCCCTTTTTCCCGATGGAAAAATCTTAATAATCTTTAGGACAGTCTTTGATTTCTTTCATAAATAAAACTGTGATAAATCAGCTGTCATGTATTGCTTAAGAAACAGGTATTTTTAGAAAAGTTACAAATTTCTTGATGGCCTAAGTTTTAAATATTTCACCTATATTTGCACCTATATGAAAACAAAATTTTCTATGTGCATGTTTTCATAGACTGCCAGAGAATAAGCTTTTCATTGGTTGATCCAGGTCTTAAGGCTATGACTTTAAAACTTATGGTACAGTTTTTGTTATAACTTGATGCTAAATATAAAAGACATATAACCATAAGAGTACATCTTACTGTAGACAGAGCCAAGAATTTGTCTTTCAAATTTATGGGATTCTCTTCATGTATACCATGTATTCCACTCTTCAAAATAGTTTTCTACAGCTCCCTTTTTATATGCCCTGATTTAATATGTTTCTTAGGTTGACAAACTAATCCTTGAGAGCAGGTATCATACCTTGCTCATTTGTTTATAAACATAGTGACATCTTGCATAAATGATATGCAATAATGTTTATTGAATTTAGTGATGGGAAATAGTGCACTCTGGCCTTACCATTATGAATGCATTCCTCTATCAACCACTCCCAAACTTTGTTGTTAGGGATTTTTGCAAGATACTTGTATAATATGTAGATTCAGGGGTCTTACATGCAGTTAGCCTTGTTTAGTTGACCTGAGTATGCCTTCTGAATCTGAACTTGTACAAACATCATGGTAATACTGATACAAGTGTTTTATGGGCAATGCTTTGAAAAAGACTGCTTTTTTAACAGTTAAGCATGTTGTGCTTCCACCAGTAGATCCTTGAATTTTTTCAGTAGGCTAATTTTTAGAATAATGTTCTCTTACATATGTAATGCTCCAGGGATGCTTCACATGCCCATGTTTTGCATAAAATAAGGCAGAGAGTCTTTGAACCTGATGCACAGCTGATTGACAACTGGTAATAGTGGAAGGTCAGCACTAATTACTGAGCCTCATTTGCATGAGAAATTTCGAAAGATGGAAACTAAAGTGTCTGTGGCATTTTCTGCCAACAAATTGCCTGGATGACAGGAAGGCGTCACTGCTCATCAATGCTGGTAGTGTGTAAGCTGGTACTTGTTCAATTAAGGAGAAGAGTAATATTGCCTCAGAGGGTTACTTTCCTGGGAATAATTACTACAGGTGTCAACAGGCTGGAAAAAGAAGGGAGCCCTTTGCTATTCTATGAGTTAAGGTCGTGAATGATGAGAGGTCTGATTGTAATGATCATCAAAACCTCTATCCTACCTCTAGACTTAGTCATTTGTCACTGATTATAACAGCATGAGAAAGGGCTCTGTAAACAGACAGTAATTGGGTGGTTAAGAAGGCAATCCCTTTACTTATTCCATGGATTCCTGAGACATTTGTAAGATGAGGTTACTATTCTGAAATGTAATGATTTTGGGTAGACTGCAAGAGCCAACGAAAAGGATTAAATCTACGTTTTCTGGGGCCAGAATATTTGGAGCACCTGAGGCTTTGGTTTATGTTTCCATAGAGGTTTGCCAATTTCCTTTACAAATTTAAAACTGTTCTAAGTCAATGTCTTTTCTCTTCGTTCTACTTGCTTTCAGGCTCTGGTGCTAGTTAGAAGCATCCTTGGATTTTCATAAACTCTTCTTTGTAGCCAACAAATAGCAGTTTGGAGCCCCCTCTTGGAGATGGAACATGTTTGAATATTTGCTAGGAGACAACTGAAGCCTAGGGCTGGTAAGTAGAGGCCTTTCATCTGGTTTACATAGCTCAGAGTTCACTACCATCATCAACACTGATCACTTCAGAGTTCTGTAGTTCTGTTCTGTGTTAACCCTCTCAGACCCCTGTGGCCTCTGGGAGACCTGACCCCTACTTTGAGACACACTGAACTGGAAATAATAACTCCCAGATGGGAGAAGAATACTCCAGCCCAAAAGCTTATCAAGCTTTGTTTTTTCTATGACTGCTAAGAAAAGGAGCGTGTATTGGAAGCAATTCTCTCAGCTTATAGCTATTTTGATAGGGGTTCTATATTTAATAAAGGTTAAATCCATTGAAACTGTGAGTCAAAGGCACTTTTCATGGCCAACAATTTCACCTACTTTAGAAGCCTGCCTCTTCCCACTCTCCCCATGCTTGCTCAAATGAAAAATGGGCGGCATTCGTTTTGTTTAGTAGGCAAATGGCCCTTCCCCCAAAGAATATGAATACGTATTTTCAATCTGAACTTGTACATCACTCTTATATGCCTCTCTCCTCTACAAAAAAGAAATCTCTTTGGGTAATTGCAAGACTTAATTAGCCAATGTTCACACAAAAGCGTCCTTTGTTCACCTATCAACAGGCTGCTTTCATCGGTAGTTTCCCGACTCTCTGAAGACTACTCTTTCTCTAAGTTTTGCAGACTTGCATGTTCAGCTTCAGAGTCCTATGATATAAACGCTCTGCTTTCCTCTCCCCAGTGTCTTTTCTCTGCCTCACCCCCACTATAGATAGCTCCTTCATGCCTGATGGTGATCTGATCACCTTTCCACTCTGCTAATTCCTAGTCTTCAGCGGTGGTACAGAAGCAGATTTTTGAAACAGCAGCAATGCTGGGGCAATAATGGGCCACTGAAAGAGTTAATTTTCATTTAGTTCCATTTTTTTTTCCTTCTTCAAGTTAGAGCTACAGCAACAGCAGAGAAGGGCCATGAATTATAAGCACCTGAAAAATACCAGAAAGATATGCCGGTGAATGCACTGTAAAAATGTAAGCTCTGTGTCCTTTAAGAATGAAAAGAAAAAAGGAACATTGTATATCATTCCACGGGTTTAAAAAAAGTTTAAATCACTTATTAGCTAATTTATGGCTATCACATTCTGAGTATTACCAGATATTACTCTCATTGAAGTTACCTTCTTCCTCTCTGCTTATGTAAATCCTACTGAAACATTTGATGACACTTTTTATGTTGACATTTAAAAGACTTCTGTCCTAGAGATTGCTGTTCTCCTTCCTGCGTAATAAGCTTAAAATTTACATACCTTTTGGAGCCTGACATTCATAGACTCAAATCTATAGTGTTTCTGCCACTAACTTAAAAAGAAAAAAATTTCAGCATCTCAGTTGTTCGTGCAGAGGAAGTTCTCACTGCCTTTAAGTAATCCCTTCAGAAAATGTACTTATTATTATGATTATTCCCATCTCATGGTAAGTGATGCTTGTAATTTATATCCTTAAAGCTGACTATCTATGGCGTTCATAAGCATAGATCTCCATATCAAAGAGAAGGTTTTCAAAATCATTTATTGTTTCTATAGAGCTCTCTATTAAATCTGTTAAGCAGAAATATTAATTTTCATTACCATGACATTTTAATTCGAAAGATAATTCATGGCTTAAAAAAGATGTTTTAAAATTATAAACACGTTCTTAAAATAAATTTGCTTTCAGTATCCTTGAGTTTTCATCAAACACTACTACAACTAATCAGGATATTCTTCACCTGTTTCAGAAGAGAATTTACTAATTCTTCCAAAGTTTGCTAATGCAATATCAGTTCTGACAATTTCACAGATGTTAGACTCCAACGATCAAACACAAAACAAAACAAACTTTTGTGTTAGCTCTTCCAATGAGATTTTTATGATATCAGAAGATGTTTGTGTAATTTACTACAATATGCCATCAATTCTTTGTGTACTACATACTCTACCACAGTTATAACTCTGTGTCTCCCTAAAATGACTTCAAGAACACAATGTACATCTCTCATTTATCATGAATTTGCCTGTTATGACCACTTTTCTGAAAGAAGTATCCTTTTTCCCGTTCCGAAAAAAAAGTCACTTCCTTGATTTTCAGATATTTCTGCACAAAAGGATTTTGTTTACTGATGAACTTATTTGTATAAGCAACTGGCTCCATTTAGCTGTCACAATGTCAAATCAACTCAGGGTAGAAGAGCAAACTGTGTCCACTTGATTTATCCTTTTACTATCTGCCCTATGATATCAACTATACTCTGTTAAGTTACTTAGGGTACATACTCTTCTAGTTAATTGTAGACCTATTTAATTAGCATTTAAATAAAACATGTATAAATTTTGTTTTTCTTATAAAAACGATAACCTCTGGAATAAATCAATTACCCTTAAATAATAGTAAACAAATTCTTACCAGCGGTCTGTATTTATTTCCAAACAACTTTCTATCAAAGTTAAATTCAGTTTTTAAACAAACTCATTAATGATGATTTGCTCTACATTTAAACTTCTTTTTTTTTTTTTTTTTTTTTTTTTTTAAGACGGAGTTTCGCTCTTGTTACCCAGGCTGGAGTGCAATGGCGCGATCTCGGCTCACCGCAAGCTCCGCCTCCTGGGTTCAGGCAATTCTCCTGCCTCAGCCTCCTGAGTAGCTGGGATTACAGGCACGCGCCACCATGCCCAGTTAATGTTTTGTATTTTTAGTAGAGACGGGGTTTCACCATGTTGACCAGGATGGTCTCGATCTCTTGACCTCGTGATCCACCCGCCTCTGCCTCCCAAAGTGCTGGGATTACAGGCTTGAGCCACCGCGCCCGGCCATTTAAACCTCTTTAAGCTCTCAGCTTGATTAATATTTTCTTTAGTATTATCAATAATAAACCATTTTGGATATCAACCACAGAAGGGGAAAAAAGAAGCCATGTGTTACGAAAAGGACACAACAGTATTCTAGATCTTGAAAGACCTTCAGTACAATGCAATAGTTCAAGCATAAATCCGTTAGAATATAACAATCAATATATGGAACCTTATAATACATGCAAAAAGAATAATGGCAAGATGAGAACATCTAGGATTAGGGTGGTCAGGAAAAAAATACATTTTATTAAGTCATATAATAAGCAGATCCTAAACAATTCTGAAAAATTATAGTGAAGGAAGAAGAAACAATGAGTGATTATACATCATACATGATTTTAGGCATTTTAAGAGTGCAGACTTAAAGTTTACTTTTCTAATTTACTAGGTTTGGGTTAAGTAGTCATTTATATTAAAAAGTTAATGGTTAATAAAATTATATGAACATTTAGCTGAATTGGATTTAAAAACTCTTTTTGGCATATATTCTTTGATTGGTTGAGATATAGTATTACACTTAAACGTGTTTTCCTTTCTATCTTGTAACTTTGCAAACTTTTTTAAAATCTGAAAGTCTTATTACTCTATTTTAAGTCTGAATAAGATTCAAAAGCACTTTCTTTTCCGTTATTACAGTATGCTGTTCCAGACTGAGTTGATTGGTCATGCTGAAAATCTATTCATATTACATTCAAATTCAATTAAGACAAATTGCATTTTTACTTCATTAAGTAATTTACAGAAAATGATGGATTTTAATGTTATTTTGAAAACTGAAAGACTCAATTAGAACAGAAGATTCTTTGATTCTATTTGATTACAGAAAACAAGGAAAAGAAAACTTGATATGAAGAGCAGAAATGCTACAAGGAGGCCTTTTTTATCAGCTTGGTGCTATCATCTGTTTCTTAATTTTATTTCATTAAAATCATCAACATTATTGGCTGGGCAAGGTGGGGTTCACTTCTGTAATCCCAGCACTTCGGGAGGCAGAGGCAAACAGATCACATGAGGTCAGGAGTTCAAGACCAGCCTGGCCAACATGGTGAAAACCTATGTCTACTGAAAATTAGCCAGCATGGTGGCACACAACTCTAGTCCCACCTACTTGGGAGGCTGAGGCAGGAGAATTGCTTGAGCCTGGGGGTGGGGAAAAGGAGGTTACAATGAGCTGAGATTGTGCCATGACACTCCAGACAGGGTGACTCTGTCTCAAAAAATATATATAAATAAATAAAATAAAATAAATAAAATAATTAATGTTATTACTTAAATCTGCCCACATTGAAAGAAAAATAGTGAAATTTGGAAAACACCTGTTTTACTGTGGGTTTTGACTACTTTGATTTCCTACCTCCCTGAGCCCCTCTCTTCATATTCTATATTTAAAAAAGCACTCCATCTATTGATAGCTAACAGCTTCTAATTTTAGTTCTATTTTTTCAAACTTTAGTGTATACAGCTTTTTTGCGTACACCATTTACTTCTTCCAACTTCTTGAGGCTCAGGATTTTTAGCCTTTTCTCCCATCTTTATCAAAACTTGCTCAGAATAAATCTGGTTTTATAGTGACTTTTAGTACTCCTTTCTCTAGGGAGCTATTAGCCTAAATTAATAATTTTCAGGGATAAGTTATAGGGGATAAAGGTCAGTTTTTGGTTGCAGGACCATCCCAACACCCATAAAAGCTCTCTGTGTAAACAGTTACTTACTTTACATAAGGCTGATCCTGTAAGAAATTAGGAGGGAATTTAGCTTTGTATATAATAAAATGTAAATATTGCACAGTATAGCACTGATGAAAGACTAATATAATACTAGGGGAAAGAGGATAGACACAAAAATTTATTCTAAAATAAGTATAGAGACACTTTCACTTATTAAATTCATAACCAAGTATTAACTATAGATATTCCTGAGAAAGAAAATATTTTATTCAAAATCTCTATAGCCTAATTTTATGATACAATTCTAAATAATAACTATTATCAAAAAACATGTTTTCTTAGGTATAGAAAATATTCCAGTGTTGTTCCAAATACTTAAATATTATTCATTTTCTTGGAAAACACAAAAAGCCCACAGAAACAAAGATACCAGTCTGTGGCTACATGTTTGGATCATATAGAAAAAAGACTAAAATGATGCAGGATTAGTAAATATAGTGCTAAAGTTTCCAATAAGATGGGCTGGTGACTATCTCTAATTGCATAATAATATTTTATGTACATACTTAAAGTTAATCATTTTTTCATATTTTATCACTTTTCACAAAAATCTTTTGAGCTAAGTAGTGAAAATGCTATTCTTTACATTTTACTGTAAATTCAGAGCTTTGCAAGGCATTAAGACGCTGTGAGAGAAGCAGCATGGATTTGAAGGAGATTTAGCCTTAATCACACACATTTAGCAAAGTTTTGCAACTTGGAAAAAAACGAAAGTAGCCTTATCCAAAACCTTTCGTGATATCTGTGCTATGCTGTACACAATCGGCTGTTGATTCTCACAATAGCCTGTCTATGAAACTTGTGTGGTCCCTCTTAGGAAGCCAAAACAGTGCGATATTGACAACAGTGCTTATTATAAAAGCCACGTTTTTGATCATCCTATTTGTGGTTCAAATTTCCCTTTATTAAGAAAAACTGGCTGATGTAAAATCACTTGCTAGACAGTACATTCTCAGCTTCCCTCTCCTCCACACACTGGCCCCCACACACATTGCTGTCAGATTGTTCTGTTTCTTGTCAGCTGCACACGGGGCAGAACAGGGGGCTGGGTATGCACTAATTAGGAGGGTAGACTTATTTTAAAGGTTCATTCTAAGAAACGTAGCTGCCAAATATTAGCTTCTCCAAGCTTTTTTGAGGAGAAAAGGCAGGGATAAAAGAATTACAAAATAAAGCTTTTCATTTCTTGGGGCCGGGATATGGAAAGAAATTTGTCTTGAGAATGGCACCAATATTAAGGGAAATTCTTCTCTGAAACTGGAAAAGGCTCAACAATGGTCCACTTGAAACTGATGACTTTAGAAGAAAAAATCCAAAACTACAAAATTTCTCATGTGAATTTGACTAAATCCCTTGTTTTTTTCTGAAATAATTATAGACTAATAAAGGTGCTAAATTTATAGGAAAGACATTAATCTAACTTGGCAGAAATACCAAACAGTGTAAACCTGTAGTATAACAAAAGTTCCCAAAGCAAATTTCTCTCTTCATGTTGTTAATTATCTATGGAGAGTGGTGTAAATTGAAGTTTCTCCTGATCTGAAAAAATTGATTTCTGCTAAATTCTGCTTAACATGAAATTAAGACATATGCAAAGGATTATTTTAACATATTTATGATTATAGAAGAGATTGAAAGTAAAAAACATGAGAGTATACAAATGACTAAAAGATTATATAAACAATCTATCTCTGTATGTACATATATATTACCTATAAGTATATATGAATAAATGCAAAATACAAGAGAAAGGTTATTTGCAAACACATTAAAAACAGTCATCCTCTGATAATAAAATATGTGATTTGTTTAACCTGTATTTTATATGATTTTCCACTGGGAACAATTTATGTATCAATGACTACACTATAATCTTTTATTTTTGGATATTGAGGATATTTATTTTGGATACTGAGGCTTATGAGTTTATATTGGAGCACTAATTTAAAATTTTTTAAATTAAGCATGATCGTGACAGAAAAAACAAAAGCACTACTAGCCACTTTCCCTCCTAATAGTAGATTAGAAGTACTTAAGAGGATTTAGGGTGGGAAGAAACTTCTAATGTTTGGAAGGGTATTTAGCAGCCAAGATGCTAATATAAAAATGAACTTCAGTAAAAAATACCCTACATTTTAAAGGTACTTGTCCAATGGGCCATTTTGTGACCACAAATCACAACTTTTGGAAATAAATTAACTGATACATTTTACTGAAAATCTACAGTAATTGTCCATATAGTTGTTCTCTGTAGTATCAATCTTGGATAAAGTTGAGGATGTAGAATAATTCAATGAGGTGGGGTATGTACACTTTTTAGTTCTGAGTAGCTGAGTAATTTAATTTTGTGCCTAAAACTATCTAAGAATCAAAAGTCAAGATAGATCAATTAAACTATGGAAATTAGCAATCCTATTCTTGATAATATATTAAATAAGATTAAATAAAATATGGCAATTATTAATAGTGGCATGGTTGTTACTACAAACTATTGGATTATTGTACAAGATACAATTAAACCTATGGTTCATTCGGAAAGGAGTTCCCATAATGCTTTTTTAAAAAATAGTTGTAATGAAAGATAATTTCACACACACAAAATACAGTTTGAATTCATGCAGATGTTAATGTATTTAAAAATTAAATTAAATATATAGGTCAGCCTGCTGTTGATTCTGTGCATGATTTTTTCTTCATTTCAATATAAAAAAATATTTAAAATTAAAATAATGTAGAGAGGTGGGGAAAAATTCACGATTATATACAAACTGTATCTATATTTTCATGTTTTTATTAATGTGAATGTAAAGTAAGATTACATGTAAATTTTGATATAAATGTAAAGCAACATTCAAAGTTTAATAAGCATTTTCTCATTACCTATATATAGGTTGTGATGAAAAGCTTATGATTGAAATAATATAAAGGTAAATTTCAAGCTAGATTAAACACAAAAGAAAACCAGTTGAAATGCATAACTTGGTTGAGGTTGCATGACCCTGGTTTCAGGGTCTCATCAAGGCAGTATCTACTTGTCTCTATCATTTGGCTTTACCTCCCCCTGTGCTCCAGTTTGCTCAGTTCAGCTGTGAGGAAAACTCCATGATTAACTGCCCACACCCTGAGGAACAAATTCTTCCATCTAAGAAATCCCATTGGAAAGAGAACTCTACTCAAAGCACCCTCAATACATCGGAAAAGAACTTGTGTGGTTCTTGCTTGAGTTAGATGCTATATCTAAGGAAATGGACTAGTAAGTATTGGTCAGTCCTTGGTCATGTGCCACAATTGCAGGCGTGAGGCTTTTTTTTTTTTTTCTTTAGATGAAGTCTTGCTCTGTCCCCTGGCTGGAATGCAGTGGCAGAATCTCAGCTCACTGCCATCTCTACCTCCCAGGTGCAAGCAATTCTCCTGCCTCAGCCTCCCGAGTAGCTGGGACTATAGGTGTGTGCAACCACGCCCGAGTAATTTTTTTCAAATTATTTTTAGTAGAGACAGGGTTTCGCCACATTGACCAGGCTGGCCTCAAACTCCTGACCTCAAGTGATTTCCCCTCTTGCTCTCTCAGAGTGCCAGGATTACAGGTGTGAGGCACCAGGCCCTGCCAATATAAATCGTTCTATTATAAAGACACGTGCACACATATGTTCATTGCAGCACTGTTTACAATAGCAAAGACCTGGAACCAACCCAAATGCCCATCGATGATAGACTGGACAGGGAAAATGTGGCACATATACACCATGGAATACCACGCAGCCATAAAAAAGGATGAGTTCGTGTCCTTTGTAGGGACATGGATTAATCTGGAAACCATTCTCAGCAAACTGACACAAGAACAGAAACTCAAACACTGCATGTTCTCAATCATAGGCAGGTGTTGAACAATGAGAACACATGGACACAGGGAGGGGAACATCACACACTGGGGTCTGTTGGGGCAGGATAGGGAGGGATAGCAGAGGGTGGGGAGGTTGGGGAGGGATAACATGGGGAGAAATGCCAGATATAGGTGACAGGGGGTTGGAGGCAGCAAACCACATTGCCATGTGGGTACCTATGCAATAATCCTTCGTGATCTGCACATGTACGCCAGAACCTAAAGTACAATTAAAAAATAAATTAGAATGGGCACAAAAAATGCAGATAGGTGGGAAGAGAGGACAACTAAATCATGCAAAGAATCCAAAGTAAGTTGTTTCCAATTATTTATTTTTGTTTACTCTCTTTATATGAGTTTCTATTTTGAGATGTTTAAATTGCTAGTGAGGTTTTGTATTTATTCATTTAGTTTAATATCTCTTTTTCCTATATGAAGAGCAATTAATACTGAAGGTCTGCTTTAGGTTATTTGAGAGCTGGAGCCAAATTATTAGTAAAACTGCTTAAGCCCAAGATAATACTCAATCGACCTTCTCTGATTGTTTCTTTTTGTTGTTGTTGTTTGAGACGGAGTTTCACTCTTGTTACCCAGGCTGGAGTGCAATGGCGCGATCTCGGCTCACCGCAACCTCCGCCTCCTGGGTTCAGGCAATTCTCCTATCTCAGCCTCCTAAGTAGCTGGGATTACAGGCACGCGCCGCCATGCCCAGCTAATTTTTTGTAGTTTTAGTAGAGACGGGGTTTCACCGTGTTGACCAGGATGGTCTCGATCTCTTGACCTCGTGATCCACCCGCCCCAGCCTCCCAAAGTGCTGGGATTCCAGGCATGAGCCACCGCGCCCGGCCTGTCTGATTGTTTCTTAATTGCTTTCTATTATTCTTTTTAGATTTTGTTAATCTAATTTTCAAACATTTTACGTGACATAGAAATTATTAATTTTGCTAGTATTTTAAAACTCAATAATTATGTATATTATTTTTATATATATTTTATTCTCTTTCATTATATCACCTTTCACAAATATGTTTGATTAATTTTATTTTTTTTATTTTGCCTATGATTGATCTATTTCTATGGGGTTTCTATGAATATGCATTTCTAATTTAGCTTTCAGATTTCTTAATATATTATTCTGTCTCTATATTTTCTAATGCATTTATAAAATATTTAGCATTTAAATGTAAATTTTTTCTATAATTGCTGTCTTTATGTTTTTCTCTTCATAAAATATTTAATTAATTATCTCACATAATTTCTCTCTCTCTCCTTGTCTCCCAATCCATGTTTCTCTGTCTCCTTGTCTTTATTTATTTGTTGGGATTTTCTGTATAGATAATAAGGTACTCTTTGAATAGAGATTATTTTAATCCTTTAATTCATTCTTTCCAAGTGAAATTATTTTTATTTAGTTTTTTCTTGACTTATGCATAGAAAAAGATATTAAGTATGATGTTGAATAGAAGTAATGAGAGTGGACATCCTTGTCTTTTTCTTGATATTAAGGGGAAGTACTTACTATTTCAGTGTTTGCTGCAGGCATTCATCAATATATAAAGCTTTCTATCCCCAGTTTGCTGAGATATTTTATCATTTACGGTTGTTTAATTTTGCCAAATGCTTTTCCTTCATCTGTTGAGATGATCATTTTTTTTCTTCCTTCTGTTGATATGGTAAATTACTTTGATTGAAGTGTGAATGTTGCTCTAGATTTGCGTTTCCAGGATAAAATCCTCTTGCTTCTAATGTATTAACCTTTTGATATATTGCTAGATTTTATTTACTGATATTTAATAGAAGAGTTTTGTATCTATATTCATGAGGAATTGTGTTTCATAGTTTGTTTTGTTGCAGTGCTTTTTGTTTTATTATCAGATTATGCTAGCTTCATGGCAAATATAAGCTGGAAAGTGTTTCCTCTTCTATTTTCTACAAGAGTTTTTTTCAGAAATGGTATTTTTTTCTTGTTTAAATAAGTGATAAAACTTACCTGTAGAGATATATTTGATCCTGATATTTTCTCTGCGATAATATTTTTAAATTAAATGTTAATTTATAAAGAGGTACGAACGTTGGTTGTCTTTCTAGGATTTGTCAATTTCAGTGACGTTGCTGAACTTAAGAAGAGCACAAAGTTGTTAATAATATCCTTTTATTATAGTTTAATTTTCTTGTAGGAATATCTCTTCTTTCTTTGCTGTTGCTGGTAATTTGCTTATTCTCTCTTTCTGGTGGAAAACCAGAAGTCTTCCCCCAACCCTTGAATCACTAGGTTATAATTTTATCAATTTTATTGACACTTTCAAAGAATTCAAGTGTGAGCAGACTCTGCCACTCCAAAATGTGCCCCTTTGGTGTAAGGATTATTTTGAGCTAAAAACACTTCAAAAACAGCAATGTAAGCAGGTATTCAGCTCTCACGTTTTCTTCTTAAAAACAGAAGATAAAAACTCCCATGTGAAAGATTCCTTCCTGTACCAGGAGAAAGAAACATTCTTTGATGGGGAGTCATAGCCAAGAGAATTCTGAGTAAAAAGACCTTGCTAAAATAATTCCCATCTTCTTTTAACTTCCCCCACAGTTTAGTTACTTTTCCAATATCGCCTCCCTTTCTTCAACGTAGAATAAAGATATTGAGGTTTTGCCAGTTTTTTGTGCCCTTACTTCCTGGGGACTCTTGTATCAAATTTTATATAAATTTGTATGCCTTTCATATGTTAATCTAACTTATGCCAAATCATCAGGCCCAGCTAGAGACCCTAAGAGGGTAGAGGTAAAAGTTTTTGTACCTACAGAATCATCTTTTTGTTTCATTCCTTTTTAGTTGTATATTTTAAATATACTTATTTTCCCTGCTTACTTTGAATTTAATTTACTTTTCTCTTTATTTAAAAAAAATTTTCTATTACTAATTTGAGACTATTTTTCTCTTCTAATGTTAGTATTAATGCTGTAAATTTTCCCAAAAATATTTTTAGCAGAATATCTCAATCTTTATATTCAATATTTTTATTTTCATTTAATTCAAAATATCTTAACATTTGTTCTTTATTTCTTTAACCCATGAGACATTTAGGAATGTGCTGTTTAATTTACAAATATTGGAGAATATTTCAGATACATCAGTTAGTGATTTCTAAAATAATTGCACTTTAGTTAAAGCCTAATTTTAGTTTATTTATATTGATTTAATTTGCCCAGATTTACTTTTCTGGGGCCCAGAAGATGACTTAATATAGTGAACATCACATATTCATAATTTGTATCATTTTTAAATACATATACAATGTTTACAGTGGTATTCTGGGCTCCATATTCTTGGGTGATAGTTTTAGACTTAGGTCAATGTTATTAAGAGTTGTTCAGGGTTTGGGTTTTGCTGTTGCTATAGTTACCTGCAATTCACCATTGGCTTCAAATTCCTTTAGATTTTTTTTTTCTTTTTTCCTTTTTTTCTTTTGAGACATGGTCTCTCTCCATTGCTCAGGCTCAAGTGCAGTGATGCCGTCACTGCTCACTGCTGCCCCCACCTCAAGGACTCAAGTGATCTTTCCACCTCATCCTGAATAGCTTAGGCTACAGGCACCTGCTACCACATCTGGCTAATTTTGTTGATTTTTTGTAGACACAAGGTCTTTCCATGTAGCCCAGGCTGGGCTTGAACACCTTAGCTCCAGTAATCCTCCCACCTCAGCCTCCCAAAATGCTGTGATTACAGGTGTGAGCCACTGCACCCATCCTAGAATTTCCTTGTGTATTTGGCTAGAAAGTGTTCCTCTAAGTCTTCTTCACTCTCAGGTTCAGGATTTCCCTTTATGTGTATGACTCATAAAGGGTTTGTCTACTTGTCTTTTCATAATAAATACATAGCTGTTGCTTGATACTTCGTGCTTGCTATCCTCTAATGAGAGTCAGGGTGTTTCTTCTGCTGTCCTAGTTTAGCCTCAATGGTTGTCAGACGCTATGTTCCTGGGTCTCAGGGATTGAGGCTATTCTCATTCAGGGGTTGAGGGTCACTTCTAAATGCTCCTAATTATCCCCAAGTCTTTGGAAATCGCTAAACAGCTTACCTTAAAATTTTGAATCTGAGGAGTTGAGTTCAGTAAAAGTAATTTTAGAGATTATGATTTCTCCTTTGTGACAGTGGGAGTTACATTGTTTCTAGCTTCCTATAACCTAAGCAGAAACCAGAAGCCTATCCCTTTTTTTTAAATCATAAATAATACTTCCATATATTTTCCTTTGAATATATATTTGACCTGATATCATTCATTTTTATATAAAATATAATTTCAGTTATTTTTAAATTAGTGGCCCATAGTAATTTTTAAAATTTAATGTCTGTGTTAACAGTTTGGAAATAATATTATTTTTTCCTTGTTTTTATTTCTGACACTGTGATGGTTAATACTGAGAGTCAGCTTGATTGGATAGAAGGCTGCAAAGGATTGATCCTGTGTGTTGCCAAAGCAGATTAACATTTCAGTCGGTGGGTTGGGAAAGACAGACCCACCCTTAATCTGGGTGGGCACCATCTAATCAGCTGCCAGCACAGCTAGAATATAAATCAGCCAGAAAAATGTGAAAAGACTAGACTGGCCTAGCCTCCCAGCCTACATCTTTCTCCCATGCTGGATGCCTCCTGCCTTGAACATTAGAATCCAAATTACTCAGTTTTGGGACTCAGACTGGCTTTCCTTGCTCCTCAGCTTGCAGATGGCCTATTTTGGGACCTTGTGATCATGTGAGTTAATACTTAAACTACCCTTCACATGTATAAAGAAGATATATATATATGGGATATATATATATCATATAAATATATAAGAGAGATACATATATATCTCATATATATATGATATATATATATATATATCCCTTATATAAATACATCCCATATATATATCTGGGATGTATTTATATAAGGGGGGATATATATATCGGATATATATATGGGATGTATTTATATAAGGGATATATATCTCTCTCATGTATATAAATCTCATATCTATATCTCATATATATATCCCTTATATATCCCCATATATATATCCCTTATATAAATATATCCTATATATATACACCCATATATTATATATATAATATATATTAAATATATTATTTATATTTATATATTATATATTTAATATACATTAAATATATAATATATAATATATAGTGTGTGTATATATATATATGCACACTATATATATATATACTAATTAGTATATATATATATACTAATTAGTTCTGGCCCCGTATATATATCCCTTATATAAATATATCCTGTATATACATATGCCCATATATATTACATATATAATATCTATATCTCATATATATATTCCTTATATATCTCTCTCATATATATCCCCATATATATATATATATATATCCTGTATATATATATCTTATATAAATATATCCTGTATATATATGTAGGTATGTGTATATATATATATATATATGGGTGTGCATATGTATATATATATATATATATACAGGCTATATTTATATATAATATATAATATATATTATATATAATTAGCCTGTATATATATATATATACAGGCTATATTTATATATAATATATAATATATATTATATATAATTAGCCTGTATATATATATATATATATACACTAATTAAATGGAAACAATGGTTGAACATTTTGGGATTTGAGTTTATTGCTGAGCCTTAGTTTATCTACAAGGAGATTTGCTGCATTTGATTCAGTTTCTCCTTCTTGAGGCCTTTTTTAGATGCTAATATTGTCATCCAAAATCCTATCCCCTCCAGTTTCACATTAACTTTTGTTTAAATAATTATATTTTCATACAAGTCATTGATAAGTGGTGATAAGTGTTTAAACAGAACAGGACTGAGAAAATTACCCTTATGCTCTGCAACGGGAAATGTTTCCTTAAGTCGACATTATTCTATAACTAAGCATGTTTGTATATTCATATTTCATTTATTACAAATCTGTCTAATTATATTCTCAACTCAAAGCTACTTGCTGCTATCTTTCCCTCACATGTTGTATAAATGATCTGGTTTAAAGCTATTTTGAAATTCAGATCTGTCTCTTGTATTTTAACATTCACTTAATAATTTATTCTGAAATTATACTTGTGACTTACATCTATATTTGGAGAAAATTACCATAGTAGATTAATGGCAAAAATGGCTTAACTCACTACTCCTCCCTTTATGCATACCTTTTGCATTATAATTTTATAGTTTCTTTAATCAAGGGACGGCCCCTGTTTTCTACTCCTAAATCGGGGGGTAAAAAATGTGCTTTGACCAACTGAATGTGGCTGAAGTATCAACATGACAGATCTATTCCTACACCTCAAAACTTGGGTACTTGCACGGTTCCCTGGAATTCTGCCCCATAATGAGATCAAGCCCAGGATAGCCAACTGGAGGATGGGAGACCAATGGAGCAGAGCTGGGTTGCCTAGCAGAGGCTATCTGGACAAACTAGTTGACTATGGACAGATAAGGAATCCCAGAGAAGTTTATCTGGGTCTGGGCCTAGATTAGCAGAACTACCCCTAAATTCATGAAAAGTAATAAATGTTTGTTATTTTAAGCCACTAAGTTTTTGACGTTTTATTGTTTGCCCATAAATAACTAACTCATTGAACATCTTTACCTTTTATGAAAATGGAATCAGTGATTCATATGGACATGAATCATTGACATATCTTCCACTCAAATGATTATTCAGAAGTCGTCTGTATTTGATCTGGTCAACAAATTTGTTACTCTAGGCTTGAGGTGACATGTGGTTTATCTAATTTTTGTAGTTATCTAATTTATTTGTAGAGACACTGTATCAAGAAGAATCATAGGAGTAATTTGCTTCCTTATAAATGACTTTTGCAGATATAAGGTAGTAATTTAGCACAAGTGCAATATATTTATTATTCTTGCTTTAGAATCTAATGTAATTTGAGTATGATGGATTTTCATAACTATAATAACTTTCAAGGTATATTTCAAAGGAAAGGACACTGTTTACACTTTTAGTAACTACTAGTAAATAAACTTTTATTACTTGGAAAGGAGGGAATATCATTTTTTCTCTATTATTTGTTTATTAATGTGTATTAATTTTCTAGATTAATTAGTTATTATCATAAAGAGACTAAGATGATTGGGGAGATGGGATAAAGGTCAGCTGCTATGGGAGATGGCTGGGGAAGTAAGAAACACAACTTCAGGAGTCATAAGTCTCCTTTACTTGAGAGGTTGGGGTAAGGTCATTGGTTGAACCAATTGGGTGATTCTATGTAGATAAGAGTGAGCCACAAAGATTATTTTTCTCCTATGTACTTAGTGCATGGAGCTATAATCTGTGTATTGATTGTGCTTTGTTTTGTGAGAGAAATCTATTATAAAAGGTAGAAAAGGAACAGAAGTGTGTTTCCAAAGTTATGGCAGAGATTCAGAATGTTTTAGATTTCTGAATTTGTCATCTAAAACATTTGTGCCAATTTGTGTTTGAACATGAATCTATTACTTCTACCTATGCTTTGTATAATGCTAAGCTTATTAACTATAAATAATGATTAAGATATTTTCTCTAAACATTTTAAGACTATTTACACAATTAACAAATTAAAAATTCCAAATGAAATTTTAAACATATCTTATATATTTAAAATTGGCCACAGACTTAGTGGAATTCCCCTAAATATTTTAATAAAATAATAGCTTTGTGCCACCATTCCTTTAATTCTTCAAATAATATAAAAATAACAAACCGTGCAAAAATATCAGATGATTTGAAATTTCTTGTTATATCTACTTAACCTATTAAATAGTACCCAGAAACTCTGAGGATGGCACCCAGCATTTGCCACATGCCCTCTAGGTAACTCTAATAAGGCTAAAGTTTTAGAATCACCTGCTTATGAGATATTTCTTCACCAGTAGCAAATCTGTTTTTTCCTCCTTTTGTCTTCAACTGAGCTCCACCATGTATTTTAGAAAAATCACATGGAAATGACAGAAAGTTCCCATATGCCCTCTGCTCTAAGTCCTCATGAAGAGTCTCTTGAAATTGCCAAAATATTTTGTAGCTTTTTGGTCTGGAATAAATGCATAATTAATATAATCTTATATGTGCTCAAATGAATAAATGTTGTGAATTCGAGTTTTCTGGTATTTTTTCTTTGTTATTTTGCCTTGTTAATTTTATTAAAGGTAATAGATATAGTACTCCAATTTCTGTCATCCAGAAAAGGAAATTGGCCAAATATATGTTTTTCAAGTATTTTCCCATAATCCTCCTGTTTTTATTTACTTAAGTTTTTATCTCTATTCTCCACTGAAAAGCAAGTTTCTCAGGGGCTTATTTTCACCTTACTCTTCACTTAAAGCAGCTCATGCTTTCATTAACTAATGTAAAGACTGGACTGTACTTATTAAACTTAATTGAAACAAAGCAGTTTTTCTATCTATGCTTCTGTTTTTGTAATTCTGGCTTTTTAAGGAAGTGCCTGGTAAGAGTTAACCAAAAGCCAGTTTAAGATGTGATGGGAACTGAGGGAAGTGACATCTCAAAAATTACGTCCTGATAAAGTGTAGCTTTGTGCACCAAATAGAGACCAAGTAGACAATTCAAAGTCACTGATAAACTACAGATTTGAGTTGCATAGTAAATGCAGATGGAAATCACTTAGGTAATGTAACTGGAGATTAAGAAATGTATACTTATATTTGAAAGATATTTCTCATTTCGGATTGAGACTGTAAAATGTTCCTTTGATGTTCTTGTAAGTTTGATTCTAAGCCCTTTGATTCTAAGTGTATTCTTATACACTGCAAATCAATGTATGAAACGAATACTCAGAATCCTATACTTCTGTGTCCTGAAAATAAATATGTCTTCCTCTGGCCAATAAATGTAAACGTATTCAGCTGAAACTGAAATTCCAAATTATGACTACATTCAAACATCTTTCTGAAGATTACATATAAATCAAAATAGTCTGATATACATTTAGAAAGATGTTTGAATAAAATCATAATATTTATATGTGAATATATACACAGCTATGCTTACAGTATACATATTTTTTTCTTGTAAAACCTTTTATTTAAATCAAAATAGTTAAATGGTTTTTAAAAAGAATATTATTTCTGATTTATAGATTATAATTATTTTACCTTTGATCATAATTTAATGGAGAATATAATAATATAGAGATTTACACTCTTCTGTACAAGAACTAAAGATTTAAATAGATAGCTTTTTAAATATACATGTTCCTATTTCCTGCAAATGCTATATAATATTTTACATTTCACTCTTTTTAGCATATGAGCTATATGATTATTTTAAACCTTTTGATAGACCAGCTTCTGCCATGAATATTCTGTTGGGAATAATGTCCATATTTGCTCTTCTGTGTTATTTTTATCACAGGAGACGGGAAGGTGGGAAACTTATTTTCCAGGCTCCACTGCCAGCTGGTTTCTGATTAGGTTTTACCTAACCATCTACCAAAGGGATGCATTAGGTCAGAGATTAGAAAGTGAGATGAAGACAAGTTGGTTGTTCCTGATTCTTGCAGTGGCAAAAACTGCAGGGAACCACCATAGGCTACTAGGGGCAGCAGAAACATTGGTTCCAGCGTGGATGGTTCTAGAGTTGCTCTTGATCCCAGGTTATTAGAGTACCGTCAGCAGCATAAGTAATTGTGATTCCAGCAGCACAGCAGCAGCAGCTGATGTATGTTTCTGCATGTCAGCTGCTATGGGAGCTCTAGAAGTCCTGCAATTTTATTTTCTTTCATTAAAACTCACCTCTCTTAGGTGCTACACCAACTCTCCAAGACATTTAAAACTTGGTCTCTCTATGAGTTTTTCTCTGCTATCTAAAAGAATTTTTTTATTGGGTTAGAAAATGACTTATAAATGAGAAAAACTTGGCTTATTCATTGGGAGAATTAGAAGATAAGACAGATAGGGTGTATGTAGACCACACAGTGTGTCCAAATGACTTGACCCAGAAAACAGAGTTTTCAGTGTTAGTGTTGAGAAAATTATTTGGGGTAAGTCTTAGTAATAGAGTCAGCTAACATTAGGATGCCATCTATTCTTTTCTAAAAAATTGTGTTAAGAACATGTAACATGACATCTTCTCTTAACATTTTTTAAGTGTATTAGGAAGACTGCTAATATTCGAAATGGATTAGAAAGACTTTTATTGCCAAATAGCTATCTAATTGTGCATGTATTTTTTAAAATCTACTCTAAGGATTCACTTTTTAATGTTATACCCTTTTAATATGCTAAATATCCATAAACACTTAAGCTGTGGACTTAGGTTCACTATATTTTGTTCTAAGCCCAGGTTTCTCTTCTGACCAATTACAGGGATATCAAAGTTTCACATTCCTCATCTGGAAAATAAATTCCCTAATCCATATCTACTTTGCAGAGCCTTTGTCAGGATCAAATGGGATAATGTATGTGAAGGTGCTTTTAGAAGGGCTGAATTCTACACGCATGTCAGGTATTATTACAGAAGGTTAGTTCACAGCTGGAAATGGAAGGACAGTGACTCCAAAAATTACAGAGAAGAAAGTGGCTCTTGAATTAAACAGTGACTCTTTTTTTTTTTTTTTTTTTTTAAGACAGAATTTCGCTCTTGTTGCCCAGGCTGGAGTGCAATGGCACGATCTCGGCTCACTGCAACCTCTGCCCCCTGGATTTAAGCGATTCTCCTGCCTTAGCCTCCCCAGTAGCTGGGATTACAGGCATGCACTACCACGCCCGGCTAATTTTATGTTTTTAGTAGAGATGGGGTTTCTCCATGTTGGTCAGGCTGATCTTGATCTCCCAACCTCAGGTGATCTGCCCACCTCAGTCTCCCAAAGTGCTGGGATTACAGGTGTGAGCCACCGCGTCCGGCCAAACAGGACTCTTTACATGGCTTCTTACATAGTTTCTTTAAGTACATTCTGTTTATATGGAGCCGTGAAGCCAGAAATAGCCCTGGAATAGGGTGAGAGTTCCATGAGACATTGTGGGAAAGAGGGATGCACAGGCAAGAGACATGAATTGGCAGTTGTTACAAATTCACAGCGTTGTCCTTGTCGTATTCACTCAGGTGGGCTTAGAGCCCCTGCGTCCTGCTCCTGTGCCCTGGGCATTGTATGTCCCGAATGCCTAAGGATTGTGCAACAAAAGTCACAGTTTGTGCAATCAATATTTTAGAAAACTTATTGCACATGAGAGTCAATTGGAAAGCCTGCTAAAGATTCAAGTATATCACCCTTCTATTTGTATTTACTAGATACAGATGTCACCTAAGATTTTGAATGATTTGAGTCCCCAGAAGTTCTGTATGGGTCTGCCCTAAAGCACCATTTCTCAGAAATATGATCTCTGGAACAATTTAATGGAAATTATATATTTTTTTGTTTTTACTTGCTTAAATTTCTAATTTCTGAGGCTGAGCACACACCATTGAATTAGAGCCTCTGAATGGTGGGTCCTGGAGTCTGTAATTTAACCACTATCCCAAGAGCTTGTAATTCATACTTAATTTTGGCAACTAAGACTAGTGGGCAAGGTCAGCGAAAGGGCAAATTCCGCACCTGCTCTCACCCCTGCAATACTCTCACTCTGCATCTAATTTCATTGCATTCTAAAAATAAATGTTAACCTTGCATTAAACCAAAATTAAAGACAACTAAGTTTAAAGTGAAAGTCCACTAATAAGTAAATAATGATGTTGTTATTTCTAAGCTTTACCTAGCTCTCTCCTGGATTCCTCCATAGGCACTTCTGAGGCTGGCATTACTCTTCCATATTTTGGGATTCGTTTTACTTAAAATAAGCTGTCACTTTTAGGTGTGGGGCTCATCCAGTTTCTTTAACTTAGAATGTTCCATTGACTCATTTACCTGGTTAATTCCTACTCATCATTCCAGGTTCATCTTATTGCCATCTCTAAGGAATATTTTGTAATCTCTGAAAGGGTAATCTCTGAAAGGTTATTCACAGGTTATTCATCACCTTATATATAGAATCCAGAACCCTTTCTATGACATATACCAAACACTAATATAAATGTCTCTTTACTTGTCTCAGTCTCCCTAAGTTTCACAGACCAGGTTCAACAAACTTTTTCTGTGATGTGCAGATAGTACTTATTTTTGGCTTGCAGATGATTAGGTTTTCTTCATAACTATTCATTCTGTCCTTGCAGCATGAAAGCAGCAATAGACAACAAGCATAAAAATTTTCTAATAAATTTTTACTTACAAAATTAGTCAGTGAGAGATGAGTCTTAGTTCCGCGCATGGGTCTCAGTTTGTTGACCTCTGCACTAGACTGTTGGCTAAACATGACCATTCTCATTTACCATTTTAGCCTCAAACAGAACAGCTCCTGCCCATTAGTGAGCACACCATACAGATCCATTGCATTTAACGTGTATTTTGTGTAGAATTCGGTTCAGCTGGTAATAAACAAACAAACAAAGTGGTTTAAATAAGGTAGAAGCTTGTTTCCCTATCACATAAAAGAATTTTGGGGCCGGGCGCGGTGGCTCACGCCTATAATCCCAGCACTTTGGGAGGCCGAGGCGGGTGGATCACGAGGTCAAGAGATCGAGGCCATCCTGGTCAGCATGGTGAAACCCCGTCTCTACTAAAAATACAAAAAATTAGCTGGGCATGGTGGCACGTGCCTGTAATCCCAGCTACTCAGGAGGCTGAGGCAGGAAATTGCCTGAACCCAGGAGGCAGAGGTTGCGGTGAGCCGAGATCGCGCCATTGCACTCCAGCCTGGGTAACATGAGTGAAACTCCGTCTCAAAAAAAAAAAAAAAAAAAAAAAAAGAATTTTGGAGGTAGGCCAGGCAAGGTTGAGAAAAAGGCTTCAGTGTTCTCAGTGCTTTCAATCATGGGCTCCGGTTGATATACATGCTCTCCCATTCTTACCATGTGGCTTTCATTCTCAAAAGAACTTCATTCATGCAGAAATGAAGAATGGAGGAAGTGCATTTAAGATGACTTCCTGGAAGTCTGACATACTTCCAAGTACATGAAATTGTCCAGGACTTAGTCCGTGGCTATATTTATCTTTAAGAGAGGATAGGAAAAATAGATGTTTAGCAAGGAGCACTGTGATCAGCTAAAATTTGAGGCCCAGTCACAAAGGGAAAAAGAGAATATAGATGTTGGTGTTGAACATGCATATTAATGCCTGATTTTGGTTGTTGCTTGGTGCCTAGTTCCATTATTATGTTTACGTGTCCGTGAACAAAGCCCAAATGTTCATCTACCCCCAAAGGGCTGAAATGCGGCAGAGGCAAAGAGCAAATGCCCCTCCTAGTGTCCCTTTCCACCTTCTGATTACACTACTTCACAAGCAGAAAAGAGACGCCAGCAGTTTTGGTTTTCGTTTTGTTTCTGAGTGTCACCGGAAGTTCATAAGTGAGTGACCTTCCTAAAAATTGTATTTCATGATTAATGTGCTCATATTTAGTCTCTCGTTCTGCACTTCAGAAAAACTGATTGTGTTTGCGTTTGGCCAGCTCCACCCACAATTCCTAAAGCAACTGTTCCTGTGCATGAAAGGCAGCCTGAAACATGCATAATTACAAGTGTTTACATCTGTTTCCAATCTCTAAACCAGAACACAGAATTACTCTTGTTTTGGGGCTTGCACAGTGGTTCATTTGTTTATTTACTTTTTGGTTCTTGAATTATATGTAAACACGCACAACGACAATAATGTTATAATATCTGACATCTGTCACATGGTGAGGTTAGCACACAGGAAGAGATTTTGGTTTCCTTTATGAAGAGTGGATATTTGATCTTCACCAGAAGAATTCTGGGATTGTAGACTTGAAAAACAGAAACGTGTTAAACTTACTTGTTTTCTATTAACGAGGCCCTTTTTCTTCTCCCATTCATACTGTACTTGAACAAATGGAACAATATGCTTTTCTCTGTCTCTGTATTTCTGTATGTTCTTTCTTGACTCTCTGTGCCTCTTCCTTCTTTCTCTATTTACCTATCTACCTACCTATCTGTTTTTAGACACAGACCTTAGTAAATAAGTGAAGAATTATAAATCTGATTTACTTCAGATTTATTTCAGTATTCAAGATTTGCAGGACATTAATTATTCCTTATTTGATAATAGAAGCATTTTAATCTTTCTACCTCTTAGCTCACCAATTTTATTATTGTGACCATGTGTAATTTTAGGGAGTGAAGACCTTAGAACATTGCTCTTATTCTTAAGTTACTAGTGCCTTTTTTTTTCCCTGAAGTTTTTCTCTTGTTGCCCAGGCTGGAGTATAGTGGTGCAATCTCAGCTCACTGCAACCTCCACCTCCTGGGTTCAATCGATTATCCTGCCTCAGCCTCCCTAGAAGCTGAGATTGCAAGCGTAGGCCACCACACCCAGCTACTCGTGCTTACTAAAAAAAAAAAATTAGTATATTCGAATGAACATACCCATTTCTATAATCTTTATCATGTTTATTTTTATTCCTCTTCCACTCCCTTACATTTGACATTTTATTAATAAATAAAGCATTGACTTTTATTGTGGGAAGGTGTTTCAGAACTATCAGTGGTCCTCTAACTTTAGAGAACAGAATAATCACACGTGTAAACTCATGAAAATACAGATCACAGGTCTTTGTTTCTAGAGATTCTGATCAAGTAGATGGGAAATGTGACTAAAAAAATCTATACTTTATGCATTGGTCTGTGGTTCATGCTTTCATAATAATGTGACAGGTATGTTTTAGGTATGGTTTCCTGCTTCTGTTTATATCACTTTTTAATGTGAAGCATAGTTTAGAAATTTGTGTGAATGTGTATATGTTTCTGTTATAGTGATTTTTGGAGGTATTTTCTTTCCTGTCTTCTAGATCAGCAACTTTATTTCCTGGGGCTACTGCTCTGAAGTGTCTCCTCCCCACTCACCTTCCTCCCCAACTCCCAGTTAGCTTAATTTATACCTGGCACCATCAATGTTAAAGTTCTTTCAGCAGGGCCACTTCACGTTTCCCACCTAGAACTACCTGGTACAATTCGGATAATGTCAGAATGTGGTGATGATGGCTTGCTTTTCACTCAGTTCTGGTTTTGCTATTTTCCATTTCATCCTATTGTACCTCTTCTTCTCCCTGCATAGCCTGTGTATATGTTCTTGTCTAACTTGAAATTTAATACCTATGGAAGACTAAATGCTTTTAGATTCTAATAGATTTTGAGCCAGGTGGGTTTTTTTGGTTGTTCGTTTATTTGTTTGCTTGTTTGTTTGAGATAAGGTCTTTCTCTGTTGCCCAGGCTGGAGTGCAATGGTGGGATCTTTGCTCACTGCAACCTCTGCCTCTGGGTTCAAGTGATTCTCCTGATTTAGCCTCCCTCGTAGCTGGAATTACAGGCACCTGCCACTGCCCCTGGCTAAATTTTGAGTTTTTAATAGACACCGGGTTTCACAATGTTGGCCAGGCTGATCTTGAACTCCTGACCTCAGGTGATTTGCCTGTCTGGACCTCCCAAAGTGCTACGATTACAGGCTTGAGCCACCACACCCAGCCCAGTTTTGTATAAAAATAAGCTTAAACATATTTTCTTAATTGTAACCTATTTTATTTTTATCTTCTTGAAAATTACATGGATTAAGAATTAAAATTTGAAAAGTAAGCCTTTTTAGGGATTAGCTGGCTAGGCATTACAGAATGATTGACAGTTGGGGAATATTGAGGATTGCCTCTACACATGCAATGAAATCTGGATAAATGTTAGTAGATGGTTCTACCCGGTTGGATATCTTTTATAGCATTGGTAATAACAGAGAGTTGTAAGAAATGGCACTTTTCAACATTAAGAATGTTTTTAAGAAAATGGTACAACATACGGTACTGCGCTTTCTCGAAGTGTGCTTAGCATAGTAAAACAAGTTGCTATCGTCTTCTCTGTAAGTGTCAGGCACAGGAGTGGGCTATGCTCCAATTTTTTCAGGAGATGAAATATCTGGAACCAAATCCACACTGGTAATATTTGACCAACAACCTGGAATGAGAACCAAAGCAATAATTTTTTTCTATTGACAAAGGCAGACAGACTCTGATACTTCTTAACTCAATTACTGGGCCACTGTTTCTAGGACTGGGCTATGAAATAGGGTTTCCAGATAATGTAGACAAAAGCAGCAAGCATATAAGATAATTTTTTTTCTCTATTTACATGTTTGTATGCATATAATCAATATGAGAAACTTATTGATGGCTGGCCATTAGTTTGCATGATATTTAAATAACATTCTGCAGAGCCCCTATCTTAAGAAATTATGTCTTTTTTGAAGTAAGGCAAAGGTTAATTAAAAATACATATTTATATGACTGTTTATCAAACTTATGTTAACCTATATTGTTTGTCATTCACACATTTCTTCCTTTATTATTTTTTAGTACATGCATTTGGAAAAAGACTGGAGACAAGGTAATTATTCACTTTCCGTAAGTTTAAGGGAAAAGTCCACTTATCAAGAGTTACTAGTCATTCAAAGGAAGTGGCAAGATGTGTGAATTAATGTCTTCATCATCATGTAAATACAAGGGAAAATATTTTTCCCAAAGGCTGAATTTCAGCACAGAATCACCTCTTAAAAAGGGGTATGTCACAGTCAGCAAATCAAAGTGTTCAGAATCATTTTGTAGTATTCTGAAGAAAATTACTTCTGCAGATATGAGAAACGCAGGCTCCATGCTTTAAAGTTAACCATAAAGTTTACGAAACCTGTGAAGCTGAATGCTAATGATGACGTAAGTGCAACCATTTTTCAAAAAGAGAAGCTATCAGGTAAGACATGTTCTATCAAGTCTCCTTCCCTCCTACGGAAAAATAAAATAAAATAAAAGAGGGCTCCATCATTTTCTACCAAGGAAATCATTCCACTTTTGACCATTACCCACTCTTTTATGTCTATTATTCATAATTATTTATTATTTTACCTTGCTGCTTTTACCTTTATTTTCAGTAAATCGTTCTTATTCAGGGACAAAAGTTAACCTTTACACAAATAAGCCTATTTTCTGTATAGCTTGTTTGTTACTTTAAAGGTGATACAAAATAATCAGTTCTTTCTATGTTAAATTTGTTGAATGAACAGCCTACAAGTAAGAGTTTCTATTTTTTAGTATTTGTTATTTGATTCATCACCAGCATGTAGTCTTCAACATTTTGCCAAAACTTCTTTTAAAAAGTCAATGTCACCCAATTTCCAAATGTAGTAACTGTCTTTGAGTCCTTATTTGTGTCACCTCAATGTTGCTGCAACTCCATTGTCTTCAAATATTCATTTTTCTGGGTTGCACAGGCTAGAGTTCTCTTCCAGGTCTCTCAATATATAACTTCTCATGTATCAAATTTCTTCCTTCATTTTTCAAATGTAGTTGATCTCTATCTTCCCTGGCCCTCATATCATCTCCTTTCCAAATTCATGGCAACAACTGATGCCGATTTTTGGTTCAACCACAAATCTGTCTGTACAGTTCCAATCAAAGTGAGGCATATTCTCATATTTTCATCTGCATGGTGTCATCCCTCAGTTTCTATGTAGGATAGCAAATTCAAGATGTTCCTGATGGAGCTAGCTATACATGTTTCTTATAATCATTTACATTACCATGTTACAAGTTCAAAAATTTCTCTTAAAAAAAACAACTTCAAGTGTCTCAATGTATATAAATACAATGTGTATGAAATTGGATTCCCGCTTTTTCTATCTACAAAATACATTTTATCAATATCAGGGATTTGTTGCTTTCTCTGTTGAAATTTAACTTTAAAAATTTGCTTTTTTGTCCTTAGAAACTAACACAGGAACAAGAAAAACAAATACTTCATGTTCTCATTTGTATTTGGAAGCTAAATAATGAGAGCACATGAACAGAAAAAGGGGAAAACAGACACTGGGGTCTACTTGAGGATGGAGGTTGTGGGAGGAAGAGGTCGAGGGTAAAAAAACTATTGGGGACTAAGCCTTGTACCTGGGTGACAAAATAATGTCTACACCTGATTCACAAGTTTATCTGTATAACAAAACTGCACATGCACCCCTGAGCCTAACATAAAAGTTAAAATATTTTTCTAAAGGAGTTCACCGCAGTGTGTATATAGCCCTAGAAACATGATTAGTCTTGAAACTCATAAGTTGTTCTCTCTAAACTATTCTAAAGGAATCATGACAGTAACCACTACTAATTATACTGCTGAATTCTTTCCGGATGTTACTTGAGACTAAATGACTTAATCTTGGGGAAATGTTTGCATAACATAAATGCAAGGGAAAAAAAAAAATCAGGTTAGATTAGAAATTTGTCCATGAGGAGATCTCTAATGGAAGATTTAATTTTGTATATGCTTTCCTTTCCTCAGAAGGAGAAATGCAATGTAACTGGTGTGAATATTTCCCTTTATGCTTTTTTATTTTCCTTTATACTCAAATTTCACTTTTACCTACATCAATTCTGATCTAAGGAGTAGCAAACAGATCATACCCCTCGGAAATGTATTTAGTTCACATTTCTTGAATCTGAAAGCTCATCTGCTTCTAGTCGTAGCTATAATAACAACTGAGAACTAGACCAGTCATAACAGCAGACAAATATTAATGGCTGTCTCTGCATATTTGGATGCTACACCAAATTGATTTTCACTTTGGTAACATCAATTTGGTTTGACCTTTAATGGATTTGGTCTGATTTTGACATATCTTGGCCTCTGCTGTCGTTATGGTAAAACTTGAGAGATTTTTATTAGCCAATAGACACACTGCGTTTTCCTAGTATAAACGTTTCTTCCATAAAAAATCTCTAATTTTTAAAATATTACCTTCTTTATGGTAGGTAGAGCGCCTTCCTTTATTTTTCCCAGGCTTGCAGCTGATTTCACAGTCCTCGTGCCCAAGGGATGTTCTACCCGGGAATCTAGAGAGCCAAAACATCATCTCCTTCTTCTCCAGGGAAGAGTTTCAGTATTTTTAGATAAAGAGGCTTGAGACAGAGTTCTTAAAAACAATTATACCTCCTTCAGCTGTCATTTATCTAAGTATTTCAGAAAAAGTAACTTATTTAGCTCTCTGCTGACCCTGATGTATGCTCCAGGAGTTTATGGCATTCTACTGAAAACTCAAAAACTTAATCTCATTTCTGTATAATGATGTTTACAAACCAGCATTCACTATGGAAAGTCCATGCTCATCTGTGAACATCAGATTGCTAAGAGTGTCATGGCCATTGTCTCTAAATCAGTTCATTCCAGCTTCAAAAGTTATAATATGTAGTATATGAGTCTTTAATCATAACTTCACGAGTATTCTCAGGTTTGGAAAATTTTCAAATATTACCAATATAAATTGTTCCATAACACTAGGATATAAGAAGTATGACTTAAAATGAGGAGAGAGTTTAAATCAAAAAAATATTTCTAATTTTTTACTCCCTGACTAAAAGAACATAAAATGCTAGTTATTTGGGAGAATCCTTTCCCTTACTTTGTTTAAGAAAAGTCGTATGAATTTAAAGATGCTCCTTCTCGTAAAGCCCACATTAGTCTTTCTCCCTGCAATGGACTAAATGAACAGGTGATACGCTATTGAGAAGCTGTGCTTAGGATTTCAAGTGGTATCTGCCTAATGGCAAAGGCAGCTATGGCCCAAGGCAGAGTTAAGAGTGAAGTGGAAGATGACTTGGTGTTGGGAACACATTGCAACTTAGGGAAGCAAGATGTGATAAAAATGCAGAGAGTTTCTATGCCTACAATTGTGGAAAATACCTGAAAGAAATTGAGTCCTGGGGTTTTTCTGGAGCCATTTCTGTAATAGAATCAGCAAAATATAATCTAAAATTGCTTAAACCAATAGTGTAATAAAACAGATTACCTTGAAGGATATCACTCTTCACCAAAACTGCCAACTAGAAATCTGTAAAAAAAATCTCATCCCAAGACCACCCAACAGTTGGACCTGATTTCTATATTGTCAGTACTTTATGTGTGAGGCTCTGAAGCAGTAACAGTTTTTAAAAAATATAAATATTTACCTTGAAGTAAGCAAATATCTGAAAACTGTACGTGATATTGTTTGAGGACACAATCTCCATTGAGAAATAAACGTTTTATATTCCCTATTGGGCTGGTATGAACTCTTTAGCTAAGACCCCTAACTCCTGTTTATTAGAATCCTATATTGTAGAGCTACCAGGATATGTCTGCAGTATCACCCTCAGTCTTTTGGGAACCTCATCAGTGAGGCTCATATAAACAAACTTATGTGGGTATACCAGAACACTCTGTCTCAAGTACACTTTATATTTTTGCATCATATGTTTCCTGGCATCTGATTTGAGGAGTCAAGATACAGGCCAAAATTCCATATGTTCTTACCAGCCTAACCATAAGCAATTATAAGACTTTTCCTGACAGGCCTCAGGGTGTGGGGAAGCTGACCTCCTTACACCAGACTTATACATGGTCAGTATGTTGCAGTTATCTGAAGGGAATTGCAGCTTTAAGAAGTCATATCCCCAAGAGCCACCCATGCTCAGATGCACCTCCTCCAGATCCTGCATTCCTGCATTCCTCAGGTGACTCTGTTTAGAGGCATTTGTATCAGGAGGTGTGATGGTTTATATTGAGTGTCTACTTGATTGGATTGAAGGATGCAGAGTATTGTTCCTGGGTGTGTCTGTGAATATGTTGCCAAAGAAGATTAACATGTGAGTCAGTGGACTGGGAAAAGCAGACCCATCCTCAATCTGGGTGGGCACCATCTAACCAGCTGCCAGTGGGGCCAGAATAAAAGCAGGCAGAAGCACATGGAAAGGCTAACCAGTCGGCTTAGTCTTCTAGCCTACATCTTTCTCCTGTGCTGGATGCTTCCTGCTCTTGAAAATCAGACTCCAAGTTCTTTAGCTTTTACTCCTGGACCTTCAATTACAGACTGAAGGCTGCACTGCTGGCTTCCCTCCTTCTGAGATTTTGGGCCTCCGACTGGCTTCCTTAATCCTCGGGTTGAAGATGGCATATTGTGAGACTTCCCCTTGCCATTGTGTGAGTCAAAACGCCCTAATAAACTCCCTTTTATACATACATCTATCCTATTAATTCTGTCCCTCTAGAGAGCCCTAATACAGGAGGCCTTAACTAAGACACTTTTTTTCCATTTAGTACTTTTTCACTCCTAACATTTCCCTCTCCTTTTTCCTAATGCTTTGAGTCAAAGCCTTTTGTTCAGATATCCTCAACATTGACAAGATCTCCCACCTATGCTGATCCACCCAACATTTACCTGTACCTTTCTGTAAAAACAAAATAGAGCATTAGAAAGCTGGTGCCTATTTTTGCCTCCTGCTGATACTATCTCAGTAAGTTAAAAAAATTCTTAATTATTTCATTCAGTTTGGCTTGTCCTCCTTGACCACCTAGAAAGCTGGAAGGCTGGACAGTATGGTGAAGCACACAGGTCTTTTTCCCAGACACTGCTGAGGATTAACAAGTTAGCTGGGGAAAATTAATTGGAGGCAGGGTGTGGAATTGGGGAATGTTCCGTCTCTTTATCCAGCTCATGGTTAACATATCCAATCAAGTTTTAGTCTATACTAAGTTTGGCCAACTGCTCACAATATAATTATTATAGGACGTCTGAATTACACTTAAAAGATAAAAGGCGTAAGTAGAATGTGTTTATACAAATACAAACTGCATATTCCTTTGGTGCATTCATATATTCTTTCTTGAGAATTATCAGGCTACTCTCATTGAATATCTTTGATGAAACTCAGCCAGTCTTCATATTGTGGTTTACAAGGTATGAGCACCTAAAAGGAGAGAATGTGCAGAATATCCTCCAACTGGCACGAGTGAGCTAGAGCAATTTTTCCTTCAGTGTTGTGGATGACACGCTTAAGCTGAGGCTGACAGATGGAACCCAGAGAAAGGTATTTGGAAAGAAACAGGAGAGATAAGCACATTCTTCAGGGTTTCCATGTATTAGATAAAAAACAGCACATGGTTGGCTACTCAGAGGCCCTGATGCAGTTCTGCAAGTCATCGTATTCATCTGCAGAAGACCCTTTAACAATCCGGATTTTCAAAAACAGATGCATATTGTCAGGACAGGTGTGTACTTCCTAACTCCAAGGCACTATTCAAATAGGCATTTCCCAAATTTAATAAGCATACATAAACAAATTACATGAGACCTTATTAAGATGCAGATTCTGATTCAGGAGATAGGATTATGAAACTTTGTGTTTCTAAGAAGCTCTCAGAAGTGATGTCACCGCTGTGGGTTTGTGCACCATGCTTTGAGTAAGAAGTCAGTAGACTATGATGAAAAGGCACCCTGTGGACTTGTGCACTGTACAACCTGCAAAAATATTTACAGTGGCCCAGCCATCTGCACTCAAGACACCAGAAACCATGTGACTTCTTATATTTTTATAAGTTTATTTTAACCACCAAAGGAAAAAACAAACAAAACCCCCAAAACCAAAATGTCTCTCACTCTCCCACCACATTCTACCTACCACTCTCCATTTCCAAAACACAGTCCTCTGCTAGCCTGAATTACTATTTTTACTCAGTGGAGAAATCAAGAGAGATTTTTTTTTCTTAATTGTATGTGACAGTGAAACCATTTTCTCTTTGCACTGGACTTCAGTTCTACCATTTACTTAACTGATGTAGTTGATCAAGAGGATTACTCACCATCACTGAAATAGGGTCAGGTGACTTTGCTCTGAATAAATAACTATTACTTTGAAGATTATTCAGTGTTTTTCACTCTGTTCTCTGTGGACAGTAAGAATCAGACATATTTCTTTGCACGAAAAAGATTCCGGTGTCCAATTCTAACTGCTTCATATAAAGTAAAACTTTATGTAAAGACTCTCATCAGTACACATGTCCTAAGGATTATAGTTAACATTTAATAGAAGACCACAGGTTACTTGTTGCCTTGCTTAGTTTGTTTTGTGCTGCTGTAACAAAATACCATAAACTGAGTGGCTTGTAAACACAATAAAATATTTTTCTCACAGTTCTGAATGCCGTGAAGTCCAAAATCAAGGCAGACTTTGTATCTGGAGAAGGAATACTTTCTGGCTCAAAGAGAGTGCCATTCTGCTGTCTCCTCACACAATAGAAAGAGTGAGGGGTCTCTCTCAGGCCTCATTTATAAGAGCACTCATAAATCCCATTTATGAGAGGCTCTTCCCTCAACCTGATTTCCTCCCAAAGGCCCCACCTTAATACCATCATCTTGGGGGTATTTCAACATATAAATTTTGAAGGCAAACAAAATTTTAGACTATAGCATTCACTTTATGACATGAAATTGCACATATAAAATGAAGGCTTGCTTCAAATCTTTTGTGGCTACCTACACAGCTCTTCATTCTTGCCTGACATCAAGCACAGTTTTTAGTGTTCAGCTGTAATTATCTACAACTGATAGCCATGGAAAGTGCAAGACATAAAATAGTTCCAAATCTAGAGAGGATCGAACTTACATGAATCACAGAGCAGAAATGCCTCCAGCTATATTGGAGTAAGAAGAATCGGCCGGGCGCGGTGGCTCACGCCTGTAATCCCAGCACTTTGGGAGGCCGAGGCGGGTGGATCACAAGGTCAAGAGATCGAGACCATCCTGGTCAACATGGTGAAACCCCGTCTCTACTAAAAATACAAAACATTAGCTGGGCATAGTGGCACGTGCCTGTAGTCCCAGCTACTCAGGAGGCTGAGGCAGGAGAAATGCCTGAACCCAGGAGACGGAGGTTGCGGTGAGCCGAGATCGCGCCATTGCACTCCAGCCTGGGTAACAAGAGCGAAACTCCGTCTCAAAAAAAAAAAAAAAAAAAGAATCATATGTACTCTCCAGCATTACACAATCAAAAACATGGACTATATATGTAAAATTGGTTTGCCTATTGTAGACAATTGGAGGAATAGGCCAGTCATTTTGGAAGGAAGAAAAATAAGCTACATGAGCCCTAGGACTGCCCAGTAGTAGCAATAGAGTTGAGTATCTGAAGAGGCCAAAGATAAAAATTTTAAAAAATAAAGGACCAAAGAGAAGATAGCTGCACAGAGAGAACTCTGGAGATGTGGAACAGATTCTCCTTGTACTGCCAGCTGAGTCCTGATCAGCAAATCCCTGCAAAGAAACCATATCAGGTTGGAGAAAAGAAAAGAGGAGGCAGAATAACTACCAAGACTCATATAATATTGGCAACAGAACACATTTCCTAGAGCAAAAGAGGCTGCAAGGAGTCTCAGGTGAAGTATTCAGGAAGTTATTGCCTGTGTAGTGGGGCCAAATTAATCTAAAGGTAACTTCAATCCTGCCTAAAACAGCTTCTAAATGAACCTCAGAAGAATCATACTATATTCAACTAATATGACTGTCTCGTATAGCAAAGATGAAAATTGTTTAAAGGAGTACAAAGAAAAATATATCTTAAGAATATATAATTCTCCAATAATTATCAGTCATTTAAAGAATCAGGAGTCTCTAACTCACATGACAAAATTCAATCAATAGAAACAGACTCAGAAATGATACATATGATAAAATTACTGGACAAAGACATTAAAACAGCTACTGTAAACATACAGCTTGTAGACATAGAAATAGAAATTCCATTTGACCCAGCAATCCCATTACTGGGTATATATCCAAAGGATTACAAATCATTCTACTATAAGGACACGTGTACACGAATGTTCATTGCAGCACTGTTTACAATAGCAAGGACCTGGAACCAACCCAAATGCCCATCGACGATAGACTGGATAGGGAAAATGTGGCACATATACACCATGGAATATTATGCAGCCATCAAAAACGATGAGTTTGGGTCCTTTGTGGGGACGTGGATGAACCTGGAAGCCATCATTCTCAGCAAACTGACAGAGGAGCAGAAGATCAAACACCGCATGTTCTCACTCATAGGCGGGTGTTGAACGATGAGAGCACATGGACACAGGGAGGGGAGCACTACACACTGGGGTCAGTTGGGGGGAAATAGGGGAGGGACGGTGGGGGGTGGGGAGCTGGGGCGGGATAGCAGGGGGAGAAATGCCAGATGTAGGTGATGGGGAGGAAGGCAGCAAATCACACTGCCACATATGTTCCTATGCAACAATTTTGCATGTTCTTCACATGTACCCCAAAACCTAAAATGCAATAAAATAAATAAATGGGAAAAAAAAAAAAAAACATACAGCTTGTATCCAAAAAGTTCAAAGAAAAGCATGAATACATTAATCTTTTGGAGATGTGGAAGATATAAAAAAGAGCCAAATCAAAATTGTAGAGATGGAAAATACAAAATCTCCGATGACAAATACAAAGTCTCAGATGACAAAGTCTCATATGACAAGTACACTGGACGGTATCAAGACCAGAAGAAATACGATTGCACAAAATGTTAGTGACCTCGAAGGCACAGAAATAAAATCTATCTAATAGAAGACAGAGAAAACAAAGCTGAAAAATATATCAGTGAGCTATGGGACAAATTCAGTCAGTCCAATACATTTAAGTCCATTAAGGAAGTGAGAAGAGAAATAAATAATTTTTAACAGGTTAAAAAATTTACAAATTTTATAAAATATTAAGCTTACCTTTTCAATAATTTTATAAAACTTAAACAGAAAAAAATTAAGAAAGTACTCTAAGACATTTCATAATCAAATCTCTTAAACCAGTGTCGAAGACAAAAATCAGAAAACCAGAGCAAACCAATCAACCAACAACAACAAGAAGAAAACAACAAAAGCCACATTCTACACATGAAAAATAGATCATTATATTAACAGACTTCTTATTGAAAACAATGTCAGAAATGAAGTTAGAGAAATATCTTTAAAATAAAAAAAATTGCTGGATGAAAAATTCAAAGGTTATGGAATAAGAAAAAACTTCAAATTTTCCAGCCAGAAAAACTGTCTTTCAAAAATAAAAGCTAGGTAAGCACTCCATCCTACAGCATTCATCACTTGCTAACTGAAGGGCCCTTGGACCCAGAAATAACCAGCAGTAATATCCAGGTACTACATCAAGGGCCTTGGGTGAGTCTCTGAGACTTGCTGGCTTCAGGTGAGACTCAGCACATTATCAGCTGTGGTGGCTATGGGGCAAAACTCCTTCTGCTTAAGAAAAGCAGAGGAAAAAGTAAACAGGGACTTGATCTTGCACTTTAGATACCAGCACGACTACATGGCAGTAGAGCACCAAGTGGGCTATTGGGGTCCCCAGTTATAGGGCTTTACTCTTGAACAATGCTTCTGGACCTGCCTGGGTGAGAACAGAGCCCACTGCTCTGAAGGTTAAATCCCAGGTGAGGCAGCATTCACCACAGCTGACTTAAGAGCCACTGGGCCTTAAAGAAACATTGGCAGTAGTCTGGCAGTATTTCTTGTGGCTGAAAGTGATGGCAGATATTGGGTGAGACTCCTCTGCCTTTGGAAAAGGGAGGGAAGAGCGTGAAGAACTGTATCTTGTGGTTTTCTTTCTGATTAAAATACTCTCTTTAGCATTTCTTGTAGAACAGGTCTGGTGTAGATGCAATTAGAAGGAGATTGAAAAATTCCTGGAAACCAATCAGGGATAATGGTAACACAGCATACCAAAACCTATGGGATACAGTAAAAGAAGTACTAGGATAGATGTTTATAGTGATAAATGCATACATCAAAAAAAGAAAAAAAAACTTCAAATAAACAATCTAATATTGCATCTTAAGAGACTAGAAAATCAAAAGAAAAATCAAATCCAAAATTAGAAGAAAAGAATAATAAAAATCAGAGCAGAAATAAATAATTTAAATAAAAAATTAAAAAGTTAAATGAAACAAAAACTTGGTTTTCTGAAAAGTTAAAAAAATGACAAATCTTAAGCCAGACTAAGAAAAAAAAGAGAAGATAGAAATAAATAAAATAAGAAATAATAAAGGTGACTTACAACTGATACTGTTCAATTTAAAATGATTATTAGTAGGTACTATGAGCAACTATATGGCAATAAATTGAAAAATCTAGAAGAAATGGACAAATTCCTAGACACATAAAATCTGCCACGATTAAACAAGGAGAAATCCAAAACCTGAGCAGAACAATAACAAGTAATGAGATTGAAAGGTAATAAAAAATCTTTCAGTAAAGAAAAGCCCCAAACCCAATGGCTTCACTTTTGAATTCTACCAAACAAATAAAGAACTAATACAAATCCAACTCAAATTATTTTTGAAAAATAGGTAATTAGGGAATACTTTCCACCCGATTCTGAGGCCAGTATTATCTGATACCAAAACCAGACAAAGACACATCCAAAAAAGAAAACTATAGGACAATATTTTTCATGAATAATGATGCAAAAATACTCAACAAAATACTAGCAAACTGAAATCAACAATACATTAGAAATATTATTCATCGTTAGCAAGTGGGATTTATCCCGGGGATGCAAGGATGGTTCAACATAAGCAAATCAATGTGACACATCATGTCAACAGAATGAAGGATAAAATTCAAATGATCAATTGATGCTGAAAAAGCATTTGATAACATTCAACATTTCCACGTAAGAAAGATCCTCAAAAACTGGGGGTAAGGTAAAGATACTTCAAATAATAAAAATCATACACAACAGACTCACAATTAGTATCGTACTGAATGGGAAAAAACTGAAAGCCTTTCCTCTAAGATCTGGAACACAGCAAGGATGTCCATTGTCACCACTGTTATTCAACATAGCATTGGAAGTCCTAGCTAGAGCAATCAGATAAAAGAAAAATATAAATGGCACCAAAATTGGAAAGGAAAAAGTGAAATTATCCTTGTTTGCAGATGATACGATCTTACATCCGAAAAAACTTGAGATTCCAAAAGAAAACTATTTTGACTGATAAAAAAAAGTTGCAAGATACAAAATCAACATACAAATATCAGTAGCATTTCTACATGCCAATGGTGAACAATGAGAAAAAAAAAACTTTAAAAATAATCCTATTTACAATAGCCACCATAAAATTAAATACCTAGTAGTTAGCCAAAGAAATGAAAGAGCTCTATAATGAAAACTATAAAACACAAACAAAATAAATTCAGAAGAACAGAAAAAAAATGGAAAAATATTCCATGTTCATGGGAATTAGTATTGTTAAAATGTTTATACTACTCAAAGGAACCCACAGATTCAATGATATCTCTATCAAAATACCAATGACATACCTTCTAAAAATATTTTTTTTAAATTCTAAAATTTCTATGGAAACATACACACACACACACACACACACACACACAAAAGAGAATAGCCGAAGTTATCTTGAGAAAAAAGAATGAAACTGGAGAGATCACATTACCTGACTTCAAATTATGCTATAAAGCTATAGTAACCAAAACAGCATGATACTGGCATAAAAAAAATCATAGATCAGTGGAACAGAATAGGGAACCCACAAACAAATCTATACACATATAGTGAACTCATTTTTGACAATGTAGCCAAGGACATACACTGGGAAAAAGATCATCTCTGCAACAAACAGTGGTGGGGAAACTGGATATCCGTATGCAGAAAAATGAAACTAGACCCCTATCTCTCAACATAACAAAAATCAAATCAATATGGATTAGATACTTTAAGGCCTCAAACTATGAAATTACTACAAGAAAACATTGAGAAAATCTCCAGGACATAGGTCTGGGCAAAAATCTCTTGAGGACTACCTTTGGGGAATTAAATAGAAAACTCTTTCTTGACAAAAACTCTCAGGAAATTAGTAAAAAAAAAAAAAAAAAAAGAGAGATAACTTCCTCAATAAAACAACTAGAAACAGCTATAGCTAACTTTGTACTCAACGGGAGATGCTGATTCTTTTTTTGGCATAAAGATCAAGGAAAGTATATATAATTTCTGACTTCTCTTAAACATATGCAGGTATTTTCCAGTGCACTAAACCAAGAAAAAGAAATAAAACACATTCATACTGAAAAGAAGGAAAACTCTTTACTGGCAGACAATATGATAGTGTCTTAGGATCCTCAGAATGTTGCTTTGCTAGCCAGAAACATCTGTGACTGATGGCACCTTTGCATGAGTTTTGTTCAGGCCTGCTGGGCTTGTTCCACCTACTTGGTCTGGCAGGCTGCACTTAGCAGCCCATATCTGACACCTGCCAAAAACAAGCCAGGCATGGAATGCTGAGGGGTGTGTGTGCAAGCAACCATGGGGTCCAGCCACTGTGCACAGCCAGGCATGCCAGCTGCTATGGTGGTGGGTAGGTAGCTCCAGGCACCGGCACAGGTTCCAGCTCCATGCAAGCCTGTGGCTGGATCTCATGCACTGCAAGTAGCTTCTGCTGTAGGTACCTGTGTCTAGACAAGGTAAATGCAGTTTTGCACCCAGAAACCTGGAGATGCCAGAAATTGCAGAACCCCAAAGAGGGTGTCCCCTGGCTTGGGGACCCCCTAGGTCTGTGCTCCCTAAAGGGCAGCAGAGCTTTTCTCCTCATTGCCTGCAATACGGCAACCAGTCAGGATGGGATGTGTTTCAGCTCTGTTAGTGTTACAGCTCTTTCAGTCTCACTGTTCAGTGGGTCCCTAGTTTTTGTCTCATGTCCAGGAATAATGAGGTCTGCAGGCAGCTGGAGAGTAAGCAAGGCAGACAGCAACATTTTTGAGTGACAGAACAGCCCTGGGGAGACCCAAAGTGGGTAGTTCCTTTTCACAGGCAGGTCCTCCTGATGAGTGCAGCTCTTTTGGAGAGGAGACACAGAGTAACTCCTATCTGCAGGCAGGTCGTCACAGTGTGTGTCCACCTCTCAGCAGAGAGGAGACCCAGAGTGGGTAGAGCTCCTTTCTGCAGGCAGGTTGTCCTGAGGAATGCAGCCCTCAGTAGAGAGGAGACTTGGAGTGGGTAGAGCTCCTTTCTGCAGGCAGGTCATCTGATGGGTTGAGGTGAGCCAAATTGGGTAGCTCCTTCTCACAGCTGGTAGTCAGACATCTGTGTGAGCCCAGCTGTATCTGGAATTTTTATGGGCTCAGAAGGGAGGAAGTACATGCTGAATGGTCCATGGGCTGCCATGGGCAAGCCAAGGAAAAGCACATAAGTTCTCACTGAGAGCTGTGGACTCCACCTGGAATTGACAAGACTGGCCCTCAGGCTTCAGGGTTTGTGGGGGGCTTCACTGGGGACCCACGCCTTTCTGCCCAGGAGTCTGTCTGCCTCCTGCTGCCATCAGTCACGTTGTCCAGGCTGTTCATGCTGAGGGGTGCCTGCAAGCCCACTCTGAGCTACCCTCAGCCCCTCATCACCCTCTCTCCCATGCTTGTTCATGCCCAAAGCCAAGAGGGAGCCATGGTGGCAGGCGCCTGTCATGTCAGCACCACCCTAAGCATACAGACACCAGCTGGGTTGTGACTGTGCCCAGGCTTCACTTCAACTTTGCTCTGAAATTGGAGTGGGTGCCGGCAGCGGGGAGAGGGCAGGCAGCAGAAGCAGGCACTTCTGAGCCTCATGGCGGGGGGCTTCCCAGGCTCCTGAGAGCATAGGGATACCTGGGTACACAGCTATGGTTGGGAGGCTGCAGCTGTGTCCAGGAACATGGGGTTTCTGCCCCGCCAACTTGTAAAGAGGTTCCCACCTATTCCCGCCTCCTGCTGGCTTGATGGAATGTGAGGCCCCAGCCGTGCCTTCCTGGTCGCAGCTGGCATCTTCACAGTGACCACTCCAGATGGGCCACTGCTGCCGTCAATAGTTTATGTAGAAACTCCTAAAGATTTACCAAAAAAGGTAGAGGAAATAATAGGTGGGTTTAGCAAGGTTGCAGAATAAATGTCAATATACAAAAATTTATTTTACTTCTATATGCTAGAAAAAAAATTCTAAATTCAAATACAAATGCCATTTACAGTAGAATAAGGACATAAAATACTTAGTAATAAATCTGGCAAAAGATGTGTAAGACCTGTACACTGCAAATTGCAAAAACATCACCAAGATAAATTAAGAAGACCTAAGTAAATGGTGAGTAATACCACATTCATGCTTTGGAAAATTCCATATTGTTGAGATTTCTGCTTTTCCAAAATTGACATATAATTCAATTCAATCACATTCAAAATTCATCATTTTCCTCTTCTTTTAGAAACTGACATGCTGATTTTAACATTCATTTGGAAAGGCAAACCAACTAGAATGGCCAAACCTTTGCAAAAGAACAAAATTAGAGAATATATTAATCATAAACTACACTTATTTTAAAATGAAAACAAATATAACAATTATGAAACTACAGTCATTATCAAAGAAACTTATTTTAAATGATTATTAAACTACAGTAATTAAGACAACATGACTGATGTGAAGACAAACATAAAAATTGATGAAATAGAAGAGGGAATCTGAAAACAGTCCCACATGTCTGTTCTACTGATTTTTAGTAAGATTGCCAAGGCATTCCAATGGGGAAAGTTTAATGTTTTCCACAAATGATGCTATAGCAATAGGATATTTATAGGCAATAAAATTAAGCTTAATCCTTAACTCATCTATGTTAAAACACTTACTCAAATGGGTCGTTGCTCTAAATATAAAAGCTAAAATAATACACTTTCTAGAAAAGAAAACTAAAATGAAAACCCTAGTGACCTTGAAATGGATCAACATTTTATAAATAGAAAACAAATAGCAAACAGAATAAATAAAATCTTGATAAACTGGACCTTATAAAAATATAAAGCGTTTGCTCTTTAAAAGACACTTGAGAAAATGTAAGAAAAGTCACAGACTGGAAGAGAATATTTGCAAGATGTATCTGAAAAAGGGCCTTTATTAGAATATACAAATAACTTATGCATCTCAATCATAAGACAAACAACCTTACAAAAAACATGGTCAAAAGTTTTGAATCGACACGTTGCTGCAAAATATGTAAAAATATTCCCCAAGCATATGCACACAGACCATTCTATATATGAATTATTATTAGAGAAATACTAATTAAAACCACAATGGGATACCAGTACATGGCTTTTAGAAAGATGAAAATTAAAAAGCCTGACCCAACGAAGTATTGGTAAAGATGTGGAATAATTGAACCTATTGATATGAAATCCATGGAAAGCAAACTAATCTATAGTTATAGGTAACAGATCAGAGATTGTCTGGGTTGGGTGCAGGATAGAGGACAGGGAAGGGAGATCAGGAAGGAAGGATTATAAAAGAGCATGAGAAACCTTTTGGGGTGCTTGATATTTTCATTAATTTGACTGCAGTGATACTTCTCTAGGTATATTCACATGTCAAAAGTCATCAAGTTGAATTCTTTAAGTATTTGCTGTTTATTATGCGAATTGTCGATTATTCTTAAATAAAGCTCTAAAAAGAAAAGAAAGAAAAAGAAAAGACTTGTAGGAGGAATGTCCGGGCAGTTTCCAAGGCAACTTTGAAACAGTAGAGTCTTTACATATTATATCAGGGATAAAGTCACTTTATTATGTTCTAATTTTCCAAATCATTGTGGGGGATAAGCTTTTTAAATTTACTTCTTAAATGTTTTAGCTAAATTTATTTTATTTCTTGTATCTTCCAACTTCTCACTAATTTCTGAAGACATCTTCTTACCCTTAAACATTTTGAATGAAAAAGTGATTTTTTTTCTGTGATTAAATCAAGAACATCTTACGAAGACATTACAAATTTTATACACCACTGGAAATTTATGTCAAAATGTGATTTCTTTTATAACATCAAATAATAAATTTTTTCTGCAAATTATCATCAGGAATTCTTGTATAAGGAAAATTATCTGTACTTCCTAAACTGTCAAAAAGTAAGTAACACTAAACTGTCAACTAGCTGCTAATATAAAATAGCAATTGCTTTTTATAAATCATCCTAACAAGTGATAGCTGGCCTTAATGGAGAGCTTACTGAAAAACAGTGGACATGACGTAATGACAGTCGAGTTGTTTTCTTTATTCAGTATATTTGCTAAGCTTTGGTTTTGCTACAATTTAGCTCAGATAATATAAATGATCTTTAACCTTAAATTATAAAAGCAAAATTACACTGTCATTTTCTCAAATGTATATAGTATATAGATAAAACACAAGGTTAGGTATAGTTGATGAAGTAAAAGCTTTGAAACTCTTCAGTGAATATTAGAGAAATAAACTCTTAGTTGTAAAACAGCCACAGATGCTTTGCATTTGTTTTCCTCCCTCCTCCATATCCCATTTCCATTCCACATCATTTGTCCCTTCTCATGGAGACATCGTATCCTCAATGCTCTGGAGTTTCCATGTTTTTTTCTTTCTTCTTCTTTTTTTTAATCCAAACCTTTTCTCAAAACTTGACGATGTTATAAAATCTTCACAAACTCTTCTTTAAGAGAAGGCAATATTTATGTCAAAAGTCTGAATCTGTATTTGTTATTTTGATAGGGAATATTTATATCAAAAAGTGAGTCACATAGATATTTTAGCTTTAGTGAAAGATGAGGACAGTCTTCTATTTACTATAAATTTAATATGTCGCTAGAGTATTATAGATGTGGAGTGAGAGAAGTTTAAATGTATCTAGTAGGCAGCTGGACTCTGCTACTACAAATGAAGTCACACAATATAGTTGATCCTGCATTCTGCCTTTCTGGATGGATAAGAAATACAAAGATGTTCATTCCTGAGACCTGAAAAGTAGGTATCTTCTTATCCAGAAGTTGACCTAAAGTGTAATTGTTTGTAAAACAAAAGAGTTTAAGCTGACCTCCTAATTCATAATTATTTTCTACAGGTTTTGTGAAGGGAAAAGATCTGATTCTATGCAATATATTAATTCTGTAGAAACTTCCATTTATTATTTATACTAGAAAAAAAAAAGTCCAACCTGACTACTGAGGTCTTCACAATAACTGCCCTGTGTTCAACTGACAGAGCCCTAGATTACATTTGTATTTTCAAATTAGCAAGTTTATAAAGCTAAAAACAGAAGAGAGGAAATGAAAACAAAGTTTTTTGAAAAGTCCCTTGAGATATCAGATAATAATTTTAAAAGTTTTATTCTCACTCTTTCTGGAGTATAATATGGAATTTGACACCATCTAAAACGGATTTTTTAAGAAGAGGGAGAAGTAAGATTTCCACTTTTCCTTTGGTATTTGCGTATTTGCATATTATCTTTTCAGTTAGATTTGATTTTTTTTCCTTTCTGTTCGATTTGAATATTAATATTCTGTCTCTATATCGAACAATAAATACTGAATGCACACAAAAGAACACTGCTTTAGGTTCTTAAGAAACGTTAATAAATGAAACAAAAATATTCCTCCGCAAGGTGCATTCTAGACTTTTCCTTGAATATTTTTAGCATGCAGATCTAACATTTATTATTTTAGTAAGGCTATTTTAAGAGAACACTGAAATAAATTAGATTTTATTTTAATTGAAAGAGCTCTTTTTATCTGCCTCGTGCCTGTTAAAATATAATTTTAAGACAAGTATAATAGTGACTCTCATTCTAATGTGAAATGAACAGTTGTCAAAGATTTTATTTAACGCACTAATTAACGAGGAATATAGTAAGATGTTAGGAGTAGTTCATATGTGAATTATCAAGATTGATCTTCTGTACAAGATTCATTTGCATTACCATGAGCAGGAATCGTTTCCAGGAAATATTTGCATTATTTCAGGTTCTCCAGGTTAACTTCTGTCTATCACAGATGGATACCTCTGTAGAATCAGATAACCCCAGAGGGGCAGTTATCCAATGCTCGGCATTCCATTCAAAGGACACCCAGTGATCTCTTTTGCTCATTTCAAACTCTAGCACAAATTTTCCTGACTTAGCAATTTGCCATTATACTGGTACTGTTATGATTTTCCAAATCTCATTAAAGTATCAGACTTGATAATTAGCAAAAATATTTTATTATGACTTTTAAAATTGGTTCTTCATGAAATCGAATTTAACTGAAGGATAAAATAAGTGAATTTTAGAGACAAAGGCTTTGGAAATTACTTACTTTAGATTGCAATTCATTTGTATAAATTACAGCATCCAAATTCTCAACCAGCAAGTGGGGTGAGACTCCATCTGAAGTAAATGTTGATGGCTGGGAGGTAAAGTTATTAACTACTCCCCTAAATTATCATAACTTTAGCCAATTTGAAAAAATACAAGGAAAAAAATACCTTTACTAAACTTTAATCACTCTAAAGTTCAAGGTAATATATCAAAGAGTAACCATAACCACTTATCTCTTATTTTGCCTCACTGATTTTTTCCCTATTCATTTTTACAGGTCAATAACTAGAGCATGCAAAGTAATTCTTCAATTTCCTGTGTGTGCTTTTCTCATGAAAACCAAGTGGTTTGAGTACTATAAAAGTGGCTATATTTTGAATTTTATATTTACTGTTTAAAATAGTAGATGCAAGTACTTTTTAAAAATGGATTTCTTTCTAAGAGTTGCCTTTTTTTCTTACTAACCCTTGGCATATTGTCAATCCTATGTCAACGTTTAAATTTCAAAAAAAAGCTCTTCTTAGATTTTGGTTTTCTATTACAATTTTGTAATTCCTATTTTAGACGTGACTATAATCTGTAGTTTTGCATGATTTCATGTGCTATTTTGTTTCTATTTTTCTATATTGTCCAGTGAATACATCAATGTAAAGAGAGAAACTTTCATTCTGTCATGAGTGATATATACTCAAAGAACTTAGTAGCATCACCTTATCCATATGTCCCCACACCAAGTTCAGTGCAGATCCAGTCATTTCTTTTTCTCTACAACAAAATGGAGTTAATCCATCTTGTCCACTCACACAAAGTACATGAAATATTTCACAGGCAATTAAAGTGACAAAAAAATATATAACTCTTGCCTCAACCAATTTGGGATGCACCTTGCAAACCGGTTTCTTGGGCTTGGCACCAACTTTTTCTGCTCTGCCACACTGTACAGTAGTTTCATTTCAAGTCACGGATTCTGGATCCCAACGAAGCTGGCAAATGAAAAATAACACAGCCAGGGCCATTTCACCCACCAGTGAACTCTGTCTGTGAGATAATTCCTCCCTGAGGTTTCTTTCTCTCCACTACTGTGCTCTTAAAGGCCTAACACAGGGCAGCAGGCTGGTGCCACTGTCTAAGCTTTCAATTAAGACATGTGGAGGTATCAAAGAAGTAACAAACAGGCCTCCACAACAATGCCTCATGGTTTGCTCTCAGTTCTGGTTCAGAGATGGCAAGATACTTGACAAATGTAGTTCATTAATCCTCACAACAGATCCCGGAGGTGAGGAGGACAGAAACGGAGCCAGCAACAGGATTGGGTTTGAATAGTTTCTCTGTTAGTTGTGTACATTTGGAGCTGACTATGAAATCTGTGTGGACATACTGAACCCTATGGTTAACCTCACGGTGCAAATGCATTGATCAAAGGCACTCTGTCAGTATCTGATTAAGAGTCATGTAAGAACACTGAAGACATTTCCTTCTGCTTAACAACCCTGATTACAGGGAGCTCCTGGAGTGAGTTTTCCTGTAAGCAGTCAAGCAGGTCCCTGGGCTCCAGCTGTAGCTATAGGGTTTCCCAATGGCAGAGCTTCCTGTTGCTGAAGGCTTCAATTCATTCACAGCTTGTAAATCAGTAGCCTGTAAATCAACAGATTGAGCTACTACTGTTTAAAACACAGTTTCCTCAACAAGCTTCCTTCTGGTTTTGTTTTCATATATCAAGGGCATGAAAAAAAAGTGTCCAAATTTTAACACCTGGACCGATGGGGGCTCAGCAGGAGAGGTATGTTACATTAAGCTCTGCCGTTTTGTTTTTGTTTCGGCTGAGCAAGGACTTAGTGACTAAAATCAAGACAGCATTTCCGTAGAGAAATGACAGGGGATTATTTTGGAAAACTGAAAATTTCTTACGCTGCAGGCACCTGGGCAATTTTTAATGTCTGATAAGAAATACAACAAAAAGCTAAAACTGGAATGAGAATCACAACATTCTTAATTGTTTTACTCTCCAGTATTAAACATGTATAGATACAATTTTGAAATTGATCTGAAGCTTAATTAAACTATTTTGAACATTTTGTATCCTTTAAAGCCTGCTAAAACAGGATCAACAGCAAAAGCACTGGTTAATTGCAGAAAATCTTCTATTACTAATGATCAATTGCACAGAAAGCTATCCATCAAGAAAGCTAACTGAAAATGTGCCAAACATCTAAATTATGGTTTAATCTGTTATTATGGAGTGTGTTATTTGGCAATAACGGGTACCATATAGTCTCTACAATATTATAATAAGCTTTTACTCATTATGGTCATGTTTATTTGAAAGAGCAGAATTCTGTAAAAAGTAATTTGTAAATCGTAATGTTATGTTCAAAGTTAATATTGTGTTGATAATGAGTAGCCAAGAAAATTAATAATTGCATTTTATCCTGGTCCCTATATGAAATGCAACAAATTCACATGGAAACTTATTTTCCTTGACAGCAATCTGGAACTATCAATATATTGATTCTATTTATATGATTGTATCTAGGCTCTCTGAGAAAGGTAGGGAAGAGAATTTGGGAACTAATCCTTTGAATAACATCATCATTTTTTTTTTTTTCCCTTTAAGCAGACTTGGATTTGAAGGTCAATCAAGGTTCTGGGAAATTAGTCTTTACAAGCCATAAATTTCCCCCTGAGATAGGATGGGGATGATGTTTTGCTCCATCTTGATAAGAAAGGCTAAGACTGACACACATGTTCACACATTACTAGCTCCCAGCATTGCCCTTGGGAGACTTGGTCAAACTTTTTAGACAGGGAATTATTATTTCCTAGGAAAATACTAGATTGTGAAGGTCAAAATAGGTAAGTTAGCAGGCAACTATTACTTGAAGGTAGCAAGGTTTTCTTTTAGCACGAAGGAGCTGAAACTCAGCAGTCAGAAGGGTTTAGTGGCAACATTGGAGGCAAGTGACAAACTATTCCCAACCTTTGGGGAAAGAAAAGCCCAAGACATAAGAAAGCTTGCTCCCTAGCGAAAAAAAAAAAAAAAAAAAAAAAACCCTCAGAATTACAATTAGCATCCAGAAATTACCATCCTAAAGAAAGAGAAGTGCAATAAAATTCCAGGAATAAGTTTAGATGGAACTGGAATTTGGGGCATCCCTCATGAAAGCTGAATGCTACCTATGTCTTATGGCTGATTTTGCCTGGCAAACAGCTATATATTCTTATGCAATTAAGTTTGAAAATGACAACAGTCATATATTTTTTCACCCATCAGTTTGCCATGCTAATCTTTAAAAAAGTATTTCCTTCTGTCCTCCAACCCTCTCTACATTTCTACCCACCACATTAGCCACTCATTGGTGTTTTTCAGCACTCCCACTCTTTCCAAAAGGGACCATGAATATATGCCTAAGAAGTATAGATGCAGGAAAAGAGAGAAGCATTTTGCAGGTGGGAGGGAGAGAGGCTAGATTTGATTCAGATAGTTTAAGGAGGTAGAACTAAGACCAAGAATTAGAATATATAGGAAAGCAAAGTTTTCTCAGAACAAAGCTGTATTTGACTTATTAAATTTGGAAACATCTAATTTGCAATTAGCTAATTTCTATTACTGGACGAATATTATAAAAGTTGAGTGGCCGATTACTACCAGCATGTTATAGAATAAAGTCCCTCCCTAAAATGAAAGTCAGCAAGGTAATTTTAAAAATTCGCTTTAAATAAGTAAGCATTATTCGAGTAACAAATCAAATCAGTTTCAAAAGGCAGTATGTGTATCCTTACACACTTATAATCATTGCTGTCAGTTACTGTCACATCAAAACAATTATCCAAAATGAAAAATAAGAATTTGTATTTTAAACTATTTGCATAATTTTCCAATTTACAGATTTACAGTTTACAGATTTCAGTTTTGTAAACTGTTAATTTCAAAATAACAGGGACAGCATAACTTTTTAAAATTTAACGCTGCAATACCTACTATTATTATACCCTCATAAGCCCTCAATTAATTATAAATAAATTTTTATTAGCAGCCTTATTTACTCTTGACTTGGGCTCAGAATACTTTTAGGACAATGGAAAGATTGTTGCTAGCTAACGAACATAGAAAAAATAATCTTAGGAAGTGTGAATATGTATTCAAATTACCAATACCATGATTCCAGATCTTGTTAAGTTTATTGTGAATCCACTTGCTTAAGCCTTCTAGTTTATGAATTTTCCTTTTTAGTTTCATGACAGAAGTATGTAACCTGACAAAATTTAAGGACATTTAGAAATATGTGCTTTGCTGGGACCAGTTGTGATATATCTTCACTTGGGAAGAATCGGCCTTTGCCAGCTGTGAGGAGCTCACAGTTCTCCTGCCTCTGGTTCAGAAGCCCCAGGGTGATTTGAGGACTGATTCATGTTCAGTTCCCTGGAGAATATAGTTAAATTGAGAAAAAAAGCAATGATCATAAATCAAACATGATGTCTCAAGACATAACATTTTTCACATAACTCAGAGGCTATTCCAGTCATGACACATGAATGCCATACAATAATAAGGTACAGGGACCTCCAATTATCAGATCAAGGTGGTCTCAAAGAATAGTAGTGTGTTTTTTTTTAATTGCAATATGTGGCCAAAAAATTGTGATTAAACACTAGGTCAGGTTAGCAGAGAAACCATCTCGACTAAGTCCCTATACATCTCATTAAATTGAGATTTCAGCAAAATGTAACAGAATTATAGGAAGAATCACATAAACTGACTCAAAAATGGGAAATACCTGCTGTATCAGATCTCTGTTTTAAGGGTTTTAAAAATTCTATTGTATACAACTTCATTATAGAGATAAAACATTATAGAGGACTGGATATTACATTCCAAAGTAAGAGCTCAAATATACACACATTTTCTTTAGTTGTTTAGACCTCATAAACCAAATATTTTCTTTTTTTTTTTTTTTTTTTTTTTTTCACATATTTTTTCACCTTTTTATTCATTAATGTTGTCAGATGGTTTAGTGGGGCATGTGGGGAGAGAAGGGCAGGAACTGTCCCTCCACCCCCATGCACAGGTTAGGACATGCTGGGGGCTCCTGGAGGGAGAGGAGGATGGGGTCAGCCTAGCGCCCCCTCCCCAGATTTGTGCGAGGACCCCCAGGATGGAGGGAGGTGGGGGATGGGCAGACCCTTCAGCCCAGGATAGGGAAGCTGGGATTACAGGTTAGAAACCCACATCAGAAACAAGTTAGAAAGTTAGAAACCTGGGGTAGGGGTCAGGGCTCAAGAAAATACAAAACAAGGGATTTGTCGGGGCCAAGATCCAGTGAGGATGACGGGAAGCAAGGACGGCCCCCTCCCAGCTGGCGCTCAGCAGTAGCTTCGGGTCTGGCCCTCAGAGTGGAGGGACCAGCTGGGAGTGGGGTAGGGGGGTGGGGGTCCAGCCCCCTCCCCTCTTTGTCCTCCATTTCTGTACAAGGACCCTCGGTGGAGCTCACCCCCCGTCCCGTAGGCCGGTGGGGCTGCCCTGTAGAGCAGGAGAGGCTCGGGGGGCCCCAGGGACTGGGCACCCTGTGAGGGGTTCGGGAGCCCCAGGGTGCCCGTTGTTTCTGGGGAAGGCGGGGAACTGGGGGACCGGGATCTGAACGGCTTCGGGGGTGGGCAGGAGGAGGGGAAGAGGAGGAGGAAGAGGCAGGTGAGGGACCCCTGGGCCCTAGGGCTAGGTTGACGTACAGGGGCTCGGGCTGGGTCGGGCGCCGGGCAGTGTGCTGGGGGGCTGAGCGGGCTCAGCAGGTAGCCGAGCAACAGAGCCAGCAGGAGTGCGGGGGCACCCCGCCTGCTGCCCAATCCCCCTTCCAACGCTCGCTGTCTCTGGAGGTGGGCGGGGAGCCACCAGGGACCTCAGGGAGTGTACCAGCCCCCAACTCCCTAGCCCACCCGGGTGCCTGGGTGCCAGGACCCCCACCCTACTTACCAAGGCAACAAAGTGATGGGAGCCTGCTGAGGAGCCAGCGGCCCATGGGGACCTCAAGGAGGGGAATCCGAGGCCCCACACAGGTTCCTGCCCCCGGCTTCTTCTCCCCAGCCCCCAGGGAGTGCCTGCCACCCTTCCTTGGGGTCCCCAAGCCAGGCTTGTACCCTCTGGGCCCCCCATCCTTCCAGCCCAGTTCCCCAGCCCCAGTCTGGAGGAGCTCCCTGGGGCCCCCTGCACGCCTCGACAGGGGAGAGAACCTGTACTATGAGATCGGGGCAGGTGAGGGGTCCCCCTATTCTGGCCCCGCCTGCTCCTGGAGTCCCAAATATTTTCTTTAGTTGTCAAATATTTATACATGTTGAAAATACACATATATACATTATAAAAAATTATTCTTAAGTCTTGGTTAAAGTCTAACAATTAGATTTAAGGGAAATATTTCCTTTAAAAAGTCAAAACATTCACTCTATATTAAAACTAAGAAGGAGTCTATTAAGAAATTTAGTTTTGTAGCCATTATCTAGTAATTCATGAAGAAAACTGAACTCAAAAATCCGAGATCAAATCTTCAATGCCTCCCTTTTACCTACTCCCACCCACTGTTTGTGGGCCTTCCAAAGCTTTCCTTAACTTGCTTCCCAAATTTATCTTCCACTGTTCATGTATAGTATCATTTTTGCTAAAATCATATTAACCTGTCATTATTTCCCCTCATGTACCTGATACTTTCTTAACTCTTACCTATTTCCAGCAATTTACAAAACCAGAATGCATATGAAAACCATGCTCGTATTTTAAGATCTCTTTTAAATACCTTGATGTTTACATAGTTCTACAACTCTACTCTGAACCATAGTGATCTCTCTTTTTCAAAACTTCTAACACTTAGTATACAATTCTTCTCAAACTTTTCATTTCATGAGATGTGCAGAAAACCAGTAGAACTGTGGAACACACTGAGATAAGCTAGGACATCTTTTTACAAGATTGGAGACAACCTAAATAGAGATTTAAAGGCTGCAGATGCAACAAGCCCATTAGTGATGAGTAATTTGGCACAGCTCTAACCAGGTATGCTCTTAGAAGAGAAATAAGTTCTGTTTCAATTATTTGACAGTTTGTCAGTTGCTGCCTTATATCATTACTTGTATCATTCCTCATAATTAGACTTTTCTTGTCCTATATCCTGAGCAGATCACCTGCTTTTTGAAAGTAGGATTAATGTCTTATAATTGCATTGATTTATTTATTTATAATTGTGGTAAAATACACACACCATAAAATTTATTATTTTAACTATTTTTAAGGGTACAGTTAGCGACATTATGTATATTTACATTGCTGTGTAACTATCACCACTATAGAACTCCAGAAAGTTTTTCATCTTTCCAAACTGAAGCTATACCCATTAGGCAGTAATTCTGCATTCCCCTCTTCCCTTAGTCAACCACACATTCTACCTTCAGTTTCTATGAATTTGATGTCTCTAAGTACCTTTCATAAGTGGAATTATACATTATTTGTCCTTTTGTGACTGGCTTATTACACGTAGCTTAAGGTTTTCGAAGTTCATTTGTAATGGTTTTAGACATGGTAGTAATATTTTGTACACCACTACCTAGAAGACTCTCAGTTGTATTATTTCTTTATTTTTCAGTGCTTTTCTCTAAGCACCTTACATTTAGTAGTAGCAAGTATGAGAGGATTTCATTTCTGACTACATTAGAAATTGTGAACCATCTCTAAGTACTATTGCATTTGATATCTTGATTTTCTATTAAATTCTTGTAATAAGAATCAATATAGTCATTTGTTTGAAGGGAATTATCACAGACTTAGTTACTAATTGACTTTAATGAATGGATTATAGTTTATCACCCAAAATCGCATTGTCTTCAATTGACCCTAATAATTCAATTATTTCAAATTATATTGTCACGGTCATTGATAAGACTATGTATATTGATAGTTCTTGTCCATCAAAGGGTCTCTAATAGACTTGTTACAATTATTGTTTCTAAAATCCATAATTTCCTTCTAAATGATTGTTAGTTGTTTGTTTGTTTATATAAGTAAATTTAGTATACCACACTTCTTTGTTATTGGTTAAACTACCTTATCCTCTGTGCAAGATTGTATAATCTATGACATACTAAGAAGAACTGGCCAATAAATAATTTATTAATATTAAAATAAAATAATATTTAAAAATAATATGGACTTGTGAAGTCAATACTCAAAGACAATTCCAAATTTAACCAAATTTTTCTAGTGCCTTCCTTGTTCCATGTTTTCTGATTTCTGTTGCTCTTCTTCATTATATAATTCAATTTTTTTCTAAACAAAAGTGTAAATGAGTTTGCCTACATAGTTCTGCAAACAATCTAGATGAAACGTATTGCTGCAGGATGCTTTTTTTATATTGAGGTCTTTATTCTCTTCTTAGAGGTTTATTTTGAATATTTCTTGGCAATTGCATATGGGCATCATGACATTTAAAGTTGTAATCAGATTTCACATGGCATTGACTCTAAGAGAATTAAGCTAAAATTATTAATTTACATTGTACATAAATATGTAACAGAGCAATAAGACATTTAATTAAAACAGGTTTATAATAGTAAGCAACAGCAATAGCGACTAAGGTAAGGCAGATATTCTACTACTTCACAAGCTAACTCCCAAGGTAAACTAAACATTGAGTAAATTTTTCCACATAAATTTCCTACTAATTTTAGTTCTGCAATTGTCAATGAGGGCTTTGCAGAATAAAATAAAATGTTATGAACAGTTATGGAAAAATGTTCTAGTACCAGTTTTTTTTTTGGTTGCTGTTGTTTTTGTTTTGTTTTCCTGATGGAGTTTCACTCTTGTTACCCAAGCTAGAGTGCAGTGATGTGATCTTGGCTCACTGCAGCCTCCCCCTCCCTGGTTCAAGCAATTCTCCTGCCTCAGCTTTCCAGGTATATGGGATTGCAGGTGTGTGCCACCATGCCTGGCTAATTTTTTGTATTTTTAGTAGAAATGGATTTTCACCATGTTATCCAGACTGGTCTTGAACTCCTGACTTCAGGTGATCCACCCACTTCAGCCTCTCAAGCTTCTGGGAGTATCTGGTACCAGTTTTTAAATAAAGAAAATATAAATGTGTCATTACAAATACATTACATACAGTGTAAGACTTCAGATTTATCTACAGGAAAACTTCCCTATTAATAATTAATTTAGATGAGAGCATTTCCTTATTGTTAAACTTCAGGGATTTTGTTACATGAGTCATAATATTTTTTTAAAACTGCACATAATGCACACATTATAAATATATTCCTCAAATAAACAACATCATAGAGTATGATTAACTTGTAACTCATCATATTCTACTCATACTCTAATCCATTCAAAAAATAAACTATATGGTTATATAAAGTGAAAATCCATATATTTTTGCACCCACACCCCTGGTCCAGGCCTTATTCACTGTATAATTCAGGACTTGATTAGAAAATAGAAGCCACTGTATGCAAAGTAAAAATGGTTTAATATAAATTTAGATGACTGATGTAAGAACTGGTGGTGTATTAGCAAAAAGTCCGCTAAAAATCAGATAAGCTACTGCCAGACATTAAATAAGCATACACTGGAAAGCTCATTTTAAAGATCAAGGTGATGGTATGTTGTTCTCAAAGATGTACTAGAAAGCTTCTGCAATTCTCAGGAATTTTTATGAAGCATTCACCTCTTATTTTAGTTTCTAGCAATGAAGCAAAGTGTGCTTAGTGAAAAGTGAGAAGCCACTGAGAATCTCACATCTCCATGCATATGATTACATTTGATTTCTCCTTTTCTTCATACCTTGGACTGGGTCCTCTTCATTAGTAAATTAATCTTGAATAAAACAAGAAAGACGCTTCTAGCTAATATAGTTCCTAACGTGCAGATGAGACTGGGCAAAGGACAGTGATAATGTCAAGTTGAAAACTGATAACCTGATAATTCATTTTTGCTATACATTGCTTTTTTATTTTTAAACTTTGAATTAGCTTTAGGTTAATGTGCTATAACTAGCACATAACTGAAGACTTTTCATCCTGTCCTTGAAAGAGGAGATACAAAGTCTGATATGCCATTCATACATGTCAGTGTGAAGCTCATTTATCTTCTAGTCAGTTACAAAACTATCTATGTATCCATACAGACATATGTGGACATAGACATATTTATAACTGAAACATTGAAATATTGGACTAAGTAATATTAATTAATTTATATTCAATGTAAGGAGAAAGGGAAAATGGAAATATTAATGTATGCAAATATATAATTATTAAATAAAATAATTAAACAATAAGAGCACATTCATGAAACTGGATAGATGGCCATGGATGGTATTTGCAACCTCTTTCTTCCATTAACCATTTTATGATCATCGTGATTTTAGCCGACATCTTAGCATGCCAAGGAGTTTTACCTGGCATGGTGACTGTGCCTTTTTGCATGAAGGGTCTGTGTTATTAGTGGTCCTGCCTGGGTTGGGTTTCTGTACTTTGCATTAGCTTTTACTGTTGAACATAAAAACCATGACATTGGCCCCCATTATATATTTATAGCTCTCTATTTTGAGTCATCCTTGGCAAGATAGTAAGCCTTTCTTTTACCTCTGGATTCAATAGCATAAAAGACTAATGTGACTAAAAGACAGGTCACCATCTCAGCTTCCTTTACAATAGAGCCTTTGTTGTTTCCACTGGCAAAAACATTCTGATGTCAAGCAAGGCCTGTGGTGGCTGGTAAAGAGGTAATGGTGGCATACATAGTATAGGTTATCTCATCTACCTGATTATTGAGGGCCTCCTATGCATCCTGCTGGTGAGTATCCAATTAGTCTGTGCCTTTATGAAAAGTCCATTCTAAAACTTCTTCTCCAGAACGTGTCATTAGTGTTGTGTTGTTTTGTTTTGTTTTTCTCTAAAATTCAGCCAAATTCCCATTAAATTATGTGAATATGTGTCTCTGGCCATTTCTTCCAGACAAAGTGAACACTCAAAATTAATGTTTTAAAGTTCTGCTGACTGGGAGAATTATTTATACTATTACCTACTAGGGCCGCTGAATAAATAAGGCAACAATTTAGTAAATACACACACATCAGTCACAGTGAAGACTATCAATAAGTAACCACAGATGCTTCTTTGGGTAAAATTATTCTCACTGCTATTCCAATCATGCTGTAATAACAAAGCTTACCTTGTTTCTGAAGGTGAAGTATTGCCATTGTTCTTTCCTTCTCAAAGGCTCTATTATTTCCCACTGGATTCAGGAAGCTGTTTTCAATGGTGGCATCCTGCACTGTAATTTGTGGCCTAAACAAAATTGTTTTTAATGATGTAGATACTCTTTTTATCTCTGTAAAGAAAGGCCTAAAATCCTCAGTTAGAGAGGGAAGGATGCTTCTGCAGGCGAAGGCACAATTAATTGGATACTCACCAATAGGATGCATAGGAGGCCCTCAATAATCAGGTAGATAAGATTAAACTATACTATGTGTAGGTTATAAGAGTGATAGAGTTAAAGTGAAATCACATGACCAGGCTAGATGTTATTAGGAGAGCTGAGAGAGAGCCTGTTAGTGGTCAGGGCCTGGGTTTGACTATGTGTAGGTATGTGTTTGGTGGGTCGTTATGTGCTGTCATAGATAAAGGTTTACCACTAACGTAAAGACATAAGTTTGCCTAAGGGCTATGGCGAATTTGAGAATGGTCAGTAGAATTAGAATAATGAGAGCAATTGAAGCTGTGGGAAGACTAATAGTTGATAGTACTAGTGTGGCTCTTCTAATTAAATGCATTAGTAGGTGTCTGGCTGTAATATAGGCTATTAATTGCACAGCTAATGCCATTGGTTGAATGAATCAGCTAATAGTTTCAATGATCACTAGTATAGTGATAAGTGGCATAGGTTTGCCTTGTGGTAAAAAGTGAGCTAAGGAGACTCATTTTAAAGCGGAAGCCTGTAATTACTGTGTCTGCTCATAAGGTAATTTCTATCCCTAGATTTATTGATAATTGGGTAGTTGGTGTAAATGAATGGGGTAGAAGGCTGAAGAGATTGGTTGAGGCAATGAAGAGAATTAGGGATATCAGTATAAGGGATCAAGGTTGTCCTTTCATGTTACGGGTAATTATTATTTGTTTTAGCACAAGTTGAACTAATCATTGTTGAAAGGAAATCAATTGGTTACTAATTAGATGACTGGAGGTTGGAAATGGTATGGTGGGAAATAAGATGATTAATACTACTGCGGGTAGACCTATAATTGTCAGGGTAGTAAAAGAGGTGAATATATTTTCGTTCATTTTAATTCTCACAGGGCTTTATGTCTTTGCGTTTTGATTATTTTTGTTGTAGGGGGTGTATCATAAGTGACATTTGATAATTTTAACCGAGTAATGGAGAATAAAGTTATGATTCTTGACAGGTTAATAATGGGTCACGTGGAAGTTCTAGTTGAGACATTCACTGCAGAGAGGTGCCGGTCCCCTCCATCTTTAACTTAAAAGGTTAATGCTGGGTAGCTTTACAGTGATATTATAGTGTGGATGTGGATCAGGTTTCGAAGTATTTTAAGGGGGGGCGTTAATTTTAGGACAATAGTTATAAAACTGTGGTTAAACCCATAAATTTCTGAGCACTGTCCATAGTAAAGGCCTGGACATGTAGTAGTCAAGGTAGTTTGGTTTAAGCATTGAGGGGCTGCATCTGTTTTGAGGCCCAATGGGGGAGGACGTGAGTGCAGGACATCCTTGGATAAGATTAATATATGGGTGGGATCTCTGTTGGGAGAATCATTCAGTTTTCAACTTTGAGGAGTCGAAGTTCTGGCCTTAAGTCTGCTGTTGGGATTATGTAAGAATCGAAGCCTGATTCTTCATACTGTGTATATTCTTAGCTTCACTGTCATTGGTGACCAATTGCTTTGACAGTAGGAGAAGGGTTGTTAACCTTATCATTTATGTACAGAATAGTTAAGGATGGGAGGGCAATTAAAACTAAGATAATGGCAGGTAAAATAGTACAGACAGCCTTGATTTCTTGGGCATCTGTGGTGTTAGTGTGAGTTAATTTTGTTGTGAGTTTAGGGAAATAATATATATGAGACTAGGAAACTAATTAGGAAAATAATTATAAGAGCATGGTCATGGAGAGTGAGCAGTTCTTCTATAATAGGGGATGTTGAGTCTTGAAGGCCTTACTGGACTGGATGAACCATGAAGACACACAGGATTTAACCTATAAGTTAACTTTGACAAAGTTATGTAGTGATTTTATTAATATCTTATCGAGAAAGTCGTAGAGGTTATGGGATTGGCTTGAAACCAGTTTCTGGGGGTTTGATTCCTTTCTTGTTTAGGTTTTCACGTAGGTTGGCTCTTCGAATGTGCAGTGAGGTGGTGGACAGCTGTAAAGTCACTCTAAACAATAGATGATTGTTCAGATGGTTAGAAGTTTTTCGTTTTGAAGCAAAGGCTTCTCAGATTATAAAGATTATGAGTATAACTGCTGTTAGTGAGATAAATGAGCTTACGAATGAGATAATATTTCATGCCACAGACACATCAGGATACTCGGAGTAATGTTAGGGCATACCAGCCAGGCCAAGGAAGGTTAAGTTAACACCTTCAAATGTAATGGTGAAGTGGATTTTAGCGTAGGTCTGATTAAGTACATGACCTAAAAACGGGGAATCAGTGGATAAAGCCTCTTATGATGGTGAATACCACTCCTATTGATAGGTTGTAGTGGAAATAGGCTACGACATAATATGTCTCATGTAAGACAATATCTAGTGATGAATTATGAAAATGCAGGTTAGACCTTCTACTGAGAAGAGGAAAATGAATCCTAGGGCTCAGAATATTGTGGGAGATCATTTGATGTTACCACCATGCAGTGTAGCTAAGCAGCTAAAGAAGTTGACGCCAGTAGGGATAGCAATAGTGATAGTAGAGGAGGTGAAGTATGCTCAAGTGTCTATGTCTATTCTTACTGCAAATATATGATGAGCCCATATGAGAAATCCTAAGAAGCCAATTGATACTACGGCTCATACTATACCTAAATACCCAAATGGTTCCTTTTTCCAGAGTAATACATTAAGATATGGGAGATTATACTGTAGTCTTGTAGGGTAAGAATATAGACTTCCAGGTGACCAAAGAATCAGAATAAATGTTGATACAAGACAGGGTCACGCCTGCCAGCGGGGTCAAAGTATGTAGTGTTGAAGTTACCGTCAGTTACTATAGCAATGCCGGCGGCTGGGACTGGGAAAGAAAGGAGTAGAAGGGCTGCCATGATGAGGACGAATGAGAGGAAAAGGGTGTTTGATACTGAAACACGGTGGTGGGTTTCAGTTAATAATTGAAGTTTTATTGTTTAACAAATAGGGGTTTTGTGTTAATAATTGTGGTAATGAAGTTAACGGCCCCTAAAATAGAAGAAACACCTGCCAAGTGGAGCGAGAAGATAGTTAGATCCAGAGGCTCCTGCATGTGCTAGGCTTCCTGGTAAAGGGGATACACTGTCCAGCTGGCTCCAGTGTCGGCTTCTACTATTGAAGATGCAAGTGGGAGTAGAAAAGATGGCGGGGAGAAGTCAGAAGCTCATATTATATATCTGGGGGAATGCCATATCGGGTGCACCAATTATCAGAGGGACTGGCTAGTGTCTGAAACCCTCAATTATGATTGGCATTACCATAAAGAAAATTATGATGAATTTGTGAGCAGTAGCAATAACATTGCAGATGTTATTATCTCCTAGCAGAGTTCCTGGTTGGCCTTGGTTGGTTTGAAGAATGGCGTTTGTATTATTTTCTAGGGCTGTTCTAAGAATGCTCCATAAACTAGGTGGCTTGCACAACAGAAATTTATTATCCCACAGTCCTGGAACCTAAAAGTCCAAGAATAAGCTGTCAGCTGGGTCGGTTTCATCTGATGGCTGCGAGAGCCTGTTCTATGCCTCTCTACTAGCTTCTGGTGGTTTGCTGACAATCTTTGGTCTTCCTTGGCTTGTAGATGCATTACTCTGATCTCTGCCTCGTGTTCATATGGCATTCTCCATATTTGTAATCTGCCTCCATGTCTGAATTTCTTCTTTTCATGCAGATAGCAGCCAGATTAGGGTCTACCTATTGACCTTATCTTAATGAACTAAATATACAAGGATCTTATTTTCAAATAAGGTCATTGAGATATAATGTTAAGTCCAAAGCGAAATATGTAAACTCCTACCTGCGAGTTCCAAATCTTTTCCATTGTACATCTAGATTTTTAGAACTTTCAACTCATCATATCTGGAAAAGGATAGGCATTTGCCAATACCTAGTCTGATTAGAGACCAGCGATATCCAAAGGATAGAAATTCCTTAGCTTTAATATCTGCTTCAGATACTAGTAAAACTTCTTGCACTGAAGAAAGTGAGTCTCAGAAAGTGATGCCTTCTGTTAAAAGATCGTCTTCTCATGCAGACATTTCCAAAGGTTATAGGGCCTCTCCAGTGTAACAAGGCATGGGTCTATTATATAACTGGCTAGTGGCAATGTGAAATCTAGAATATCCAGAATCACACTGCTGGACCCAGTTTCCCCAGTTCTGATTGTAGCTATCTTTGCAGAAGATCTTTTCCAGCCACAACAGTGTTTCTGCAGTATATTCTTCTTAATTAGTGGTATTTTATGTACTAGAATGGTTTTACAAAAGTGTAAAAATATATTGGTAATATATCTTTATATATTACATAGATATTATTACATACTTTTATTTTGGCTCAATAGTAGGACTTTGACTAGTACATAGGATAGAAACAAAAAAGTCTATGCATAGGCACATTATAGTAAAACGTTTGTAGGTAAAAACAAATATATTATGTTGAAAGCAACAAATGTAAAATGGTAGGTACGCCACTATACAATTAACATTTGCTTTCACAGCACAAATGATCAGGGCCATAAAACAGAGGACTGACATATTTACAGTGCTGAAAGGAAGAAATGATGGCTAACCAAGAATTCTACATTCAGCAAAAATTTCCTTCAAAACTAACAGTAAAATACATTCTCAGATAAACAAAACTGAGATAATCCATTGCTAGCTGTTATGTCTTAAAAAAATATATGCAACTCCTTCATGCTGACAGGAAATAGTCTTGGGTCATAATGTCCATCCAGACACAGATATAAAGAGAACCAATAAAGGTGATTATGTGAGTGGATATAAAAGATAGAAAAATACATCTTGTTCTCACTTCTTCTCTTAATTAATTTTTTAAAAATTGCATGCAATAGTTATAAATCTATATTGTTGCACTTATACAAATTAAAGTTGATATATAGTACATACACATATGATAATAGTACAAAGGAGATAGAAATAGAACTACATTACAAAAAAGTTTGTGTATTTACTGAATTAAATTGTATTATTCTAAAATAGATGACTAACTAAGATATATATTGTAATTCCAGGGACAATCACTAAGAAAATAACTCAAAAAAATGAAAAATATTTCACTATAAAATGTTTATTTAACACAGAAGATCACAGTAATAAAGATACAGAAGGAAATAAAGACATGAGACAAATACCCAAAAAATGGGAGCCATAAATCCAACTTTATAAATAATTACATTAAATATACATTTTTAAAAACGAATACATAGGCAGATGTTAAGGTATAGTTTTTAAAAACTTCATAAAGGCTGGGCATGGCGGTTCACAACTGCAATGATAGCACTTTGGGAAGCTGAGGCAGGCAGATCAGTTGAGGTCAGGGGTTCAGGACTAGCCTGGCCAACATGACAAAATCCCATCTCTACTAAAAATACAAAAATTAGCTGGGCACAGTGGCACATGCCTGTAACCCCAGCTACTCAGGAGGTTGAGGGAGGAGAATCGCTTGAACCCAGGAGGCAGAGGTTGCAGTGAGCTGAGATCATGCCATTGGACTCCAGCCTGGGTGACAGAGTGAGACTCTGTCTCAAGAAAAAGAAAAAAAAGTCATACACTGTATCATATCATCTGCAATAAGAAAGTTTGAGATTCAAAAGAATAAATAGGTCAATAGTAAAAGTACAGAAAAATATATCATGCCAGCAGGAATCACAAAAGAGCATGAATGGCTGTATTAATAGGCCAAATAGACTTTAAGACAAGAACAAAGTTGCAGGAGTCAAAGATGAGGATGTTATAATGAAAGAAACAATTATTTAGGAAGATATGATGATTTGAGAACAATATTGAGCTAACAACAGACGCCCAAATTTATAGATTAAGAACTGATATAATGAAAGAATTCAACAATAAGATTTGAAAGCTTTAATATACCAGTTTTCAATAATAGGTAAAAAAATATGCAAAATTAGCAAGTATATATATTATTCTTGAACGAAATCATAAACTAACTGTCCCTAAATTGCATCTCTAAAATAAAACACTCAACAGCAGCAATGTATACATTCTTTTCAAGTGCACATGGGTTATTCTCCAAGACAGATAATGGGCTACTCCATAACATAATTCTCAATAAAGTTAAAAGGATTGAAATCATACAACATATGTTTTCTGATCACAACAGAATTAAATTAAAAATAACAGCAATAAATGGGAGAAATCCACAAATACTTAGAAACTGAGCAATACATTTTTAAAAATTCATGGATCAAAGGAGAAATCACAAAGATACTAGAAATCAATTTAAATTAAATGTAAATGAAAACACAGCATAAAGCAATACATATGATGGAATTAAAGCAGTGATCAGAGAAAAATTTATAGCTGTAAGTAGTACCTCAGAAAAAAAGCATGGTTTAAATTAATATTGTAATTTTAAACAACAAGGTAATGAAGATCAAACTAAGCTACAAGCAAGAAGAAGGAAGTAATAAATATTGCAGTAGAAAACAATAAAATGGAAATCAAATCAAAACAAACAAAACAACGACCCAAAAGTTGGGTATTTTTTTTTGAAATAGATCAACATAATTGTCAAAATTGGTTGATGAAGAAAATAAGAGCAAAAATATAGTTTAATAAAATCAGGAGTAAAAGAGGCATTATCATTACTGACATCACAGTACTTATCAATATTAAAATGAAGTATAAACAACTTTATGGATATTTAAAACAGTGTGCAGTGGAATGCAAAGCAAATTAAAAATATTTTTAAAGAAAATATATTTGATATATATGAGTCCACACTGCAGAAAATATATTTAAAACATCGGGATTCCTTTTTGAAATACATTTTTTCTCAGTTGGCAAACACATGGGTGGAAAAGATTCTCCATAAAACAAGATGCAGGCTGGGATATCAAATATTTGAGCCCAAGTAGCCTAGATTGAAATCCTGCCCAATTAATTTTTGAGAAATGGATATTGAAACTATCACCTGGTTTCCCTGAGTCTCAATTACTTTATTAGTAAAATGAGAAACTAATGTTAAAATAAGAAATGAATATTAGGATCAAGAGGTAATATGTATAAAATGCTGAGCATAGTGACTGCTACCTGAATGTTCGATAAATAATTTTAATATTATTCTATACTCTTTAGAGTTTGTTCTAAGTAGAAAATTACTATGTATAAGAAAACTTGAATATTCAAGAAATAATTTGTTAAAATAGAATCTTATGTCATTAAAATGACCTATAAATGCAGTTTATGTATGGGTCAGAAAAAGAGAATTCATTTTTCACAGCAGATGAATTTTGAGGCAGAAAGCATTGCTTTGGAAAAGAGCTGCAAATTGACTCTAACTTCTATAGGTGATATAGGAAGCAACATGCAAACATATTGTTATAACTTCTGTCACTTCCATTGTGCAAGGGATAATAGTTTCTACCCAAATAAATCTTGAGAATGTGAAAGAGTTGGTACTTGATGGATGATCTCACCTATTTAAAAGATCCTCCTGCCCTCGTTTAGTTCCTCCTGTGCTTTAGAATTTCCTCAAAAGAAATGCCAGTATTCTGAAAGGCTGAGAGAAGGGTGAGTGCCAATTATAGTCCCATTGGAGACACACAAACAATTCCATTCATCAGTAAGCAAGAAGGTAAACTGTTGGAAGAGCTTCTTATGTTAATGCTGCAGTAAATGTGGCGAGTCTGTCACGGAATATTTCATGTCATTTGGATTTACAAGCAACCTGCTGAGAATGTGGAGACCTACTTTCCTCTGCTGTGATTTCAGTGCATTTTAAGAAACCTTCCTAAATACTATCACTTTCCTAAACATTTGGCTTTATAAAACTTTTCTTAGTTCATAAAGAAACATATTTTTCCCTAATTTAAAGAAAGGCATATATTTTCTAAGGAGAAAAACAAGTTAAACATAGTCTGCAGATTTTGCATTAAAGAATATCAATCCTGTAGTCTTATTTTAAAAAGAGAATGAGCGAGTTAGAGAGAGAAGGAGAGCAAGAGGAGACAAGCAAGTATATAACTTAACATAAAGAAATGAAAAAATAAGCCTTAAATAAAACAAGACAATTGAGACTCTTGATCCAAGACAGCCAAATAGTAACAGCTCTGAAATGCAGTTCCCAGTGAGAACACAGAGGATGAGTGATCACCACATTTCCAAATGAGTTTTTACTACCTACAGACCAGGAGATTCCCAGGTGGAAAAGTGCCACGAGTCTCCAGCATGGCTGTTTCAGCCAGCACAGTGGGTCTCCGCACAAAAACTCACACAAATGTGGGTGGCCTTTTCAATTGGTGCTTGGAACCCCTGGGAGACAGAGTCACCCATTCAACTGTAAAAAAGGGGGCTTAAACAGTGAGCCAGGTGATCTGGCTCAGCAACCTGAAACTCTCTGGATTGAGAGTTTCACAGCAAGCACAGCTGGAGCTGGGATGGTCCAGCTCTGTGGGGGGAAGGGCTTCCTCCATTCCTGAGGCAATACGCCATTCCTGAGGCCGTCTGCCATTACACAGGCAGTCCACCATTACTGAGGCAGTTCTAACTATACCTCTATAGACAAAGCCACAAGGAAGTTCATGCAGCAGCTAGGCAGATCCCACAGAAGCTAAGCAACACCTCTGCTGACAGACTGTGACTAGGCTACCTCCTTGCTGGGCAGGGCATCTCTGAAAGAAGGCAACAGCATGCCAGGAACTTATAAATAAAGCCCCACCATCCCAGAACAGAGCACCTGGGAAAAAATAGCAGTTATGAGTTCCACTGCAACAGACTTAAATGTACCTGCCTAGCAGCTCTGAAGGGAAAAATGAAGCTCACAGCTCACTACTTGAGCTCCTATAAGGGACAGACTGTCTCCTCAAACAGCATCCTGACCCCCACATCTCAAAAGATAAGGAGAGCTCAGGCCGACATCTGGCAGGTACATTTCTGGGACAAAGATAACAGAAGAAGAAACCAGCAGCAACCCTTACTGTTTTGCAGCCACTGCAGGTGATCCCTGGGCAAGCAGGGTCTGGAGTGGACCTCCAGCAGTCCTACGGCAGAGGGGCCCAACTGTTAGAAATAAAACTAAAAACCAGAAAGAAATAACATCATCATCAACAAAAAGGACGTCCACTCAGAGACCCCATCTGAAAGTCACCAACTGCAAAGACCACAGGTAGATAAATCCACAAAGATGGGAAGAAACCAGCACAAAAAGGATGAAAACACCCAAAAACCAGAAGACCTCTCCTCCTCCAAAGGATCACAACTCCTCACTAGCAAGGGAACAAAGCTGAACAGAGAAGGAGTCTGATGAATTGACAGAAACAGGCTTCAGAAAGTGGGTAATAATAAACTTCTCTGAGCTAAAAGAACATGTTCTAACCCAATGCAAAGAAACTGAGAACCTTGAAAAAAGGTGTGACGAAATGCCAATGAGAATAAACAGCTTAGAGAAGAATATAAATGAATTGATTTAGCTGAAAAACACAACACAAAAACTTCGCGAAGCATACACAAGTTACAATAGCCAAATTGACCAAGGAGAAGAAAGGATATCAGAGATTGAAGACCAACTCAGTGAAATAAAAGGAAAAGGCAAAATTAGAGGAAAAAGAGTAAAAAGAAATGAACAAAGCCTCCAAGAAATATGGGATTATGTGAAAATACCTAATCTGTGTTGGATAGATGTACCTGAATATGGTGGAGAGAATGAATCCAAGCTGGAAAACACTCTTCAGGATATTATAGAGGAGAACTTCCCCAACCTAGCAAGCCAGGCCAATATTCAAGTCCAGGAAGTACAGAGAACACCACAACGACATTCATCAAGAAGAGCAACCCCAAGGCACATAATCGTCAGATTCACCAGGGTTGAAATGAAGGAAAAAATGCTAAGGGCAGACAAAGAGAAAGGTCGGGTTACCAACAAAGGGAAGCCCATCAGATTCATAGCAGATCTTTCAGCAGAAACCCCACAAGCCAGAAGAGAGTGGGGGCCAATAGTCAACATCCTTAAAGAAAACTTGCAACCTAGAATTTCATATCCAGCCAAACTAAGCTTCATAAGTGCAGGAGAAATGAAATTCTTTATGGACAAGCAATTGCTGAGATTTTCATCACAACCAGGACTGCCTTAAAAGAGCTCCTGAAAGAAGCACTAAATATAGAAAGGAACAACCAGTAACAGCCACCCCAAAAACGTACCAAATAGTAAAGAGTATTGACACAATGAGGAAAACACGTCGACTAATGGGCAAAACAACCAGATAGCATCAAAATGGCAGGATCAAATTCACATATAGCAATATTAACCTTAAATGTAAATGGGCTAAATGCCCCAGTAAAAAGATACAGACTTGCAAATTGGATAAAAAGTCAAAACCTATCAGTGTTGTATGCAGGAAACATATCTCACGTGCAAGGACACACATAGGCTAAAAATAAGGGGATGAAGAAAGATTTACCAAGAAGAAGGAGGGAAAAAAAAAAGCAGGAGTTGCAGTCCTAGTCTCTGATAAAATAGACTTTAAACCAACAAAGATCAAAAGAGACAAAGAAGGGAATTACATAATGGTAAAAGGATCAACGCAACAAGAAGAGCTAATGATCCTAAATACATATGCACCCAACACAGTAGTACCCAGATACCTAAAGCAAGTTCTTAATGACCTACAAAGAGACATAGACTGCCACACAATAATAGTGGGAGACTTTAACACTCCACTGTCGATATTAGACAGATCAACACTGTTGATATGAGACAGAAAATTAAAAAGCATATCCAGGACTAGAACTCAGATCTGGAACAAGCAAATCTAACAGACATTTACAGAACTCTCCACCTCAAATCCAGAGAATATACATTCTTCTCAGCAGTACATCACATCTACTCTAAAATTGACCACATAATTGGAAGTAAATCACTCCTGAGCAAATGCAAAAGAACAGCAATCATAACAAGCAGTCTCTCAGACTACAGTGCAATAAAATTAGAACTCAGAATTCAGAAACTAAATCAGAACTGCAAAACTTCATGGAAACTGAACAACTGGCTCTTTGTTGACTGGATAAACAATGAAATGAAGGCAGAAATAAAGATGTTCTTTGAAACCAAGGAGAATAAAGACACAACATTCCAGAATCTCTGGGACTCATTTAAAGCAGGGTAGAGGAAAATTTATAGCAATAAATGCCCACATGAGAAGCAAGGAAAAATCTAAAATCAACACCCTATCAACAAAATTGAAAGAGCTAGGGGAGCAAGATAAGAAAAAATACTCAAAAGCTAGCAGAAGATAAGAAATAAATAAGATCAGAGCAGAAATGAAGGAAATAGAGACACAAAAAACCCTTCAAAAAATTAATAAATCCAGGAGGTGTTTTTTTGAAAAGATCTACAAAACAGACAGACAACTAGCCAGATTAATAAAAAAGAAAAGGGAGAAGAATCAAATACATGCAATAAGAAAAGATAAAGAGGTTAACACCACAGATTCCACAGAAATACAAACTACTGTCAGAGATTACTACAAACAACTCTATATACACAAATCAGTAAACCTGGAAGAAATTGATAAATTCCTGGAAACTTGCCTCCTCCCAAGCCTAAACCAGAAAGAACTTGAAACCCTGAATAGAACAATAACAAGGGCTGAAGTGGAGGCAACAGTTAATAGCCTACCAACCAAAAAAAGCCCAGGTCCAGATGTGTTCACAGCCAATTTCTACCAGACTTACAAAGAGGAACTGGTACCACTCCTTCTGAAACTATTCCAAACAATTCAAAAAGAGGGAATCCTTCCCAAATCATTTTATGAGCCCAACATCATCCTGACACCAACACCTGGCAGATACTCAATAAAAAAAGAAAACTTCGGGTAAATATCCATGATGAACATAGATGCAAAAATCTTCAAGAAAATACTGGCTAACCAATTGCAACAGCATATCAAAAAGCTTATCCATCATGATCAAGTAGGCTTCATCCTGGGGATGCAAGTCTGGTTCAACATATGCAAGTCTATAATCATAAACCACCACATAAACAGAACCAAAGAATAAAACCATATGATTATCTCAATAGATGCAGAGAAGGCCTTCGACAAAATTCAACAGCACTTTATGCTAAAAACTCTCAATAAACTAGATATTGATGGAACAATTGTCAAAATAATAAAAGCTATTTACAACAAACCCATGGCCAATAGCAGACTGAATGGGCAAAAACTGGAAGCATTCGTTTTGAAATCGGGCCCTAGACAAGGATGCCCTCTCTCACCACTCCTATTCAATATACTATTGGATGCTCTACCAAGAGAAATCAGTCTAGAATAAGAAATAAAGGGTATTCAATTAGGAAAGGAGGAGGGCAAATTGTCTCTATTTGCAGAAAACATGACTGTAAATTTAGAAGACACTGTGGTCTCAGCCCCAAATCACCTGAAACTCATAAGCAAATTCAGCAAAGTCTCAGGATACAAAATCAACATGCAGAAATCACAAACATTCCTAGACACAAATAACAGACTTAAAGAGAGCCAAATCAAGAATGAACTGCCATTCACAATTGCTACCAAGAGAAAGAAATACCTAGGAATACAACTAACAAAGGAGGCAAAGGGCCTCTTTAAGGAGAACTACAAACTACTGCTCAAGGAACTAAGAGAGGACACAAACAGATGGAAAAACATTCCATGCTCATGGTTAGAAAGAATCAATATTGTGAAAATGGCCACACTGCCCAAAGTAATTTATAGATTCAACATTATCCCCAGCAAGTTAACTATGACCCTCTTCACAGAACTGGAATAAACCACCTTAAACTTCATCTGGAACCAAAAGAGATCCTGCATAGCCAAATCATTTCTAAGCAAAAAGAACAAAGCTGGAGGCATCATGCTACCTGACCTCAAACTATGCTATAAGGCTACAGTAATCAAAACAGCATGGCACTGGAACCAAAACAGATATATAGACCAATGGAACAGAACAGAGGCTCTGGAGGCAATGCCACACATCTACAACCATCTGATCTTTGACAAACCTGACAAAAACAAGCAATGGGGAAAGGATTTCCTGTTTAATAAATAGTGTTAGGAAAACTGGCTAGCCATGTGCAGAAAGCAGAAACTGGACCCCTCCTGACACCTTACAATAAAATTAACTCCAGATGGATTAAAGACTTAAAAATAAACCTAACTCCATAAAAACCCTAGAAGAAAACCTAGGCAAAACCATTCAGGACATATGCATAGGCAAGGGCTTCATGACTAAAACACCATAATCATTGGCAACAAAAGCCAAAATAGACAAATTGGTTCTAATTAAACTTAAGAGCTTCTGCAGAGCGAAAGAAACAACCAGTAGCGTTAACTGACAATGAACAGAATGGGAAAAACATTGTTGCAATCTATCCATCTGTCAAAGGGCTAATATCCAGATTCTACAAAGAACTAAAACAGATTTACAAGAAAAAAACAAACCCATTCAAAAGTGGGTGAAGGACGTGAACAGACACTTTTCAAAAGAAGACATATATGAGGCTAACAAACATATGCTCATCATTACTGGTCGTTAGAGAAATGCAAATCAAAACCACATTGAGATACCATCTCACGTCAGCTAGAATGGCAATCATTAAAAAATCTGAAGACAGCAGATGCCAGAGAAGATGTGGAGAAATAGGAACACTGTTACACTGTTGATAGAAGTGTAAATTAGTTCAACCATTGCGGAAGAGAGTGTTACGATTCCTCAAGGACCTAGAAATAGAAATTCCATTTGATCCAGCAATCCCATTACTAGGTATATATCCAAAGGATTATAAATTGTTCTGTTATAAAGACACATGCGCACATATGGTCATTGTGGCATGGTTTACAATAGCAAAGACCTGGAGCCAACCCAAATGCTCATTGATGATAGACTGGACAAGGAAAATGTGGCACATACACACCATGGAATACTATGTATCCATAAAAAAGATGAGTTTGTGTCCTTTATAGGAACATGGATGAATCTGGAAACCATCATTCTAAGCAAACTGACCCAAGAACAGAAAATCAAACACCACCTATTCTCACTCATAGGTGTGTGTTGAACAATGAGAAAATATGGACATAGGGAGGGGAGCATCACACACTGGGGTCTGTTGGGGGGACTGGGGAGTGACAGCGGGGGGTAGAGAGGTTGGGGAGGGATAACATGGGGAGAAATGCGAGATATAGGTGACAGAGAGATTGAGGCAGCAAACCACATTGTCATGTATGTACCTATGCAACAATCCTGCATGTTCTGCACATGTACCCCAGAACCTAAAGTGCAATAATATATAATTTTTTTAAAAAAAGACATTTGATAAACGTATTATTCTCATTGAAGCAAAGTCAGACTATGTTCTTTAGTCTATTACAGATTTATGCTCTCAATATAACTGCATATTATTTCACAAATAATCTAACTTTCACAATAATAGTGTTTGGGGAGGAAATAGTAAATGTCACATGTTGAGTTAATGGTCTATTATAAGTTAAATTTCCTTAAAATATGTACCTATTATATGTGTTAATGATTTTTAATAATTTAAAGTTATATAGCATAGCTGTGAGCTGAAATGAAACTCCGATGGATTATTTGTGGAAAATTAAAGTTACAAAGCAACCTAGCAAAGTTTTTCCTCAAGAAGGAAAATACACAAACACATCTGTTAAAACAATGGGTAGTTTCTGAGGAGAGGATTCATTTTGTGCCCTAGTTTTGCTGAGTGTGTTATAGTTGTTCAGCACCATTCTACAGCAAGCTGTTGAAAGCTCATGTATTGCTTTGGTTGAGAAGGCACCCTTGCATTTTGGAAGAATACAATTTATTTCAAAGCATAATAAATATACTTATGTACCAAATACAGTGAAAGAACATCTTCAACTTGACTCACCTTGCTAATGCAAACACTTGAGCCTGTATTTTTACCTGCAGCACATTAACATTAACTGAAAATATTATATTCCCTTTATGCTTTGAGAGTTAACATAGCATGCCCATAAGGAAGATTATGGGCATTGAGTCAATCTATGTTTATTTAAATCCTAAAAAGGTCAGTTATGAAGTGTATAATTTAGGGTAATTTTCTCAGTCTTTATGTGTTTCAGATTTCATATCTACAAAATAGGAGACTCTCTACCTTAAATACTCATTTGGAGATTAAAAATACAATCTATTTAAAGTCCTTATTACTGTTTCTGCTCCCACTATACATGATCAAAAATAATTAGCTATTATCTCCTTTATCACTAAGAACAGAAGCTGAATATATGTTTTCTAAATATATTTTTAGTTACACTTTGGCTACTATAAGCTACTGTTCTATTCACTCTGTTATTCTACCTGTTATAAAGGACATAGGCTATAATCTCTATAAATAAGTATTAATATATTAAGTGCTGCAACAAATACTGAACATTTACTATGTCTTAAGCACTGTCAATCACTAACAAAGTAATAGTGACAAAACAAGATTTTTTGCTGTTTACTTGCATCTCATAGTATATTACGGGAGGATTTAGATAAACATAGTAGGGGGTTTCTACTATAATAAGAAAATTTCCACCCCACTATTAGTTGAAAAGAGGTGTGTATATATAATGAGTTACCATATGAACAAAATATCACTGGTCTAAGTCTACCTGTAAAATAATTATTTAATATAGAGCTACATATGGGTCAGATATAGAAGCTGACAGTTTCTGTCTAGGAATTTCCTGCTCCTTTACATGTAACTAGTACGTTTATGCTTATAGTCATTCATCTAGTGGGTCAAATAATTGTTGACTTCTCTGTACCAGGCTCTGAGAGGCACTTTGAACCAAGACACTGATAAGAAATTCTCATTCTTCCTCTTTGAGAATGGTGAGGAAGTAGATATATATACAGAACCTGAGTTTATTTATAGTAAAGGTATGAGCAAAGTTCTGTAGGAAAAAGAGAAATAAGCAAAAAAGAGTAATATTTTAGATTTTGAGGAAAATTTGAAGAATGTAAATACATGTGTAAAAACACAAAACTTATGAGACACACAGCGTCTATGTAAGAATGTTATATTTCTTAATATATAAGTAATAGGAGAGGATATATTTGATTGAAAGTAGAATTGAAATTACAAAGATAAAGGAAAAAGGGATAAGAAATAATAACTGACTCTGGCTTATGAGAAACAGTGAATAGTAATTTTCTTTTTACTGAAGATAGTGCAAGAGGAATCTGGCCTAAGGTAGCAGATTAGAAAGAATTATCTCACAGTACTGGGATAAATTGCAGGAAGTTCATGGAATCGCTATTTTTGAATATTTGCTGGTAAAATCTAGAGACAGTTTCTCGGAGAGAGAAGGCAAATATCATATGTATTCACATAAAATAAGCAAGATTAACCATTGGCAGAATGCTTCCAAGGCTGAACACTAATTTGACAATTATAAATGGCCACATGCAGCAGTTTATAAGCTTAAAGAAAAATGTACATCAAACCTGACTGTGACATTCTTATCTACAAGACAACAAGGCTACCTTCAGATTTCTAGCATAAGTTCATCTTGTTAAGCAGCGGAAAGGTCTTGATTATTAGTCAAAAGAGATAATAGGAAATTGTCTTAACAACAAAATGAAGAAACTTATGTTGTTCTGATGATAAATATAAACCCATTCTGTTTCTGATGGTATTAATTTTACTCAAAAGACAATGACAACATCTATCTGAGACTTTCAGCTAAGGGTTACTTAAGTAATCTATTCTTTGTTAGCTATTGATTGAAAGAACATCACATATTGGACTGAGTTATGGCCATTTTAAATGTCGCGTTTCCAGTTTTACAGATGCCTAAGAAATGGCTCACAGAATCATTTACTTGTAGATTCATATATCACCTAACCAGTAGAGAATGGATTCTGAAGCCTCTGTTATGACTGAAAGCAGTAGATTGCAAATTCTTGTAAGAACTTGCAAACATATAGAAAGGGAAGTACTTGTGGAAAGCATTTGTGTGTATTTAGGAATAGTAGCAGTTTTTGTTGTTGTTGAATAACATCGAAGTTTAAACAATTTTTCCACCTGGTCAAAGTAGTAAGTCATATTTACATGAGTTGCTTGGCATTGTTACCTTTACTCTCTACAAAACCACGCTAGATAAAAGTGAAATTACATTGGGAAACAAAGAGTAAGTAAATACCTGGGTGGAGACCTATTCTGACAAGTTTTAGGAAATCAGATCTTAATTATCTTCTAAGTGAGCTGGAGTTTTACATAGCCAGTTAACAATCTGTCACTCCTTGGCTTGTTTGACCTCAGGTGCCTTCCGCTCTTTTCTCCTACTCAGATTAGTATCAAAAAACACTGTCCTATGCAAGGCTGCATTTTCTAGACACCCGAGTCAAGTGGCTTCTGGTTGAACTTGGCCACAAGGAATTTAAGCAGTGTCAGGTGCCATTGCTGACAACTGCTTCCTCAAGACGCGTCTCCTGTGAGTCCAGGTTCCAGTGAATGATCCAGGCTCCTGAGGTTTGAAAACAACACTCTTCCTCTTTGTCCCTCTAGCGTAGCAACGGCAAAAGATTCCTGCTGCTGCTCACCTTGGACTCTCTTTCATATTTTCCTGTTTCTTTCTTGGCTATTCCATTAACAACATAACTGATTCCCTGAATTACATGATGTGTTTTAAATATTCTGAGTAGCATTCGCTTTCCTGGTTTGAATTAACTAATTACATTCTTGAAACTAGGGGTAGTCCCAAGATAAAAATCCTCCAATTGGATTTCTGAGATGAATTGCTTAACTGTATGAGCAGGATATTGTTGATAAATGATTTGCAGGGGTGTTATAATTATATAAATGATCACGTATGGTTGCTTGGAATAAAGTGCCAATAAAAAGGAAGGCTAGGAAATTGAGGAGGAGATTCACTTGATCATTCACCATCACAATAATGATGCTTATGTAAATTGTAAGGTGGAATGACCACTTCTGCTGACACAAGAAATTGCAGAAAAAGCAAGTTCAGAGCATTGAACTCCACACTCAAGGCACAGGGAGCAAGCAAAAAGAGAGCTTCAAAACATTTGAAAGAATATTTTACTTATTCAAGCTTCTGGGAAAATACAGTTGTTAGTCCTAAAATCTAATTGCACAAGTGGCAGAATCACCAGTCAAGATGAACATGAAATTATACCAAGTATGTTATGTAAAGTGAGGGTATTAATGGGGAAAAAGTAGAACTGCAAGATGTGGAGTGGGGACACCTGTGTACTCAAGGGAGCCTGAGAATCTTTAATCCCTGAATTTTTCTGCAACTCCTTTGGAAGCAGAAGCAGTCTCTTATTCTTCCGTCTCTGATAAAACTAGCACTATTAGTCACAGTCTATTGAAAACAGAAGGCACACTTGTGGGATTTTGAAATCAATGTAACAAATAAACTTCTAAAGAATGGCCAGGTATTAAAGAAAAGGGAATATTGAGGCACCCAAGGGTTTGAATCTTTTACCATCCATGACAAAGCAAGGGGTAAAATATGAAAGCCTAGTCTGATTTAGACCCACACAACAGGAACCCCATCTATAGAGAGAAAAAGTAGCAACTACAAGAATTGTAACCCAACCATTTTTTACCACTAACCCTTAGATCTCACCTGTTACTGTCTACATTGGTCAAACTCTACTAAAAGCTAGAGGTTACGGAGTCAAGGCTGAACTGAAAGGGCAAGGCTCTAAAGACATAGAGCAATTAGCAAAGTGCAGAAAACAGCTTAAAGATGGAGAAGAACAAACAGGAGATTGTTAGCCACATTCTATTCTTTTTTCTAATCTTCATCTGTTCCCAATCTTTGCTCAGAGGAAAAAAAAGCTGCCATCAGCCCAGGGAAGATGTCCTGTAATTGAGGGATAATCTCAATTTATTTATACTTCCCCATGGAACCAAAAGTATAGCATAAACCATTATCTGTGTTTCTTAGATAAATGTAACAAAGAATTAAAGGAAAAGATAATTGTTAGCTTAAGTTGCTACATTTTTCAATTGTGTGTCTGGTCACTATGCCTAAACAGATAATTTTATCTCTCTTTTTACACCAACTATTCCATGTTCTTAACCTCTGACAGCATCTCACCTGTACAAAACAGCACATCTTACTCTCATGGCATCTTTACCTAGTAGAGTAATCCAAATATGAATTTCTTTAGGATCTATGTCTTCAGTGGATCTTATTGCACTGATAATTATTGCTGGACATGAGAATAATAACAGGCACGTAGTGAATCCTCTGGATTCATCTTCCTTTGCTGTGGTGGTGCAGTTGCATACCAATTCTTTCTTTATGATTGGGATTAAGCACTCTGACCAAAAGACTGATCTTTACAGTTATTGATCGACTTACGACCCATGCAACTTACAACCATTCGACTTTATGACCACAATCGCTAGCCACGACTGCTCCGCGTCTGGCAGTGCAAACGTTGCCCAGCTGGGCGTACAACAATGCGGACCGGCTTCCGGCAGCACTACCATCTCTGCGTGCACCATTTCAACTGTTATCCCAGACTCAGTACAGCAATTTGTGTTTTGTGTCTTGGATATTTTTCATCAACCCCCTCCCAAGATGTCTACCAAGAAGAAATTGTCTTTGTCTATGCCTCAGCCTGCTGAGAAGGAAAGAAAGGCCATCAATCTTGACACGAAAATGAAGGGAATTAAGCAGTACGAAGGAGGAAAGAAAGTGAATGTGATCGCACGTGATACAAAGTTATCACACTCGACTGTGTTGACGATAAAGATAAAGAATTCTTGAAGCTGTGAAAGGTTCTGCACCCATGCGATCAACAGTTATAACAAAGCAACGAAGTGGGCCCATCCACGAAATGGAGAAATTGCTATATATTTGGATGGAAGATCAAATTCAAAAACGGACGCCATTAAGTCTTTTTACTGTGCAGATGAAGGCGAGAAGTCTATTTCAGACTCTGAAGGAGCGTGCTTGAGAAGATTACAGTCAAGAATTTGTAGCAAGCACTGGCTGGTTCCAGAGATTCAGGAAAAGATTCCAAATGCACGGTGTTCAAGTGACTGGAGAAGCAGCAAGTGTGGATGAGGAAGGAGCATGTAAGTTTGTTGATAGTCTGGATGAATTAATTACAGATGAGGGATGTCTAGCAGAACAGATTTTCAATGTTGATGAAACTGGATTATTTTGGAAACGGATGCCAGCACGCACTTATATTCACAAAGAGGCCAAAATCATGCCAGGATTTAAAGCGTTTAAGGATAGGCTAACTCTGCTGCTTGGCGGGAACATTGCAGGGTTTAGTTTAAGCTGAAGCCATTCTTAATTTATCACTCAGAGAACCCGCCTGCGTTCAAGAATGTTAACAAGCACACACTGCCCGTCTACTTTCGTTCTCAACGTAAAGCATGGATGACACAAGGATTGTTTGAAGACTGGTTTGTGAACTGTTTTATTCCTCAAGTTCGAGAATATTGTTTGGAGAAAGACATTCCTTTCAAGGTTATATTGCTACTCGATAATGCGCCTGTACACCCACCACATCTAGGCGATCTCCATCCAGATGTAAAATTTGTTTTTCTTCCACCAAACATGACTCCACTCATCTAGCCTATGGGCCAAGGTTCGATTGCTACATTAAAGGCCAACTATCTCCGAACCACCTTCACTCAAGCAATATCCGCTATAGATGCTGACTCAGAACAAACGTTGAGAGATTTTTGGAAACACTACAACATTTTGATGTGTATCAAGAATATCGCTACCACCTGGGAGGCTGTGATGACAAAATGCGTGAATGGCATCTAGAAAAATTGTGTTAAGCGCTATGTTAATGATTTTGATGGATTTGACAGTGAACATAAACTTGAAACAACTTGGGAAAAAATAGTAAAACTCGCTAAAGACCTTTCTTTGGAGTGTGAAATGGAAGATGTCGAAGAGTTGCTAGACAAAGAATCTGGAGAACTTACAAATGAAGAGCTAATCAAACTGGAAGAAGAAAGAGTGGCAGAAGAAGAAAGAAGAGAAGCAAAGAAGAGGAGGAGCCAGAAAGAAAGTTCATCACTAAGGGATTATCAGACGGTTTATCTTTACTGAATAAACTTCTTATACATTTCGAAGCAATGGACCCAAACCTCAAACGATTTGCAAGGATTGAACGGATGGCGCACGATGTGTTTCATCCATATCATGAAATTTATGAAGAAAAAAAGAAACATACAATTCAGACAAAGCTCACCATGTTTATGAAAAAACCAACTCCGGTAACCCCAGCTGCTGCCTCAGATGACGACATCAACGATCTGCAGCCAAGTACCAGCGGCCAATAAAATGTTTCGTACATGTTTATATATTTTGATATGTTTTGCAATTGGGAAAATGTTTCCTATGGTATTTTTTACACCTGTATTTTGTATTTTTGTATGCACCTGTATTTTGTAATTTTGTATGTTTTGCAAATATTAAACCCGTTGTACTGGTAATGCAGTGTTTTACTTAAACCTGATGAATGTAAAAATAAGAAACAAAATGGTGTACAGATGATACAAATGGCATAAAATGAACAAAGAAAATTATGATATATAACAATAATGAAAGAAAATTATGATAAAATATGACTTAAAGATTTTTATAACATCATTTCTCAGTACTGTACATATAGCCTACTCAACTTACGACCAAATCGTGTTACGACCGGTCTGTCGGAACCAATCGTGGTTGTAAGTCGAGCACTAGCTGTATTCTCTAATCCTATTTCAGTAGCAGAAGAAGCCCCAAATAGACAGGGTGTGGTCTCAGCTTCCTATGTAATGGAACCATGACTAGAGTATATGAGCTCCTCCTTTGGCCACTTATACTTCCAAACCCACCAAGCCCAAGGTGGCAGCAATGAGCAGTAAATTGTCCCAATAGGTTATTAAATGTGTCAGGGAAAAAGTCCCATCTTCTTCTAGATTCCCAAGTTTATACTAGTTAAAGAGAAATGGCAAGTATAGAGTACAGTGTAGGTGCAGGATGTAATTGACTCTTCAATGGGCTAATACACTATTTTATCAACCTTTTCTCCTCTGAACGAGGAGTTTGTTTTAAAACCAGTGAATCCCTTGAACATGAGCTCATTGTTGTATTTCTGTGACTGTAAAATGAGTTTGTTTGGAGACTATGATGTGCAAGATAACATGGTCATAAATAAGGCATTCTGTAAATCCACTAATGGATGTTCTGGAAGTATTTCAGACATGGAAGCCAAGTTTGTATGTACTTATTCCCATGAAGACACGTTACCACCTCACACCTGAGGAAAACGATCAAGAGTAATCTAATTGCAACATCCGTTGACAGGTTGACAGGTGGTTGCCAAACTGACCTCAAGGAGGGAAAGCTCATGTTTTTGAGACTATGCCTATCCCATATCTCTGCCTGCATGTCCTTTTTGTACCTGGATCTACTGAGAAGGCAATGGAATACTTGAAGAAATGGGGTTGAATGACATCAACAGGATAGTTTATCTTGTCTACCTGATTATTGAAAGTCTCTAATATGATCGATAGTTCTGAAAAATGTCTAGTCAGTACATGAATTCTTCCCTTTTCATCATCCTAGAATGCCCATCCATATATGTCTTCCCAATCCTTTTTATTGCAAATATTCTAATTTTATTATTTTGTTTCCAACAAGACAAGACTTAGTCTCCACCTATGATTCAATGTACATCAAAACCATACATCAACTTAAAAAATATACATGCAAGACAGTTACTAGATGTACTGCTTGACATTCTGCTTAAAAAAAGATTTCTCTTCTCCACTGCTTTCTACTGCAATGTAGCAACTATGTACTTTAAGATGGAACATGCTACTGTGTGCATACATCTGTAAACCAGGTTTATGCTTTTTCCTTTTCAGTTTTCTGCTACTTAAGAATGCAGTATGAGCACCTGTGTGTGGATTAAGTAAGAAGTGGTGAAACTGTAAGAGTATTTGGGAGTTTGAGCCATCTGGTTATGTTAATTACTTGTGTATTGTAAAACTCTGGAGGTTCGTCCCACATATAGCATATCTGTTTTACAATGAGGTGATGCTGCTAATATCAAACATAATGATTTTATGAATAATATAGGCCCAGTATGTGACAGGAGGAAGAGGCATGGGCTCTGTACTCAATTGTCCAATTAGGGCTTGGTAGAGACCTCATTCAGCATTGTTGTCTTCCCCACAGATTGTCTTCAATATTAACTGTGTTGTGTCTTTAGGTATAATGACAGAGCAGCTTGCATCTCTTACTTGGTCTGCTGCAGAGCCTTTTCTTGCTTTGAGTTCCACTCAGAACTGACAGCTTTATGGATTTCCCAGTAAATGAGACAGAACAGCACAATTTAAAATTCAATAAAACCCCAACATATTACAGTTTGGCTTCTTTCTTCCCAAATGGCAATACAAGATATATTAAGTTGTCTTTCATTTTGGAGGAATGGCCCCCACATCCCTCATGTACTGGAGAAAGTCACTGATATGGCAGCCCCTAACTTTCTCAGGGTGCACTGCCTGCACTCTGGTATAAATGTATCTCATTAAAGCATAGAGAGAGCTTACTACATCTCTTCACCAGGTTAATTAGTTAAATGTTCATATGGTTAGGGATTCTGAGCAGGATGAACATGATACATTTACTTCAAGATTTCTATTTTCCAAACGTTTGGACTCTTTTCTCTGTATAGCATGCCAGGGACATTCTGGCATCTTAACCTCATTAACTGTAGGCCATTATTAAGTCCAGGTTTTCGTTAACCAACAAACCAAACTGTTACGTTCCATCCTAGGGACTGGGGCTAACATTTTAATTCCTAAATTTCAAGTAATTGAACACATATTGACACATTTAGCCTAAAACAAATTTATATGAAATCCTCCTTTTTATTACATTAAGATCCTTTCCCATAAAGGATAGGAGGAAATTCCCTCTAATGTTAAGAAATTAAAAGTGTTTTTTCTAAATTAATATTTGATTTCCTTAGATTAGGGGGAAGGTCTGATTTTGCTGGTAATTGAACTAAGGGTTCAATTCCCTCAGCCCTTTTCAAATTTTTATCTGACATTATTCAATTTACTATAATTTAGCTCAAGTTCCCACAAGATCATTCATTCATTCAATAAATAATTACTAACACCTTATATCTATAAATACATCAGTGAAAAAAATACACACAAATTCCTATACTTATGTTCACATGAGTAGGAAAAGCAAATAATGTGGTAAATAAAATATAAAAGTCTGTTAATAGTTACTTCTAAAAAGAAAATACAGAAAAGGGCTCTGGGTAGAACATGTCAGCGATAGTAGAATTGCAATTCAGGTAGGTGTTCAGATTGGGCTCTCACTAAGAAGGTGACGTGTAAGGGTCTTAGAGCACGAAGATGCAATCCATTTAGACTTTAGAGAGCTGAGCATTCCAGGCAGAGAAAACCTCAAGGGTAAAGCCCTTGCAGCGTTAAGTGTAACTAACTGGCTTAGTGAACAATGAGAAAGCCAGAGGATTTGGGAGTGCTGTGAGTGTGGGAGAGATTTGTGAAGGGGGCCAGATCTACAGATCCTTGTAAATTGTTTTAAGAAATTTGTTTTAATCTCAACCAGCTGGAAAGAAATTGACACAGAGGTGGTTGGAGGGACTCCGTGAAAGCAGAAAGTCAGGAGATTATTGCAATAATGTGGAGTAACCAGGTAGGCAACTAGGTGGCTGAGGAAAAAGACATTTCACTCAGTATAGCATTAAGAAACAGGTTGCAGTGGAGAATTTTTCAACTAAGGGATAGCAACAGATAACTAAGTCTAAGATTCTCTCTAATCTCACTTCAGTAAAATTTCTACTCCTAAATCCCACCTAAGTGACTCTTGTCAAGTCACCTCCATGTTCTCTGCCCTCTGACCCCCTTTTTTAAGATCTCAGCATTAGAATAATCTTGTGTGTAGAGAACAGTCATGATGGACATATTAATCTGATTAAATTTAGAAATCAGATGTGCAAAAGCTTGTCTAAAAACGCCAGCTGCTAGCCACCAAAAGTCTTTTGGGAAGTGGTACTCAGGTGTCAGGGTGAGCAGAGCCTTTCTCTAAGAAAGCTGAGGAGGAGCCCTTTCAAGTGGGGTAGGAGAAGCATATCCACTTTCAGGCTCTTTTACTTCTTGCTCAGCCAAATCGTCTAGCATCAGTCATTAAACAATTGTGATTTTTCCTATTATGGTAGTAGTTGGAGATAATGAACAATTCTCAAATTCTGATAATGTTTTAAAAGCTGAAACAGCGGGATTTTCTGGAAGATATTATGTAAAAAAGAGAGAACTCAAGGAAAGCTCTTGGGGTTTTGACTGAGGAACTGAGAAATGGAGTTGCTTCTAGATGAAATAGGATCATTGCAAAAGGATCTTCGTTTGAAAAATAATGCAAAGCTCAGACAAGGACTCTGAGTTTGAAATACCTGTTGGCACCTGAGAGACAGTATCTAGCAGTATGGGGAGAAGTTTAAACTCTAGATGTAAACCAAAATATAAACTTGAACATTACCAGCCTGGAGTTGGGACTTAAAACTCCATAGTCAGATGACATAATTGAAAAATGAATGTAGATTTAAAAGAAGACTTTGTCAAAAAGAACTGTGGATACAAATTTAAACTCTAGATGTAAACCAAAATATCAACTTGGACATTGCCAGCCTGGAGTTGGGACTTAAAACTCCATAGTCAGATGACATAATGGAAAAATGAATGTAGATTTAAAAGAAAACTTCATCAAAAAGAACTGTGGATGCTCCAAAATTTAGGGATAAGGGAGATGAGGAAAATCATCAAATGACACTGAAAAGAAAAGGTCAAGTCTGCTAAAAAACAAGAGAGTGGTTTTTCATAGCCAAGAGAAGAATATATTTGTGGAGAAGAAAGGGAGCAGCTGAAAAAAGTTTGAAAGGTCAAGATAAAGTTGGAGAGTTGACCGTTAGCTTTAGAACACGGAGGTAAGACACGTATAGTTGAAGCGTGGTTGTGGGGATATAAGTCTGATAAAAGTGGGTTCAAGACAACCTAAGAGGCAGTAAGTTTGAGAATCCTATCCTACAGTCTGTTGTAGAGAGAAGGACAGACAGATGATATAGATAGAAATCTGGTGGTAAAATAAAGATTTTTTTTTTATTTTAAAATGAAAAAACTGGTATCATTTTTGTGTGCTTAAAGGAATTTAAAGAAAGGAAAATTAATAGTGCAGAGAAGAAAGGGAAGAAATGGTGGGGAAATGTCCTGACATAAGTGGTAGGAGAGAGACAGAGAGAGAGAAGATGACATATCTTCTTTTGTGTCGGGGAGGGGAATGAACATAATGTTATTCTATGAAAATGCATTTATGTACATGACTTAAAAGCAAAGATTTTTCTAGGAAACAAAATTAGACTGGAATTTGTTCTTTTTCCCTAAAGCAGTCTATGTGGTTTCTATGATTTTAACCCTCCTGCTCTTATGATCAGAGATCAATAAGAAGCAGAGGACTTAAGCAAAGAGTTCGATGATAGGATCTATTCTTTGAGGCAAATAGTACCATAATAATGTAACACTGGCTTGCTACACAGGCACTCCTTTATTATAAAGAAATTTGGTAATAATTACTGTATTATTAGATAAATACATGTTTTCTTGCTCATAACATTGAAAACTTAATGGTGTACCAAATTTCCACTTGCCTCATTATCACTGAACTTTCAATCAGAGGTCGATTTTAAATTCAATTCCCTAATGTTAAATAGTTTCACATAGGAGGATTCTTATATATTTTGTGGGATAGATAGAGAAAGGATGTAGGATTTCACATGCAGTAAAAAATGATTGTTTTATGAAGCATCATGCAAATTTACCATTAGGCACTGAAGTCAACACATCTGAAAATTTTCATCCCAAAATCTGTTCCATTCTTAATTTTGTCATCATCATGTATAAAATAGATATAAGCTCACATACCTTAAATAATTACATGCCTTAGATATGGTAATCACAGTTCTTAATTAAATTCTTTAATACCTTAAAGAATTTTAGAAAAGGCGAAATTTGCAAAGTAGACAACACAGTCCCATCATATGGGTAGCACAGGTAAATACTGATTTGCATTTCCTTTCTTTCTGACTATGCAAAGCTAGGTTTTTGAACTACACATCTTCGTTGTAAAACCCATCCTCTCCAGTGGTCACCTTAGTAGCGTGAAGGAAGTATAATAATACAGAATCAAATTATCATAGTTTAGAATCCAGTAAAAATGTATTGCCATGAGAATTAGGAAATGTACCAAGTTATGGAGCAATTCCTCAAGTATAGAGAATTAGAAACCTATTGTAGAGATTCCAGGTACCCCAGATAACTCCTATTTCACTGCGAGCCCTTGCACAGGTTTTGAGAGTTCCTCTCCCTTTCATTGTGAATACAGGTACAGTATCAAACTAGAGAGATGTTCTCCTAGTCTTGCGTCCTCCTAAAAATGTGCTCCAGGAATGGTATGATATTTAAATAGAAGGATCACCATTGTTATGTATTCAAATGTTGCTAAACAAATATTCTTTAGGGATCAGTAAAGGTTTCCTGAAGAATTTGGGATTTAAGATAAATACTAAGGGATGAAGAGTATTAATTAGTAAAATGAGGTTGAGATTGAAGAGAAGATAAACTTTATAAGCAGAGAAAGTAACAAAATATATAGCTAGAGAGAGAGAAATACAGAGAAAGAAAGAGAGAGAAAGAGATGATCAAGTTGATTCAGAGCACGGTATGTAGTTAATTGGAACTGGCTTATGAGTGCCCAAGAAGCTATACTTAAGAAACAAAAATAGAAGAGCAAGAAGGGGCTCAATACATAGGGCATTATGAAATATAAGGATATTAATTGTATTTTTTTTAATGAGGAGACACTGAGGGATTGTAAGCATGGAAAGGACTAATATGTTTAGTTTTGTGCTTTAGAACAATTTCAGAATGGATTACAGGGGATTCAAACTGGAAGCCAAGAGACCTGTGAGGATCCTGTTTTATTCTGTTTTGATGAATAGAATATAGATGATAATAGATTTCATTATGGCATTAGTAGTGTAAAGAAAGTGAAAAAATAAAAATCTTCTGACATTAAATAGGAAGTTAAAAAAAAACATAAGATTTGGAGACCAACCTGATATAAGAGTGGAAAAAAAAAAGCAGCATTAAGAATTACCCGAGAATTGCTGAACAGGGCAACAGAGCACGTCACATAGCTGGTCTTCAAATCAGAGAGCATGGAAAAAAGGGAAGGTGCATTGTCGAATAGGATAATTACTACTTTTTCTGTACCATATTTATGCCTGAGGGCGATTATGATATTTCAGTAAAAAATACTTAAAATTGCTTCCAGTTCTATATCACTGTGAAGGCCTCAAAGGTAGTAAGTTTTCATATCATCTTTATATTTCTAATGCTATCATGGAGCTAACACAAGAGATATTCAAATGCCACACATGCTGACTCACACCTATAATCCCAGCACTTTGAGAAACAAAGGTGGGAGGATCACTTGAGCCCAGGAGTTCAAGTTTGCAGTGAGCTACGATCGTGCCATGGCACTCCAGACTGGGTGACAGAGGAAGACCCTGTCTCAAAAAATTAAATAAATAAATATTAAAATCCCAAAACCTGGCCCCTGCCTGGACCTCTTGTATCAAAATATCTTGGCCCAGAGCACAGGTGATTATAAACTGCAAGGCGAGTGACATTCGACAAATTGCATCCACTCTTTGGGGTTGAGAGCTGTTATTCCAGGGGCTCGGTTATCGCAAAGAACTGGAGAACCAGACTACCTCATCCTGTGGGACTTATAGGCAAAGATTTGTGGGAGCCAGAGAGAAATAAACACAGGAAGTCAGAAACAGTTACTATGCAAATTCAAATGTTCTAAAATTTAAGTAAATAGTAGTTAATAACACATTGTGACATAATTATCCACAAAACAGCTAAATGATGTAATTTAAAAAACCACATCTTCTGTGGCAGTCATTACTCCAGGCGATATCATCTTGGAATAGTCTTAAGCATGTAAGTAAATAACTAAATCATAAAATCACCCTTTCCAAATCAGAATTTTCAGCCCTCCTTCCTGTATGTCACCTGTGACACAGAATATCTTTAATTCCGTTGAAAACGACCTCTTGGTTTCCAGATTTTCCCTGGTTGTGGAGTGTACACCAGAGCCTATGAAGGACAGCAGTGAGTGAGTGGACACATTAACTACTGCCAAAAGTGACCGCACGACTACAAGAAGACAAAAACAGCATGGGACCATTTTGAGGAAATAGTTGTGTTACATAGTCTACGTTTTGCCCTGCTGTTAAATAAAAGAGATACAAAAGCAAAAAAAATAGCTATGGCAAAATGAATAAAGGGGATGTTAAGTCCAATTTTGCTCAAAAGCCCCTGCATGTATCCTGGTATTCAAGCATGGTGGAACAGGAATGTTCCTAACTGGATATAATCATTTTTAAAAATTAAAATAAAAAAAATAAAAGGTTAAGAAACTACATGTCTCAGAGTGTTTTACAAAGCCATGATGAAGAGTAAATACTTTATTTCAGGGATGAAGTATTAATTATCTGGAAAGTTTTACTGATTCTGAACATTTAATTTCCCAGATGGTTAGTATAAATGAAATGTTACTAGCCTATTATAATGGGCGATGCATTATTGCCTGTCACTAATTAAAATATAGCAAACTACTATTAATTTCATTTACCATTTGCCTCTAAGTAAAACATGAGAGTCATTTGTCAACAGATAATTAAAACATCGCGGCAGCATATTCATATAGAGTTAATATGCACAAAATATCATATAGCTATTATGTATACATTTGCTACTTTAGGTAAGAATTACATGCACAAATAATTTAATTCAAATTTTATAAGTAAAAATATACATTTATCATTACTGTAGAGTATTAGGTATAGTTTTCATACACTTCTATTAGATTTTCATTTGTGACTCAATAAATTTAACTGATTATTTAAAACATATCAGAGGGCCGGGTGCAGTGGCTCACTCCTGTAACCCCAGCACTTTGGGATGCCAAGGTGGGAGGATCATGAGGTCAGGAGTTCAAGACCAGCCTGGTGAAACTGCATCTCTACTAAACTACAAAAATTATCTGGACATGGTAGTAGGTGCCTGTAATCCCAGCTCCTCAGGAGGCTGAGGTAGGAGAATCACTTGAACAGGGGAGGCCTAGTTTGTAGTGAGCCAAGATCGTGCCATTGCACTCCAACCTGAGCAGCAGAGTGAGACTCTAGCTCAAAAAAAAAAAAAAAAAAAAATAGAAGCAAGTACTGTGTATTCATATTTATCAAGTGTCAAACAATGTGCTAGGAATTTGTTTTCTCATGCAATTTTACAATAATGTCTACAAAGTCATTCCAGATAAACACAAACATACTCTTTTAAAAATTAGGTGAATTAATAACTGACTAATCTGAATATTTGAGTAAATAAGTCTCTAAACATCAGAGAAGTCGGAAGAATCACAATTTCAAGCAACTAAAAAGCAGCCAGGATTTAAAACCTGATTATTCTGATTCTACCGTTAAGTCTTTCTCAAAGTGTGGTCCCCCGACCAATAACCGTTAGTAACTTCTGAAAATTTGTTAGAGATACAAATTTTGTGGCTCTACCCCAGATTTACTGATCACAAACTTTGGGAGGTGGTCCTGCAATCTATATTTTATCTTTCCAGGTGATTCTGATTCAAGCTAAAGTTCTCTGTGCCATACAACTCCTGTAATTTAGTGAAATTTCAGCCACAAAATCTTCACAGGGTACACATCTTACATGAGCATCTCCAGATCCAGCTCAGCCTTCTGCTTCTGACTGCATGCTCTCTGAATGACCTTTATGGAACGCAGCAAGTATTACTTCACCTTGGGGACTGCTGGTTAGGTTCCCATAGTCATTAGGTGGCAATGGCAGGAGATTTGAGAAGGAAAAACAAGGCTTTCAGTGTGCGTGTTACTCCAGTTCTTTTCCTGTCATGTTGCTCTGGGGTGGCTTTATCCCTCAATTTTAACTGCTCCATTTGAGTAACAATCCCCAGAGAGTTCTTTCTCTAGCATAGAATAACTGTCTCTTGCCCTGTGTCTTCCTTACTAGAGGTAGAAATGATGGCCTATTTACACTACTCCAGCTACTATCCATAGTGGTTTTCGTAGACCATAACTACACATTCTTGTTATAATTTTTTCAAATTTTTTAATGTGAGTGTGGCACCTATTACCCACAGGGGCACTGACAAGCTTACCTTGACTATCATAATTTAATCAACATGCAGAGTTTTATGTTGTAACTTTAAAATATCCTTTATTAAGTTTATAAGGATACTCAAATATGCTTAAAGTACATACCTAAAAAACCATATCTAAACCCAAAGAAATAATTTCCTTGTACTCATAGTTAATGTGACACTGGATCTAAGAAACCTGATTAGTGTAAAGTATGCCGCAATAACAAATAATTTATAATAGCTCAGTGGTTGGTTTAACACAATAAAAGTTTTGTTTTTCCTTATACAACAATTGATGAGAAAGAGAAGCCCTGGTCTAAGCAGTGACTTCATTAATTCTGTGGCTCCACATCAAAGACAGAGAGAGTTGGGAGACGTCAGACTCCCCAGTAAATGCTTTGGCCAGTAAGTGAAAGATTTTACTGATAGCCAATTGTCAAAAACTAAGGCAAAGACCCAACCTAATGCAAGGAAATCTGGATAACATGGCAAAACACAGAATATCTGTAAACACTCTCCAAAGAGATGATTTTCATTCGCTATGGAAAGGATAAATTATAAAAAAAAAGCAAGATGGAAAAAAATTGCCATGTACACTTGTATAAACCTTTTTACAAACCTTCCTGTTCAATAAAAACACTTTTTGTTTTCAACATGTAACAGTTTTATCACAATATAATTCACATGCCATAACATTCACCCATTTAGTTTGTACAATTCAGTTGTTTTGGGTATGTTCATAGAGCTGTGCAATCACTGCCACATTCAATTTCAGAGGATTGTCATCACACTGATATTCATTAGCAACCCCTCCTCATTTGTCCCAATGCCATCTTGTAGGCAACCATTAATCTATTTCATGTTTCTATATATTTGCCTGTTGTGGACATCTCATAAAAATGGACTCAGACATATGACTTCTGTGACTGGCTTCTTTGACTTAACATAATGCTTTTAGGGATTCAGACATGTTTAGCATATATCAATACTTTGTTCCTTTTTATTGACAAATAATATTCCATTGTATGGACAGAACATTTTTTATTTGTTCCTTCATCAGTCAATGGACGTTTGGATTGTTTGCTTCCACTTTTCGGTCATTCAGAAAAATGCTGCTATGAACATTCTTGTAACAAGTTTTGTGTGGACTTATGTCTTCATCTCTCTTGTATATTCCTAACTTCTAGATCATATAATAAGCCTATGCTTAACCTTTTGAGAATTTGCCAGACTGTTTTCCAAAGTAGCTGTACCATTTTACGTTCCCACTAATCATTATTAAGGGGTGATAATTTCTTCATGTCCTGCCAAAACTTTTTATTCTAATCATTCTACTGAATGTGAGGTAGTACTTCATTGTGTTTGCATTTCCTTAATAACTAAAGACTGGTCAACATTTCATGTGTTTATTGGTAATTCATATGTCTTTGGAGAAATGTCTATTCATATCCTTTGTTCAATTTTGAATTGGAATATGTATCTTTCTAGTGTCGAGTGGTAGTAGTCTGTGTGTATCCTATACACACGTCCCCTATTAGAAACAGGATTTGTAAATATTTTCTCCAATTCTGTGGGTTGTCATTTGACTTTCCTTATGATATCCATTGAAGGACAGAAGTCTTTCATTTTAATTCTAATTTACTTTTGTCATTTGCTATTTTTTCTTACATCTAAGAAGGTTATCTCCCATCCAGGCTACAGTTCTCCTATATTTCCATTGAATATTTTTAAAACTTTTGCTCTTACATTTATTACACATTTTTCATATAGTTCAAGGAAGGAGTCCAACTTCTTTCTATCCCATGTGAATAACTAGTTGTCCAAGCATCATTTGTTGAAAAGAATATCGTCTCCTCATTGAATTTTCTGAACTCCTTTGTTGAAAAATCAATTGATAATAAATGTAATAGTTTGGTTCTAGAATCTAAATCCTATTTCACTGATCTATAATATTTCTTTTCATGACAGTTTAACAATGTCTTTATTCCTGTAGCAAGTAAACTTTGATATAGAAAGTGTGACTCTTTCAAATTTGTTGTTCTTTGTCAAGACTACTTTAGTTTTTCTGGGTTCCTTGAACTTCCATGTCAATTTTAGAATTAGCTTATCAATTTCTGCAAACAAATTTTCTGTGAAGTTTTTAACCATCCCTGGGATTTTCATAAAGTTTTGTTAAATATGTAGATCACTCTTAGGAGTATTCCCATTATAGTAATATTAAGTCTTCCAAATCATTAATATGAAAGGTGTTTCCATTTATTAAAGTATTCCAGCATTTATTAATATTTTATTTTCACAGTTTATTTTTGAACTTATTCTATTAAATGTATTCCTAAGAATTTTATTAGTTTTTCTACTATTATAAGTGAAATAGTTTTTCTAAGCTTGTTTAAGGATTTTTTCATTGCTAATGTATATAAATACACTTTTTTGTTGTTGATCTCATTTCCTGAGGACTTGCTAAATTAATTCACTTGCTCCTATAACATTTTAGAGGACTCTGTATAAAATTATAAATACAAAATATTATAATTTCAAACAATAGATAGTTTACATCTACCTTCTAGTCTAGGTGCCCCTTCCTCCCTTCCTCCTTTGGGTCCCCTCCCTCCTGTCCTTCCTTCCTTCCCTCTCTTTCCTTCCTTCCCTCCTTCCTTGCTTTCTTCCTTTTCTTTTTTCCTTCCTTCCATCCTTCCTTTTCGTTCTCCTTCTAATCTAACTGTAGTGGTTAAAATGTCCAGTAGAGTTTTAAAGAGAAGTGACAGCAATAGAGAATCTTGTCTTGTTCCTGATTTTAGGTGGATGACATTTAATCTTTCACCATGATTTTGGCTATGGATTTTTCTCAGCTGTCCTTTATTGGGTTGTGGAAATTCCCTTCTATTTCTATTCTTTGTTTCCTGTATCCTGAGGCTCTGTTTGGTGCATGTATGTTTACGATCATATCTTTCTGATGGTTTGCTCCTTGGAGCTTTTTGAATATGTGAGCAAATTTGAATATATCAAATTTGAAACCTTTAACCGTTAGTTTATTAGTAGTTTTTCTACTGTTTTTTTATCTTATCTTTTCTCCTAGTACTTCTATTATGCGTATGATGGCGGTAAATGATGCTCTATATTCCTCTGAGCATTATTCATTTTCTTTATTCTTTTATCTCAGTTCTTCAGATTGCATAATTTCTTTCAACTTAGTTTCATGTTTGCTGAATGTTTCATCTGTTAGTTCTGATCTACTACTATATTTCATTTCTTCTACTGTACTTTTTCAACCTATATTTGTATGCCTGCCTTACCCCTTTAGCAAATCTCTAAGCTACTGCTCCAGAGATGGAAGTAAGGGCATGGGCCTGCTTCTCTCAGAATGACACGAGGGGTTTATGAGATGGTCGTTCAGCATCAGTGTTAGCTTCTGGTCTTCTTGGCTTGCTTTTTCTGGAATGGAAGGAATCTTTACCTTCCATAGTGAGCTCTGGGAAAGCAATTGATCTCCCAGAATTCTCAGTCTGCCATCCTGAAGTAAAGCCTCTGTCCTGTGAGTTGTGGCTGGGTGGAGGAAGAGAAACCCAAGCTCTTCCCTGCACCCTCCCAGAATCAGCCTCTATAACACAGAACTGAAGAATGGGTGAGAAATGCTGGCGGTCCACCTCTCTGGTGAAGACACTGCAGCCCTTGACTGGAGGCTAGAGGAAGAAGGAGCCTGAGCTTGTTGAGCACGCCCACTAGGAATGGAGCTTCTGCCAGACTGAGCTAGGGAGTGAGAGGGAGGGAGCAGGATCTTTCTGAAAGGCCACAAACTCGTTTTTACCTAATTTAGTAATTTTACTTGAATAACGTCCCTTTGTGTGCTGTTTCCTCACAGGACAAATTTCAGAGACTTTAACTCACTGACTGTAGTTTTATAATTTTCTGCATTTATTGTCATTTGCTGGGGAGTGAGCACATGCAACTCCTCACACAGCCATTAGAATTGTTCACATTGATTTTAATTCCAATTAATTTCTTGGAAACTCTCTTTTCTGATGAGTTAGAAGATCAAAATCTCTCTAGAACTCTAGCTATCTCATTAAACCCAGAGGTTTACTCAGTAAAGAAGACCATTCTTATTCACAAAATACAGATGAAGAAACAGGCGAAGTCTGCTCAATTCCTGGTTGCTATGCACTGAATTGTGTCATCCCAAAATTCAAATGTTGAAGCTCCAACCCTCAGTGTGATGACAGTAGGAGACAGAGATGGGGCTTTTGGGAGATAATAGGTTCAGAAAAGGTCATGAGGATGGCTCTCCAATGATGGGATTTAGCATCCTTGTAAGAAGAAACACACACACTCTCTCTCCCTCTCTCCCCCATTGCCTTCCTCCCCTCTACCTATTCTTTCTTTCCCTGCCATGTGAGGACAGAGCAAGGAGGCAGCTGTCTGCAAGCCTAGAAGACAACCCTCACCAGACCATGCTGGCATCCTAACCTCAAACTTCCAGCCTCCAGAACTATGGAGAAACAAATTCCTATCATTTTATCCACCTAGTCTATGGTATTTTGTATGGCAGCTGATTAGAGAGTCGCACTTCTGCTTTTGGTCTTAGTATGTGATACTGCTATTGAACACTACTCCCACATATTATATGGAATGCCTGTTCATAGCAGGAGGTCTACTTCTGGTGACCCAAATCGTACCATACACCAATCCTGGCATTGGGTTTCAATGTTATAGCTCATTACATTTCACTCATGCTCAGCTCAAACTCCCACACCAGTGAAATTAACCCTAGAAAAGACTGTCAGCTGCAGCAACATATTTCCCTAGACTAGACTTTCCAATTAAAATATCCAGCCCTAGTGGTGAGCCTGGGTTAGCAATGCAGATTCCTTCTCCCTCATGGTGAGATTTTTGGATGTCCTCAATAAATTTCCTTCCAATCAACATCAGTTTGATCAATAACCCTATGTGAGAAAAATTTTAATTGTATTAAACCTCAAAAGAAAAGGATTATTATCTTAACGCTTTCCTTTTAGGAAGTTTATTTACCCCAATTTGAATATCTGTACCTCTTACCTTCTGAGCAGCACTGCATTCCAGGGACCTTGGGGAGAAATTCAAGGTCACAATGTCTTACTACACAATTCTCCAAATACAATTGCTTATTACCTGTGTTTTAATTACATTTGTAAAAAGGACCATTCCAGTGACCCTTCCCTGAACAAAAAAGCTCTCTTCCAAGGTGACTTGCTCTATCCACGAAGGAAGAGAGCCCATGATGTCATTTTACAGAATTTTAAGGGTTTCTTTTTTCTTTTTTTTTTTTCCCTAAGAAATCACCTTACACATTTAACAACACTTTTTTTTTTTTTGAGACGGAGTTTCGCTCTTGTTACCCTGGCTGGAGTGCAATGGCGCGATCTCGGCTCACCGCAACCTCCGTCTCCTGGGTTCAGGCAATTCTCCTGCCTCAGCCTCCTGAGTAGCTGGGTTTACAGGCACGTGCCACCATGCCCAGCTAATTTTTTGTATTTTTAGTAGAGACGGGGTTTCACCATGTTGACCAGGATGGTCTCGATCTCTTGACCTCGTGATCCACCCGCCTCGGCCTCCCAAAGTGCTGGGATTACAGGCTTGAGCCACCGCGCCCGGCTTAACAACACTTTAATTGAAAGATTTGCAAAACTAAAAGTGACAAATAAGTAAATTCAGTCTAAAATATAATGCAGCCCCATTTCCACTACGTTTTATTTATTATCTCTATAAATTCTGCAAAATGAGGAATGTGTTTTGGTTCTTGCCCTCATGAGTACACATGTATTTTGCAAAGACGCCGGTGATATATTTTGCTATACAAATCACAAGATATAGTTTACACACAGAGCTCGGGTTTTTATACATTTCTCCCTGAAGGGTATTTATATTTGATAAATCGCTGATTGAAATCTGAAGCAATTAAGTTGTAATGATCTTGGCACACTCACGGATGTATTTTCTATTAAGGCAATATCAGTCCTTTTTTTCCAGCCTGTACAGAAGACAGCCAAGTTAAGTTCACATCACATGTAATTTTTTATCTCTCAAATAATACACAGGATGTTTTAAGTCACACTGATCAGATCTACCTGACAGCTTCTAGCTTTGTTAGACCAAGCTAAATATCTGGCTTAGAAGTTCGACTCTTTAATGTAAGTAAAAGCCATGAATGTCACAAAAGGCAAAATATGTGTCTAATATTGTGTTCATTTTTGTCTTATTATCTCTTTTTTTGAAATGACAAATACAAAATTCTACTATGCTTTACATTGTTATAATACAACTGATCAACTTCTTGATTATAAAATCAAGTATCAATATTTATAGAGCAAAGTGAGGCCATTCACTTTCTTCTTCTATTTTCACCTTTCTTTTACCCCCAGAGGTAACTTTTCCCACTAGCTATTATATTTTTGTACAGGTCTTTCTCTTCATCTCTATACACAATTTACAGAATAATGAATGAAATTTTTATGTTATTTTTTTCCCTAGGGTAATCCCTTGGGAAAAAAATATATAGTACATAGTATTTAATCCTGATAATCTCAGCTTCGTGGAAATTCTGTGACCTCTCAAATACCCTTTTAATAAATTATTTTTCCTACTTAAACATCCAGAATATATTCTATCATTAGCAATAAGAACCTTGAATGACACTGGGGTGTTTCTTGACTCTTTTTCCTGAGATAATATCAATGAATAATAAATTCCCTAAATTTCTGGTTATCATTAATGATAACCAAATGATACCTTAGCTGAGTACAGTACTTTTATTTTACTGTCCTTTCAGTTCAGCATTGTGCAGATGCTCTTCTATGTTTACCTAAATAGGGGGTTGCAGATAATGTTTTTCCTTTGTAGGTACCTTCTTCTTTCTGCCTTGAATCTTACAAGTTATTTTCTTGATTCTTAGTGTTCAGAGGTTTTATCAGGAAATTCCTAGTTTTGTCTGTCCATTCTCATCACTTCATCTTTGAATTTGAGCTTTGTCCAAGAGAAGCCTTTCTTCAGTACTCCTTCAGGTCAGGAAAAATGTCTTTAATTGCCCAATTTTTGTCCTTTCTTCACCAGTTTATATTTCACTTTCTAGAACTTCTATTCTTTCCTACTTAATGTCACTTGGCTATGTTCTTCAAATCTGTAATTTTTTCCCTTCATGATGTTGTACTTCTGCTCTATTCTCTGAGATATCTTTTGAAACCTCTAGTTTGAGTTTGAATCTTTATTATTCTCTCATGAAGTATAGCTACTGATCTTATTGTTATTGCTGCTATTGGGAAAGCATTTTTTAGAAGTCCAGAAGTCATTTTTGGGCTGCACCTCAATTCCCTTAAAAACTCATATAGATATATAAAGGATATGTCTTATTATATATATCATACATATATGATATATTACATATATATGTAGTATGTATATGATTCATTCATTATATATGTAGTATAATTCATATGTATATACATATGTATTATATGTAATTCATTTCTTATTGAGTTTGTTACTTGCCTCCTCCTTTATCTCTATTTGGCTGAACTTGTGTTGTGTTTGTTCTGACTGCACTTTTTCCTTTAGCTGCTGGGCCCTTCAGATAAGACGTCAATTTTTCTTTTTAGCTCACCCAAGCTGCTTACTGGGCTATCTCAATTGTCCTTCATGCTACAAGTGGTGGAAGTAGGCAGTGATATAGAAACAGGCAGACTGCTGTACCACTAAAAAGGATCCTTGTCCAGCGTCAGGGTGTCAGAGGATTTACCTCATCCCTTCAGCTCCTGTTTGGCCGCTTGGCGCCAAAAATCCAGCACATTTAACAAGGAACAGATGTTGTCCTTGCCTCTAATAATTCCTAGGTCTTTGCAGAGATGCCTGGCTCTCCCTGAGGCTCAGGTTCCGGCTTGCCCATCCCACAAGGGAGAAAAGCTTCAGCCTCACTTGCTTCCTGCTATGTGGAGAGGAAAACTCATTATATGTAGGAATAAAGTGCAAAGGACCTTCCTGCAGGACATCAGCATCCCAGAATTTCCCATAGGTTACCTTAATAATCAATATGGTGGATTTATTTTCTTTTTGATATTTTAAATTATTTGTCTTATTTTCCTGACTATCCACAAACAAAATGTAAAATAAGCAAGTATGGTTTAAGCAGTATGGATTCAGTTTTAACACAGATCTTTCTCCCACTCACCCTTTTGCCTTTATATTTTTAAGTGCCCACTCCCACCGCTCATACCTATAACATCTCCTCTCAACTGACAAACATGTTGGGAAATGAGCATTGTGTAAGGAGAAGGTGAGTGGTATTTGAGAAACCACACCACATGTGTTCCCACATCCAAACTAGCTTTGCTTCCGGCATCTAGTGTTTGAACATTTTTGTTTCTAGATTGCCAAGCCCTACGTTCCGCCATCACCATTCCCTGGCTGAGACTGTATCACTTTAACATCTTATTATCATCAAACAAATATTCTTAAAGTAACTTGAAAGAATATCATTTTGACTCGCTGAACAACAGATTCCGGAAGTCATTTCTGTCATGTCAATGTTGAACATGGGAATAAGAAAAGAATCAGTTTGAGACGTGGGAGTTTTGCCTTATTTTCCTTGTTTATATCTGACAATGCTTTTTTTTTTTTTTTTAATAATAACAGACAATTTAAATACAGCCTGCATCTTGTTAAGTACTCAGCTCCATCCCTGACTTTATGGGTCTCTAGAAATCAGATTCTTTAAAATGCATATTATTAAACAGTTTACTAAATTTAATCAGGAGAATGGACTCATACTGGACAGAAAAGCTATGGACTTGCTAGACACACAGAACACAGCTTTTTAGTTGCATTTAAAATATTCATAAATGTATTAAATAGTCCTTTCTAATATATTTTTTACATTAAAGGCTTTAATCGATTTGGAATTTATTTTTGTTGTTTTATGACTAGGGAGAGGCAGATACCTAACTTTAATTTTTTACACATAGTAAAACAATTCATCTCATGTGATCTATTTAAAATACCTATCCTTTTTCTAATGATTCTTATAACATTTTAAAATATGGTTTTATATTTAGAACTATTTATTTTCATGAGAACAATTCTTATTGTCTCTAACATACTAGCTTTATAAGGTAAATGTTAGACTCAAAAAAATGTTAAGTCTAAATGATGATTTGCCTTTATTAAAACAAATGAGAAAAAGCATCCAAATCAAAAAGAGATGATCGTATTTTAGTCTAAATTATTTTTGTTAAAGTAATCATTATACTGACTTTAAATCAGAAGGAAATGCTCTTCAACATGGGTTCAAGATCTTGATGATAATTTCATATGTTGAAAAACTGAGTCGTGTTCTTTCTTCCTTCCTTCCTTCCTTCCTTCCTTCTTTCCTTCCTTCCTTCCTTCCTTCCTTTCTTTCTTTCTCTCTCTTTCTCTCTCTCTCTCTTTCTCTCTCTCTTTCTTTCTTTCTTTCTTTCTTTCTTTCTTTCTTTCTTTCTTTCTTCTTTCTTTCTTTCTTTCTTTTTCTTTCTTTCTTTCTTCCTTTCTTTCTTTCCTTCCTTCCTTCCTTCTTTCTTTCCCTATTTTGAGACGGAGTTTCGCTCTTGTTACCCAGGCTGTAGTGCAATGGCACGATCTCGGCTCACTGCAACCTCCGCCTCCTGGGTTCAAGTAATTCTCCTGCCTCAGCCTCCCGAGTAGTTGTAACTACAGGCATGTGCCACCATGCCCAGCTAATTTTTGTATTTTTAGTAGAGACGGGGTTTCACCATGTTGGCCAGGATAGTCTCGATATCTTGACCTCGTGATCTGCCTGCCTCTGCCTCCCAAAGTGCTGGGATTACAGGCGTGAGCCAGCACGCCCGGCCTGTTTTATTTTTAATTGTAAATATTATCATAGAATCACGTTGTAGACTGGATACATTGCTTTAACACAGTGTAATGTGTGATGCTAAAAAGGCATTAGCAGGAACAGTCACATCTAATTATCATACTGAGAGTGAAAATAAATTTTTGAGGTATTTGTTTTTGTATCAATTAATAAATTATTTAAATTGTATATGTCCTGATGAATAAAGAAACCTTTTACTTTCTCTGATTACTTAAGAAATATATTCAAGAGAAGTAGAAAATTTAGTATAAAAATCAGGAATTTTCAAAGCTCTACTTAGAAACTTCACCTTCACATTAGTGGGGAAACAACAATCAGATATTTTACTTAGCTTGAAATAGAAGGCTGTTGTTTTCTTTACAGTAGAAGTGAGAATTTCCTGTAGTATATTTAATTCTCTTACATTCAAGACTTACTTAATTTTGAACGTTTTATATTTTCTTTTCCTTTAACTTAGGGTTCTAAAGACAAATGAAGACAGAACAGCTGCTTCGTCTTTGTTGCAGCAGTTAATGTTAAATGCCGACCAGGAATTTGGCCATCTATTATTGCACTGGCAAATATATGTTTCTCCAAGGAACCAGTGGACTGAGACCATATTTTAGAAACATGGATTTTAATAACCTTAGATTTAAGCTAAATTAACCAACTAGGTGAAGACAGGTCTAGTATTAACTACAGTTGTCTAGAGTTCTCATTTGCCAGGTGGTTTAGGACAGATCTCAAAGAGAGGAAGAAATACATACCAAGTACTTTCATGTGAAATGTGCGTCACTTGCTACACCTGTGAATATAAATGTATTATATTTTAAATGTATTATTCTACAAATCTCAGAGCCCTGAGCTTTCGCTTGCAGGAATAACAAAAAATCCAATCTTTATCAGGTATCTTTGTCATCAATTATTTCAGATTTCTGGGGAGTAGTATATGTGTAGATAATTAAGAGTTTGATTAGCATTTTATATTTTGTGATGTTATTGTTATGAAATATTCTAGATCTTTTGCCTTTGTGTTTACTAATTTATTTGACAAATATTGATTGAGCAATCACTATAAGCAAGATATGATTCTAAATACTGGACATAATAAATAAACAAGATAGTGGAGGTCTCTGGCTTCCTGGAGGCAGCTTTCTAGCCTCACCATCTTTACTCCTTTGGGGGGTTATTGAGACTTATTGGTCTTTTGCTGTTACTGCTGCTCAACTTTTTGGGCCTTAAAATAGCATGACTTCTCCAGAAAAGCACAATCAATAGGATATAGAGAAAGATACAGATATGCAATCATAGCTTTATTATGAGCAACTGGCTCACATGATTACAGAGGCTAAGAAGTCCCACTCTCTCCTCTCTGCAACCCGGAGGTCTAGGAAAGCCAGAGGAATAGTTCTCAGTCCAAACCCAAAGGCTTGAGAACAAGGGGAGCCAATGGTCTAAGTCCCTATCCAAGTTCAAAGACCCAAGAGCCAGGAGTGCTGATGTCTGAGGACAGAAGAAGGTGGGTGTTCCAGGTCATAAGAGAGAGAACAAAATTGCCCTTCCTCCACTTTTTTGTTCTAGTCGATCCTCAAGGGATTGAATGACATCTGCCCACAATGGTACAGATAATCTTCTCTACTCAGTCTACCAATACAAATTCTAATCTCTTCTGGAAGCACCTTCACAACCTACTCAAAAATAATATTTTGCCAGATATCTGAGTATCACTTAGTCCAGTCACGTTGCCACATAAAATTAATCTCCTCCATATTGCCCATCAGTCACCTTTTTGAGGCTGTAGGTATTTTGTTGACTGCTCATTTGGGTGCTCTTCTCAGGTCAACAGATAAATATCTTTTGTCCTTGGGACAAGTTCTTTCAAAGGTATTTATCACAACAGAGCTCTTGCACCTTTATAACATAGTCGTTTCATTTATGTCACTTGTTCCTAACCTTGGCTGTGAATCAGAATCGATTAGTGAGATGTTTAAAATATACAGATTCTCTGGTTTTACTTCCCATTCTATTGAATTACAGTAATTGGTGGTAGAACCCAACAATCTCTTTACTAAAAGAGTTTTTAAAAAAACAAAACATGAAACAAAACTTCTCAGAAGATTCTCATCATGTGAAGTGCAGCCCCATATTTCACTTGGACCCCTTAATCCCTTTCAAACCGAACCCTGCTTCAGTTTCACCCACCCTGGCAAACTCATTCATGTGTTTGGTTTTGGCTTGTTTGTTTCAAGATAACAACTTTTTTTTCATCTAGCAGACCCCCTATGTTAATTTGTTGTTTGTCGAGAGAGTTTGAATATACCCAAACCCTCATTGTAGACAAGTTCAAGTTCATTCTCACAGTGTTTTACAAAATTCAGAGTTGTGGTTTATATTTTTATATCCCTGGGCTGAGACCAGCATTTCACAGTACCAATAAGTTTCTTTCAATGTTTACTAAAAATACATAGGCTGATGTGTATGGAGAACACAGAGAAACTCCAGTGGGTGGTAATGTGTGAAACCCAGGAAACTAAATGCATGTCATTTTTAACTCAGCCAAATTACAGTTACTCATAAAATTTCTGTGGGAAAAGAACATTATTAGAGATAAAGACAAATATTAGAACATTAATCTAAGGAAAATATCTTTAGATTTGGCTAATGTTTCTGGAAATATAAAGCTATCTAGCTAGAGGAGGAAAGTATGCTGGTGGTGAAGAGCACTCTCTGAGGCAGAGCCATTTGGATTCAAATCCTGGCAATGACATATTCTCACAGCGTGGCTAAGATAAAATGCTTAAACTCTATGATCTAGTTCCACTTCATCAGAACAGAAATGCTAGCTGCATCTACATTATAGGTTGTCCTGAATATTAATTAAGACAATGTACTTAATATAGTCTTTAAGTACTTAATATAGTGTTGAATGCTTTCCCAGGATTCAAGAAAGAGCTAACTCCTGTTAATATAATTATTATTGGCACTACTATAATTTTCCTCAGTAAACATGTGAAGCTGGGAGTTTTAGATAGAACTTTTTCCTGGGTAAGTTCTATAACCAAAGTTATGACATGTATCAATAAGCATTTCTGCCCATAGTAATTCCATAACTGCTACCATAAGTTTTTCTCTTTTTTGGCTTGGCGGGGGCTTCTGGTGAGGAATGGAAATTTTTTCACTGTTTCTCAGGCTATCATGAAGAGGTCTGCTCCTTTAAAGTAAAAAAAAAAAAAAATCACGCTCTTCTAATTTAACTATCAATTGTGCTATCATGTTTATATTCACAAAATATCTGTAATAGCTTAAGAATGTATTTGACAAGCTACTTCTGGTTAAGTTAGAGAATCTAAAAAGACTACAAAGTTTATCTGTGATTAACATTCTTAAAAATTTATAGTAGACCAAAAAGTGTCCTTGACAATTTATTACAGAAAGTTACTTTCTAAATAAGCAGTGAATAAATCAATGTAAGGGACAACTTCCGATTGAAAATATCAAAAAGCTTATCCACCAAACTCGAGTAGGCTTCATCCCGGGGATGCAAGGCTGGTTCAACATATACAATCTATAAACGTAATCCACCACATAAAAAGAACCAGAGACAAAAACTACCTGATTATCTTAATAGATGCAGAGAAGGCCTTTGACAAAATTCGACAGCCCTTTGTGCTAAAAACTCTCAAAAAACTAGGTATCGGTGGAATATATCTCAAAATAGTAAAAGCTATTTATGACAACCCCATAGCCAATATCATACTGAACGGGAAAGAACTAGAAGCATTCCTTTTAAAAACTGGCACTAGACAAGGATGCCCTCTTTCACCACTCCTATTCAATATAGTATTGGAAGTTATAGCCAAAGCAATTAGGCAAGAAAAAGAAACAAATGGCATTCAATTAGGAAAAGAAGAAGTCAAATTGTCCCTCTTTGCAGATGACATGATTGAATATTTAGAAGACCCCATCGTCTCAGTCCAAAACCTCCTTAAGCTGATAAGCAACTTTAGCAAAATCTCAGGAACAAAATCAATGTGCAGAAATCACAAGCATTCCTATACACGAATAACAGACAAACAGCCAAATCATGAGTGAACTCCCATTTACAATTGTTACAAAGACAATAAAATACCTAGGAATACAACTAACAAAATATGTAAAAGATCTCTTCCAGGAGAACTACAAACCACTGACCAAGGAAATAAGAAAGGACACAAACAGGTGGTAAAACATTCCATGCTCATGGTTAGGAAGAATCAACATTGTGAAAATGGCCATATTGCCCAAAGTAATTGATAGATTCAATATTATCCCCATCAAGCTACCACTGACCTACACAGAACTGGAAAAAACCACTTTAAACTTCATATGGAACAAAAAGAGAACCTGCATAGCTAAGACAATCCTAAGAGAAAGATCAAAGTTGGAGGCATCGTGTTACCTGACTTTAAACTATACCACAAGTCTACAGTAATTAAAACAGCATGGTACTGGTACCAAGACAGAGATATAGACCAATGAAACAGAACAGAGGCCTTGGAAACAATGCCACACAACTACAACCATCTGATCTTTGACAAACCTGACAAAAAAAGCAATGAGGAAAGGATTCCCTGTTTAATAAATGATGTTGGGAAAACTGGCTAGCCATACGCAAGAAGCTGAAACTGGACCCCTTCCTTACACCTTGTACAAAAATTAACTCCAGATGGATTAAAGATTAAACATAAGACCAAACACCATAAAAACCCTAGAAGAAAATCTAGGTAAAACCATTCAGGACATAGGCACAGGCAAGGCCTTCATGACTAAAACACCAAAAGCATTGGCAACAAAAGCCAAAATAGACAAATGGGACCTAATTAAACTCCAGAGCTTCTATACAGAAAAGAATCATTAGAGTGAAACAGCAACCAACAGAATGGGAAAAAATTTTTGCAATCTACCCATCTGACAAAGGGCTAATATCCAGAATCTACAAAGAACTAAAGCAGATTTACAAGAAGAAAAAACAAACAAACCCATTCAAAAGTGGGTCAAGGATATGAACAGACACTTTTCAAAAGAAGACATATATAAGGCCAACAAACTTATGAAAAAATGCTCATCATGATTGGTCATTAGAGAAATGCAAATCAAAACCACACTGAGATACCATCTCATACCAGTTAGAATGGTAATCATTAAAAAATCTGGAGACACCAGATGCTGGAGAGGATGTGGAGAAATAGGAACACTTTTACACTGTCGGTGGGAGTGTAAATTAGTTCAACCATATGGAAGACAATGTGGCGATTCCTCAAGGATCTAGAATTAGAAATTCCATTTGACCCAGCAATCCTATTACTGGGTATATACCCAAACACTATAAGTTGTTTTGTTATAAAGACACATGCACATGTATGTTCATTGCAGCACTGTTTACAATAGCAAAGACCTGGAACCAACCCAAGTGCCTATAAATGATAGACTGGACGCAGAAAATGTGGCATATATACACCATGGAAAACTATGCAGCCATAAAAAACGACGAGATAGTGTCCTTTGTATAGACATGGATGAATCTAGAAAACATCATCCTCAGCAAACTGACACAAGAACAGAAAACCAAACACTGCATGTGTTCACTCATAGGCAGGTGATGAACAATGAGAACACATGGACACAGGGAAGAGACAACACTTACTGGGCTAGGTAGGGAGCGGGGTGTTAGGATGGGGAGGGATAATACTAGGAGAAATGCCTGATGTAGGTGATGGGGGTTGGGATGTAGACAGGAAACCCCCATGGCATGTATGTACCTATGCAACAATCCTGCAGGATGTAGGATGTGCACATGTACCCCAGAGCCCAGAGTACAATATAAATACAAACTGCTGCAATGAAAACCTATGCCATGAATATAAAACATTTGAGGATTTTATAAATTATAACTCAATTGAGATAATTTTAATGAAAATAAAAATGAAGAGAAAATACTGTATTAGTCTGTTTTCATGTTGCTGATAAAGATATACCCAAGACTGGGTAATTTATAAAGAAAAAGAGACTTAATGGACCCACAGTTCTACACGGCTGGAGAGGCCTCACCATTATGGTGAAAGGCAAAAGGCATGTCTCACATGGCAGCAGACGAGAGAATGAAAGCTAAGCAAAAGGAGTTTCCTCTTATTTATAAGAGATCTCCTGAGACCTATTCACTACCACAAGAACAGAATGGGAGAAACCACCCCCGTGACTCAATTATCTACCACCATGCCCCCACCCCAATAATGTGGGGATTATTGAAGCTACAATTCAGGATGAGATTTGGGTGAGAACACAGCTGAACCATATCAAATACCATCAATATAATAATCTGACCTCGTTTAACAAGAACTATAAGTGCCGGGCGCGGTGGCTCACGCCTGTAATCCCAGCACTTTGGGAGGCTGAGGCGGGTGGATCACAAGGTCAAGAGATCGAGACCATCCTGGTCAACACGGTGAAACCCCGTCTCTACTAAAACTACAAAAAATTAGCTGGGCATGGTGGCGCGTGCCTGTAATCCCAGTGACTCAGGAGGCTGGGGCAGGAGAATTGCCTGAACCCAGGAGGCGGAGGTTGCGGTGAGCCG
>NW_022436948.1:41809044-41836161 GCF_009761245.1 Sapajus apella
AAAAAAAAAAAAAAAAAAAAAAAAAAAAAAAAAAAAAGAACTGTAAGTGAACTAGTTCATCTTAATTTTATGTATATCTACTTCTAAAACATTTTTGGAAGTCATCACTGGTACATTGCTCAATATCAAATCTAAAGTAGACTTCATAGAACACAGGCATTGGTCTGAAGAACATGCAATATAAGATAATAAAATCTAGTATAATTCCCTTCTTTCTATTTATCCGGAATCAATTTTTTTAAGAATAAGCATTTGTAATAAAATTGAGTAATATTTTTTATATGTATCTGCATTTGTTTATTCCAGAAGATAATCCAAGGATATGTTGATAACACAGAAAACATTGTAAATATATAGTTAATACAATTAAAACTTAAATATTTAGTTTTTTGTGTAAGACTATTTTTGTTTCATACCATAATGTAAAAAATTGGTTTTCAAAAGAAAATCCACTTGCATATATTAATCATCTCTAAATGATTATAATTTAAAAGCCTTAAATTCCCTCCCAGTGGTAGCTCCAGAATTTTTATTCTAGGAAAATCCTAGGATTCGTTTTCTGGAAATGAATACAAAAATATACCTCTACAAAGTGAAAATATAGCAACCTCATTGCTGTGACATAGAGCTATTTTGATTGCAATGGCTTGAGCAAACAAATGGTTATGTGGTTACACCAAGGGACAGTGAGGGAATGTCCCACCCCCTTTGCACTGCCATGGCTCCCCTCTCTCAATAACTATCATAGAAATAATATTGTCTTCAGTTACTTCAATTGTAAAAGGAGGAGATTTAAGAAACTATAGATCCTTTACATCTCAAGTTACAGGCTCTATGCTTTTTAGTAATCAAAATTTAAGTTAAAAATACAATCAAATGCAAGTTAAATGAATAATAAAACTAAAGATATCTTATAATGTATTCTAACAATCGGAGATTTCCCTATATTATACTTTTGGATCTATATTAGGATTGTTGTACGTTTTGTGGATAACTATGATTTCCAAACACATTTCAATATGAGAAATAATAATTCTACTATGAAATATGAAAAAGAATATTCAACAAAGAATTTTTAGTTAGTGAACAAAAAAGAGATTCAACCACAAGGGAATGATGTAACGAAAATGGTCATACATCATGAGAGTTACCATTCTATTGAAGTGGAATATCCAGTCTTTCCTTTTCCCACAGAAAAACACTCTATAGAACCAAAGGGACCTAATTCTTATCTATGTTTTATCTGCAGTTTGAATAAATTTTCCTAATAAAAACAAATGTATTTATAGGGAATTTTACGCTCTCAAACTTCCCTAAGTTTTTTCTTTTCTGAAACCTTAATAATGGAGACTCTAAGTCCATTTCTCTAACACCTTTGCACAGGACATTAGAGATAAAAACAATCATCCTTCTCTGTTATAAGCTGAATTTTCTACCTTGGAAAAGCAAATGTTTACACAATTTGATTCTATTTATACCATTCTGTGCAATGAATTTCTACATTATTTTGACACATTTGATACTCCCCTTTGCTTTCTAGTATGAAAGTCTAATTGACTGGCTGTCCTACAATGTGCCCTCAAAATAAAGGACAGTGTTAAAAGGCTGGTATCTAATGAGATAACAAATCAGAATTAATGTACATGCTTCTACCTTTGTTCCATAAATCCCCAAAGGCAATATGAATAAGTTTAAGAAACAAAATTATTATTAAAAGAAAAACTGGCCTTAAAATCTCATTCTAATGGGATATGCAAAACAAATATGCATCAGATAGCACAGAAATTAAGTTAGTAAAATGTTAGGCTGATGGATCTTTATGGAAAATACATATGCTTCTTCATAGGGAAACACGCATACGAGGTTTCATAGCTTCCACAATGTACTTGAATACTGTTTCCTTCACTTGCTGTATAATCATACAAAATGAGAAAATATATAATGGTGGAGTATAAATATTTACCTCATAGTTTCACTCAAAATATTCACCGTTTTGTGAATTACTCTCTAATTAATTACTACAGTAAACACAACCGACATCAACGCTGAGATTTATCTCTATCACTACCATGTTAAGGTGCATACCAAGTTTGTTTACCTTTGATAGCCCAACTCCCAAATAGAAGCACATTGTTAAAATGCCCCAACATCCTACATAACTCCTTTCTGCCTATTACCTACTTTTTGTATTTCTGACGAGTAGAATGAAGATGAAGAGATTGGTTCTGGTACAGATCAGGTTCGCATCAGAGTGAATTGAATTCTCTAATCAGCAACATACTTTTTATAAGAAATTAAAACCAATGTCTGGAGATTTCCTGCTTTTCTAATGCTTTGTTTTTATCTTTTTAAAGTAGCCTTAAGACAAAGTGAAGTTGAGGTTGGAAGAAAAAGAGTTATGTAATCCAGAAGTTTGTTGACAAAACTTTTTTGATGTCTTCCAATTTATAATGGAAAGTGAACTTTGCAGAATAGCACAAAAAGCAAGTGAATCACATTACAATTAGTCAAAAGTTTAAATGCAAAACAGTTCAGAAAATCCTCATGTTTAAGTTTTTGGCCTTTGTATCAAATTCTTACTTTATGAGCAGTTTGTTCTAGGATGAAAAACAAATATCTGTATACCTAACTAATAAGACTACTCAATTGAGATGGTAAAGCTATTATTTATTGTAAGAATAACTCAAGTCCCACTTAGTGAGTTGGTCTTTATGTTCCCTTTCATAGATGAAGTAAATTGATTTTATAATTGAAGTCTCCAGCCATAAACAGGAGTATAATTAAAATAGGTCATGTTTCTAAAGAGTTTCTCTTTCAAAATACTGTTTTCTGTAGTTCAATGATCTAGAGCAGAAGTCTAAAAGTAAGAGAGTAGTGGTGGTAATTTAACCAATTTCAATCAACTACTTATTTTTTAATTTTTTAAATCTTATGGTCAAATATCCTTGCTTCTATTTATTGCAACGCTGTAATTTTATTATTTTGGTGACAACAAGAATACATCTGCTAAAATATTTTTATTGTAAAAAGTATTGTTTAGCTGGACTTCCATAAAATTAAGAACTTTTGTTCTGCAAAGGACATCTCAGAGAATGGGAATACAAACCACAGCCTGGGAGGAGATATTTTTAAAACACCTGTGTGACAAAGGACTCTTACCCAAAACATACAAAGAACTAGTAAATCTCAACAATAAACAAAAACACCCAGATTACAAAAATGAGCAAATACCTAAATATATACCTCATCAAAATATATAGATGGCAAGTATGTATATGAAAGGATTTTCAGCCTCATATATCATTAGGGAATTTAAAATTTAAACAACAATGAGATACTACTACATACCAATTAGAATGGCCAAAACCTCTAAGAATGACACCAAATGCTGGCAATGAGGAGCAACAGGAGCTCTCATTTATTCCTGGTGGGAATGCAAAATGTTACAGCCACTTTGGAAGACCATTTGGTAGTTTCTCACAAAACTAAACACACTCATATCATATGATCCAGCAATCATCCTCTGGTATTTGACAAAATGGTTGAAACGTATGGCCAAACAAAAATGTGCATACCGATATTTAAAGCAGCTTTATTTATAATTGCCAAAAATTGAAAGCAACCAAGAGATCCTTCAGTAGGTAAATGGATAAACTGTTGTACTTCCACACAATTGAATATTATTCAAGTATTCAGTCCAAAAAGATGAGCTATCAAATCATGAAATGACATCGAGAAATCATCAATGCATACTACTGAATGAAATAAGTCAATCTGAAAAGGCTGCTTACTATGTGATTACAACTATTTGGCATTCTGGAAAACTAAGGAGAAGGTAAAAAGATTAGTGATTGTTAGTAGTTGTGGGAGGGAAGGTTATATGAGTGGAATACAGATGATTTTTAGGGCAGTGAAACTCTTCTATATGATACTACATTAGTGGTATCATGATATATCATTATGCATTGTTAAAAACCCATAGAATGTACACCACCAAGAATAAACCCTAATGCAAACTATGGACTTTTAGTGATAATTATATATTAACATAGGTCCGTGAATTATAACAAATGTACCATTCTGGTGGGGGATGTTGACAGTGGGAGAAGATGGAGGAACGGTATGTGGGAACTCCATACTCTCAAATTTTGCTGTGATCCTAAGACTGCTCTAAAAAATAAAGCTTACGATTTAAAAAAAATTGTTTGAAATGTATTTTTGCCAATTTTCAAGATGATGCTCCCTTTCAATTATGTTTCAATATCGTCAGGTTCTTTATTCATGCCCATTTCTGTCTCATCATTGTATGGGGAGATTTGTTTGTCTCCTATCTGCAAAAAAAAGCAGAAGGAATGGTAAAGTCACATAGCTCTTCTCATTCTTTGTTTTGATGTTTATTGCTTATCCCTTTCAGACCTTAACCTTATATTAAGCCATTGCTCTTCCATAACACCTAGCTTCATATGGGGGAGCAAAATGACATTCATTTAGGTCATATCTGCTTAACATTCTTCTGCTCCCCTTTTGGTCATGCTACATAACCACCTAAACCATTTCTAGATTTTGCATTTTTTCCAGAACATTCCACAGAATATTCCCCTAGTGAAAGCATCCATTATTTCCAGAATCTACTTGAGTGGCAGGTGAATCAAGTTTTTAAATGATGGCTAAGAATCATAGGCTATATAACACCTTCATCTATTTATTTATTCTTTCCATTTGGGTCCTTAAAATTTGCATTGTATGAATATATTTTAAAATATTGCAGCTGTTGGAGTAGTGAAAACTCTGGCCATTGCCAAGTAACAACTACCAAGTTTTCTTTATGATCAATTCAATTTCCCCTCTCTAGATTTATATACAGAGACTGGATATGAGTTAAATTCATTCCTCAGTATCTTCATTGGCATTTTTCCCTCTTTTTGGTTCAGAAACTTTTTGCAAGACATGTTTACTTGCCACTCTAGATCAATTCAACCATGCTTTTCCAGGCCTTGGCCACTTGCCTGGTTTCTTGGTCAGATCAGCTGTAGCAGAAGCTATTCTGAGAGTTGTAGAGTTCTGATAGCCACTGCTGATACCAACACTGCAGACTGAAGCACACTTTGTTTGCTGCCAGCTGACAGAAAGAGTTCCCTATGCCTACACAGTGGCTGACTTATGGCCAATAGAGCTTGGGTTTCCCTGGTGACTTCCTAGAGAATCGGTCGGTTAAACAAACAAAAAAATCTGTATGGGATACGAATATCGTGAGGGTAAGACTTTGAACAAAAACAGAAACAAAGCGGGAAAGGTTCAGCTGACAAGTTGCTCCCTCTCCTTCACTGGCTGACTGTATCTAATTCAGGGGTTTCCATGTGGCTTCCCTGAATATGTCCTATGTATCTAAGCAACAGTGTGTGTTGAGGCAAAGCTGTGGCCAGCTCTGAAATGCACCATTTTGTGTTTGCTCTTCAACATTCCTGCCCTCACTTTCCTATAACCTTGACTCTTGCTTCCCTGGGAATGCATCTTGCCCTAGGCTCTGTATTCATAGGAATCAGGATTAATATCATGTGCAGGGGTGTGTGTGTGTGTGTGTGTGTGTGTGTGTGTGTGTGTGTTTAAATGAGGGAGAGAGGGAAATCCCAAACTGGGGGTACGTGTGTGTGACAGAGAGAGAAAGAGAGAGGGACCCCACACTATGTTTCTCAGTCTATTCTATTTCAACAAGTAGTATAACTCCTGGCTTGGTTTTAGCATATATATTATTTTAGCGTGAGCCTATGGTGCTACTTTTCCTATAATTTTCATGGATGTTTAATTGGTGATTTAAAAAGAATCACTATAGAACATGTAATCCACCATTATTTTATATTGGTATATAAACATCTGATTTTGTCACCTCTTTTTATCAGTCTTAATTTCATAACATCAGAGACTATGAGAAATCTTAGGAAGACAGAAACCATATCAGATTGCATAGAAATGAAAACCACAGCCCCAAATAAGAGAGTAATTCTTACACTAATTTGGATTGTACTTCCCACACAGGAGTTGATGTGGTTTGACTATGTCCCCACTGAAATGTCAATATAAATTTATCTCCCAGAATTCCCACCTGTTGTGGGAGGGACCCAGGGGAGATAATTGAATCATGGGGGCCAGTCTTTCCCCCTGCCATTCTTATGCCAGTGAATAAGTCTCATGGGATTCGATGGGTTTATCAGAGGTTTCCGCTTTTGCTTTTCTCCATCATTTCCTTTTGCCTCTGCCATGTAAGAAGTGCCTTTCACCTACTGCCATGATTCTGAGGCCACCCTAGCCAAGTGGAGCTGTAAGCCCAATTAAATCTCTTTTTCTTCCCAATCCAGGTATGTCTTTATCACCAGCATGAAAACAAACTATTTAGTAAACTGATACCAGTGGAGTGCTAAAAAGATATCTGAAAATGTGGAAACGACTTTGGAACTGGGTAATAGGCAGAGGTTGGAGCAGTTTGAAAGGCTCAGAAGAAGACAGAAAAATGTAAGAAGGTTTAGAACTTCTTAGAGACTTGTTGAATGGCTTTAACAAAAATGCTGACAGCAATATGGACAATAAAATCCAGGCTGAGGTTGTCTCAGATAAAGATGAGGGATTTGTTGGGAACTACTGCAAAGGTGACACTTGTTATGTTTTAGCAAAGAGACTGGCAGCATTTTTCCCCTGCCTAGAGATTTGTGGAACTTTGAACTTGAGAGAGATGATTTAGGATGTCTGGTGGGAGAAATTTCTAAGCAGCAAAGCATTCAAGAGGTGGCTTGGGTACTGTTAAAGGCATTCAGTTCTAAAAGGGATACAGAGCATGAAAGTTCAGAAAATTTGCCGGCTGACAAGGTGATAGAATAGAAAACCAAGCCAGGTGCGGTGGCTCATGCCTGTGATCCCATCACATGGAAGGCCAAGGAGGGTGGATCACCTGAGGTCAGGAGTTCAAGACCAGCCTGGCCAACATGGTGAAATCCAGTCTCTACAAAAATACAAAATTTAGCTGGGCATGATGGGGGGTGCCTATAATCCCAGCTACTCAGGATGCTGAGGCAGAAGTATCACTTGAATCTGGGAGACGGAGGTTGCAGTGAGCTGAGATTGTGCCATTGCACTCCAACCTGGGCAATAGAGTCAGACTCTGTCTCAAAAAAAAGAAAAAAGGAAAAATTTATTTTCTGGGGAGAAAGTCAAGCTGACTACAGAAATTTGCATAAGTAGCAAGTAGCCTAATGTTAATCCCCAAGACCAGGGGAAAATGTCTCCAGGCCATGTTAGAGAACTTCCCAGCAGCCCCTCCCATGACAGGCCTCGAGGCCCAGAGGAAAAAGTGGTTGTGTGGGCTGGGCCCAGGGTCCCCATGCTGTATGTGGCCTAGGGACTTGGTGCCCTGTGTCCCAGCTGCTTCAGTGATGCCTGAAAGGGGCAGTGCACAGCTCTGGCTATGGCTTCAGAGGGTGGAAGCGCCAAGCCTTGACATTTTCCACATGGTGTTGAGTGTGCAGCTGCACAGAAGTCAAGAATTGAGGTTTGGGAACCTCTGCCCATATTTTAGAAGATGTATGGAAACATCTGGATGCTCAGGCAAAAGTTTGCTGCAGAGGCGGGGCCCTCATTGAGAGCCCCTGCTAGGGCAGTGCAGAGGGGAAATTTGGAGTCAGAGCCCCCATACAGAGTCCCAGTGGGGCACCGCTTAGTGTCACTGTGAGATGAGGGCCATCGTCTTCCAGACCCCGAATGGTAGATCCACTGACAGCTTGCACTATGCCACCTGGAAAAGCCATAGACAACGCCAACCCATGAAAGCAGCCAGAAGGGAGGTTGTTCACTGCAAAGCCACAAGGGAGGAGCTGCCCAAGACTATTGGAACCCATTTTTTGCATCAGTATAACCTGGATGTGAGACCTGGATTCAAAGGAGATCATTTTGGAGCTTTAAGATTTGACTGCCCTGCTGGATTTCAGACTTGCATGGGCCCTGTAATCCCTTTGTTCTGGCCAATTTCTCCCATTTGGAGTGGCTGTATTTACCCAATACCTGTACCCCCATTGTATGTAGGAATTAACTACCTTGCTTTTGATTTTACAGTCTCATAGGCAGAGGGGACTTGCCTTGTCTTAGATGAGACTTTGGACTGTGGACTTTTGGGTTAATGCTGAAATGAATAAAGACTTTGGGGGACTGTTGGGAAGGCATGATTGGTTTTGAAATGTGAGGACATGAGATTTGGAGGGGCCAGGAGCAGAATGACATGTTTTGGCTGTGTTTCCACTGAAATCTCAACTTGAATTGTATCTCCCAGAATTCCCACATGTGGGAGGGACCCAGGGTGAGGTAGTTGAATCATGCAGGCTGGTCTTTCCCATGCTATTCTCACGATAGTGAATAAGTCTCATGAGATCTGATGGGTTTCTGCTTCTGCTTCTTCCTCATTTTCTCTTGCTGCCACCATGTATGAAGTGTCTTTCACCTCTCACGATAATTATGAGGCCTCCTCATCACGTGGGAGTGTAAGTTCAATGAAACCCCTTTTTCTTTCCAGTCTCAGGCATGTCTTTAACAGCAGTGTGAAAACAAATTAATACAGCGGTGAAAGGTACAAGAGTATGTGGACTCAGGAGAAAGCAGTAGAGTAATAAGTTGGGTTCAGAGTAGGTGCACCTAAGTAGATTAATTCTTGTACATTTATTTCCCAAGCCCATTGGACCATGTGGCAACCCTAGGCAGGAACAGTTGATGTGACAGTTTAGTTGAGGTTCGGGGAGTAAATGGAGACTTCTGGGAGACACGGGGAGCATCCATACTCAGGAACATAGCAAGTCTCCTGAATTCCCTGTGTTCACTGAAAACAGTCTTCACCTAATCCACAGCAGCTTCTCCTTTCCTCAAACACTGTACGAAAAATACAATGCAGAAAGACAGTATCGAATCCAACAAAGAATACCATTGAGGAAGAAATTCTGATAATCAAGGGACAGGTGACTCAACAAGTGAAATAACTGATCTCTGTGTAAACAGAGTAAAGAAAATATAACTTTAAAATAACTTTAATTTTAATTCTCTGAAAGATGTTAGCAGAATGATATAGCTATGTCAAGGCATCACAATAATTAAAATTTCAATCACTTGAACTGGTTTCTTAGCATACAAACAAAAATCTGCAGAGAGAAAGAAATGATCAGTGAGCTGCAAATTTAGGCAGACATATTCTCCCAGAAAACAAAACCAAAGTTTGAAAAGACAAGACATTGAATAAAACCTAGCAGTTCTGATATCTAACTAGATTTTGAGAATGTGAAAATAGAAAATATTTGCAACGATTTGCTGAGCAGAAAAGATTGGATTCTATAAATAATATTGGTCAGCATATTGAACTTCAGGAATACAAAATAAATCTAATTTTAACAAAATAATTCTAGAAAAAATATGTTCAGTATGCTTGTAGTGAAACTAATTTTGTATGTAAAAGATCATTTTGTTTGTATATACATAACATATTCTATGCTGGAACTGAATAGAAACATTACAAGTTCTGCATAGCCGGAATAGTCTATTAATCTTGAAACATCTAAAGCAGAAATGAAAAATATGTGTTATAAAATTTTGGCACATAGTAAAATTATGCTACAAATACATTTCACTATAAACTATAAAAGGAACAACCCCAACTTTATCTTTAATTGACTACGTAATGATGACTTGCTATTTTTGTTAAGAAAATGACAGTGGAATATGATATTTGAATATCTTCTAATATTTTATTGCCATGTTTTGCCATTAGGCATCTCATCAGTGATCACTCTTTATACATAAGATAAACATGACAGAACAAAACTTTGGGAATAGAATGTGCTGTGAATTCACATAACACACTCTTGAATACCGCAAACTTTTAATGGTATCAAGATATAAGATGACATAGTAAAAAACAGAACAGACAGAATTAGAAATATCATTTCTTTTTTGTTCAGTGAGAAGATAAAAGATGGTGATGACTCCAATTTGTTACAAAAGTAGGTTTAAACAGATGTAATACAAGTTTGAGAGGAATTATTGGAATAGAAGTAGAAACATAATGTAAAAGCAGCAGAATAAAATCAATGGAAAAAATATCAAAACCACAAAAGATAAAAAAATGGGATAGAGAATTGGAAATATATAGAAAACATTAAAATAGAGAAGCTATAAGGTCACACAAGGCAATAATCACAATTTATGTAAATAAAAATGTACTGAAATTTATCTATTGAAAGACAGAGTCAGTAATTAGCTAAAATATAGTTCATTATATGCTATTTACAAAGACAGACTTGCAATAAAAAAGAAAGAACAAATTAAGTGTAGAGATATAAACATAACTGTATTGATCAGGGTTCTCTAGAGAGAAACAGAGCCAATTTGTCTTTGCCAGATATCAAAACCTAAAACAAGAGCAATTTAAAAGTACAGTTCTGGTGCCAGAAGAGAGCATACCAGTGGAACATAAATGATGTGGCTGGTATTTAAAGAAACTGTTAAAAGGATAGACTATTTTGCTAAATGCCTCCAGAAAATTGGAAATTCATTTCGAAAAAAAAAAAAAAAAAAAAGCCTAATTCACAACATTGGATAAAGTCTAAGTAAATTCCTAAATATATTGTTGAGAAAAATCTGGAATATGCTCATAATGTTGATAGGTGAAGAGATTTTTTTGAAGAAGATAAAGCAATAAAATTAAACATTATATACATCTAAATGTAAAACAATATCTAAAGACAACATAAATAAGGCTAAAAGACTCAGGAAAAGTATGTATATCATTACAGCAAAAGATTTATGTGGAATATATGGACAAATTAAATCATTATGAAAATGAAATATATCCAGTAGAAATCTGGGGATAAGATGGGCATTTTGTAGAGGAAAAAATATGCAATTAAAAATGAGAAGTTTAATCTCGAGAGTCAACAGAAAAATGGAAATTAAAGCAAGAAAAAACACTATTACTATTTTACCCATTACACTGGTACATATGGGATAAAAATATTGGTGAAACATGTGGATATAAGCATTTAATGCAAGACAGACACTTTGAAAGTCATTGTGGTAATAACTTAAAATTTTATGCAAAGCATCAAGTTCTTTTTTTTTTTTGGTGAGTGCTTTTATTTATTTTTATTTTTTTTCCATTTATTTATTTTATTGCACTTTACGTTTTGGGGTACATGTGAAGAACATGCAAGATTGTTGCATAGGTACACACGTGGCAGTGTGATTTGCTGCCTTCCTCCCCATCACCTACATCTGGCATCTCTCCCCTTGCTATCTCTCCCCAACTGCCCACCCCCCACCGTCCCTCCCCTATTTCCCCCCAACTGACCCCAGTGTGTAGTGCTCCCCTCCCTGTGTCCATGTGTTCTCATTGTTCAACACCCGCCTATGAGTGAGAACATGCGATGTTTAATCATCTGCTCTTCTGTCAGTTTGCTGAGAATGATGGTTTCCAGGTTCATCCATGTCCCTACAAAGGACACAAACTCGTCGTTTTTGATGTCTGCATAATATTCCATGGTGTATATGTGCCACATTTTCCCTGTCCAGTCTATCGTCGATGGGCATTTGGGTTGGTTCCAGGTCTTTGCTATTGTAAACAGTGCTGCAATGAACATTTGTGTGCACGTGTACTTATAGCAGAACGATTTATAATCCTTTGGATATATACCCAGTAATGGGATTGCTGGGTCAAATGGAATTTCTATCTCTAGGTCCTTGAGGATTTGCCACACTGTCTTCCACAATGGTTGAACTAATTTACACTCCCATCAACAGTGTAAAAGTGTTCCTATTTCTCCACATGCTCTCCAGCATCTGTTGTCCCTAGATTTTTTTAATGATCGCCATTCGAACTGGCGTGAGATAGTATCTCAATGTGGTTTTGATTTGCATTTCTCTGATGGCCAGTGATGATGAGCATTTTTTCATATGTTTGTTGGCCTCATGTATGTCTTCTTTTGTAAAGTGTCTGTTCATATCCTTTGCCCACTTTTGAATGGGGTTGTTTGTTTTTAAGACCTACCAAGAGAAGCACTTATATATGCACATGACCAAATATTTAAATAATAGTCGGGCCACGCGCGGTGGCTCACGCCTGTAATCCCAGCACTTTGGGAAGCCAAGGTGGGTGGATCACTAGGTCAAGAGATCGAGACCATCCTGGTCAATATGGTGAAACCCCACCTCTACTAAAAATACAAAAAATTAGCTGGGCATGGTGGTACGTGCCTGTAATCCCAGCTACTCAGGAGGCTGAGGCGGGAGAATTGCCTGAACCCAGGAGGCGGAGGTTGCGGTGAGCTGAGATTGCACCATTGCACTCCAGCCTAGGTAACAAGAGAGAAACTCCATCTCAAAGAATAGTCACTGACTCAGCTAGTATAAATTGAGGAAACTTAAATACTTATGCATTTGGGAATAATTAAATAAACTTTTACATGCCCATGTGATGCAATGTTATACACTGGTTAAGATGAGTGATGCAGATGAGTAAGTATTGAATGGAAGGAAAGCAAATTACTAAACAAGAGCTAACAAACAGTAAAAGAAATAGATAAATAACACCTACAGTGTGATAATATATTATATGATATGTAAAATGTATATTTTGGTTGAATATATATGTTAAGATATTATTTTAAAATATAGTTTATTATATTACTATATATGCATATTATATTTTAATCAAATACATGTTATGCTAATCTTAATTAGTATCAACATGACGGTAATATTATTAATAGTTACATCATGCATACTCAGTTATTATATATCAATATAATTAATAATTAATGCAATAGTATATTAATATTAAGTTGCAAATCATACAGAATTGTATTAATGTTAAATATCACTTGATATTAATCATTAATATAAATATCATTTATATCAATAGTTTGTTGAATATATTATCATATTGATATATAATATATTATTACATACAATATATATACCTCCCTAAATATTATATATTATATATTTATATGTGTATTATTTATTCAACCAAAAATATGTTATATATTTTATGGATGAATGGGTTAATCTATTTGCTCTGAATAGCCTAAAAGCATGCTTTGAATTCATAAATAGATCTATTTCTCATAAAAGAAGTGGAATTAAGGTTAATAATCAAAAGAAATTTTAGTTTTATTAATAATACTCTAATGTTTTATAATGAGGATATTCATGTACTACTTGTATAATTAAAAATTAATTTCAAATATAAAGAATAGAAGTGAAGAGGATAAAATTATTAGTTGCCCTATGGCATGTGTATTTCTCATACTGCCTGTCTTGATACATGTTAACATAGCATTATAAGAATTAAAAGTCATAAAATATATAATAAAACATTACAACATGTAAAGCATAAAGAAATTCTTTATGCTTTATATAACCCTTGAAAGTTATTCAAGGGTTTTTTTTAGTTGCTTCCATCAGGATGGTTTTCAATATTGTCAGAGTATCATAAAATTATTGCCAACAGCCTTATTAATGACCATTAAGCTACCAGAAAATGCCTGGAGCTAAAAAAAAAAATATTTTCAATCACTTTTCCTTTCAGAGCTGAGTCAATGGGAATCTTGTGGTGGGAAAGACCTATGAATAAACAGTTTGTGCACAGACTGGAAACAGGAAAGTAGGTTTGTGTGGGAAATAAGTAAGATTGATATAAATTGTCATTCCATTATTATAAAAAGTTTTCAAATAGGTATTTTCTGGAAAAGAACAAAAAGGAAATTAGAGGAAATTGAAAATCTGACAGAAGATATGGCACACTGAATTAAGCGAGGACTTTGGTATGGGTATGTTTTTAGTGGTGAGTCAAGCTGAAAGTCAAGAGAATTGTAGACTTCAACTCTAGAAAGGACAATCCTTGTAATCCGGTCAAACTCATATATTCTAGCTGGAGATTATTTATCTAAAGACAGACGTGTTATACGGCTGTATCGAAGTTACAGTGTATAAAGCAGAGGCAGTATGAGAAACCATAATTTGTATCTTGCATTCCAGTAAGAATCTTCTCATACTTCACAGAAAGTCCCCACTGATAGACATTTCTATTTATTTTGATCACCTACAATGATTTTTTTTAATGATACACCCAAATACTATTACATGCCATGATGAAACCTGACATTTCTTTCTAGAAGCTTTAAAGGTACTGGCCAAAGTCTTCTATGCTCCACCCAAATCTAGTTTTTTCTTTTTCTTAAGTTCTACAACTCAGTGAAAGATATAAGGAATATAACAGTAATAATATCTGTCAAACTCACCCACGTGCAAGCAATAGTAAAGTCCAGTACATTTTTCTTAAGATTTGCCTATACCTTCTCCTCTTTACTCTCTCTCATCATTTGCATGATACAGATAAAAGAAGACAAATCACAAATATATAATAATGATTGTTATATCATGAGCTCATAGATCAAAAAATTGAATCTTAGCACCACAGGGTTCTCTCTAGCTCCTCCATCACAGCTTTCCCCACACAGCTGTTGAAACTTAAATTTGTGACACCAAAAAGCAGTATTTTCGTCTGTTTTTAAACTTCCTGTAAACAGAACTATACAGTATCTACGCTTTTATATGAATGACCTGGTAATAGACTTGTGAGATCCAACTTCGCAGTCATAGTCGCTCATTCTCATTGCTGTGTAGTGTTTCTTTCCATAGTTATATCCTAATTTATTTACCCTTTCTATTCTTAGTGAACATTTTGGTTGATTTCAGTTTGGAGCTATTCCAAATAATCATGTGAACATTCTTATGTATCTTTAAAATGAACATATGTGTTCCTTCCTGTTGGGTGTATGCCTAAAATTGGAATTGCTGGGACATGGAGTCTGCACATGTTAATCCTTGGTAATCAATAAAAAGTTCTACAAAGTGGTTGTGGTGAGAATTTCAGTTAATTTCTATGAAAATCATTGTGGTTTTCATTTGTATGTTTCTGATGAATAATGCTGAAACTTTTATTCACATATATAAACTATGTAAATGTTTTGTGAAGTATCTGTACATTATTTTTTATTAGATCATCTACATTTTTCTCACTAATTTTTAGGATATATATAATATATATTAATCTATTTTTGAAAAGTATATGTGTGTATATATGACATTAATAAATAATTCCCATAAAGTGGGAATGTTGCATATAGCTATATATAATTATACATATGTAAATTTATAAATACTTAAATTATATATATATATATTATTAAATATATATACTGAATATATAAAGTACATTGTCCAAACACATATGAATATATATACTCAATGTAAGTTGTATACAGTAAAATTATAGTTTATATATATATATCTTATTTATTCATACATACTTATAAATACTGAAGTATCTAGGAAAACCTGAGTGCAAGATGGCCAAAAGGAAGCCTCCAACTATTGTCCACCCTGCGGAAACACCAAATTACACAATTATAGGCCCACAAAAAAGCACATTCATAAAAATTAGGTGAGTGATCACGTACCTGGATTTAACTTTGTATTAAGGAAAGAGGTAACAAAAAAGGTAGGAAGGACAGTCTTGAATCACCCACTTTACCCCTCCCCCATTCCCTGGCAGCAGGGAGAGAATCCAGGGTATTGGGGGAGGAAGAATGCAGTGACTATGAGACTTTGGATTGTACCTCAGTGCTACCCTGTCACAGAAGAAAGCAACACAGCGCAAAACTCAGCCAGCACCCAGGGAGGGAGAATTTAGACCAGCCCTAACCAGAGGAAGATCATTCATCCCAGCGGTCAGAAGCTGAGTTCTGACAAGCCCTGTCACCATGGGTAAATTGCTCTGGGGTACTAAATAAACTTGAAAGGGAGTCTAGGCCACTGGGGCTGCAATTCCTGGGCAAGGCCTGATGCTGTGCTAGGACTAGAGCCAGCTGTCTTGGGTGCACATGTCCTAATGAGACACCAGCTGGGGCAGCCAAGGGAGTGGTACTAAGATTCAATTTTTTGATCTGTGAGCCAAAGGAATGCTTACAGCCAAGGGAGCGCTGCCAACCTGAGGCTGCACAGCCCTGGGAGACTCCTTCCTTCCACTTAAGGAGAAAAGAGGGGCAAGTAAAGAGGACCTTCTCTTACAGTTTGGATGCCAGTGTAGATATAGTAGAAAAGGGCACCAGGCAGAGTCCTGAAGCTCCCATTTCAGACCACAGCTCTCAAACAGCATTTCTAAACAAACCTGGGCCAGAGAACAACCCACTTGCCTTGAAGGGGAAGATCTAGTTCAGGCAGGATTCACCACCAACTGATTAAAGAGTCCTTGGAGCTTGAATAATTGGCAATGGTAGCCTGATAGTATTCAGCACGGGCCTCTGGTGAGATCTAATAATATGCTGGCTTTCAGTGTGATCTAACACATTCCTGATTGTGGTGGCTAAGGGACTAGATCCTCATACTTCAGGAAAGAGAGGGAAGAGTAAATGATACATTGTCTTGCAGCGTGGATACCAGCTTGGCCACAGTGAAATAGAGCACTGAGTGGGCTGGTGAGGGTCCCCAATTCCAGGCCTTGGCTCCTGGACAGCGTTTCTGGACCTGCCCTGGGCCAGAAAGGAGCCTACTGCTTTAAAGTGAGGCACTAAGGACTAGCGGCATTCACCACAAGGTGACTGATGAGCCTTTAGCCTTGAGTATTAGTGGTAGACAGGCAGTACTCACTACAGGCCTAGAGCAGTGGTGGCCATGGGCAGAGATTTCTCTGCCTGAAGAAAAAGGAGGCAAGAGTGACAAGGAATTTATCCTCCAACTTGAGTGCCAGCTCAACTGCAGGAGAATAGAGCACAAGGTAGATTCATAAGGTCCCTGACTCCAAGCCCGGGCTCCCAGATAGCTGGTCTAACCAGTCTAGACCAGCTAGAGAAAGTCACCACCCTGAAAGGAAGGAAAAAGCCTAGTTAGATTTGCCACCTGCTAATTGTAAAGCCCTTGGGCCTTGAGTGAACCTAGGCAGTAGCCATGCAGTGGCCACTGCAAGCCTTGGGTGAGACCCAGTGCTTTGCTGGCTTCCAGTCTGCCCCAGTGAAGTCTCAATGATGGTAGCCACAGGAGTGCTTGTGTCACCCCCGCCTCCAGTTCCAGGCAGCTCAGCACAGAGAGAGAGAGACTCTGTTTGTTTGAAGGAAAGAAAGAGAATAAGAGTCTCTAATAATTCAGGGAATTGTCCCAGATCTTACCCAAGACCACCAAAATAGTATCTCATTCAGTTTATAACAGCTGCAGTATTACTGACTTCTAAAGCAGATAGGGTTGAAGTGATCGAAGATTTAGATCACAACACCCAAGTCTCTTTGAATACCTGGAAAGCCTCCCAAGAAAAATTGATACAAACAAGCATAGAATCCAAAGACTACAATTAATACCTAATTCCTCAATATCCGGATATCGATGAATATCCACAAGGATCAGGACCACTGAGAAAAATACTACCTCACCAAGTGAAGTAAATAAGTCACCAGTGACCAATCCTAGAGTGACAGAAGTATATGACTTTTCAAACAGAGAATAGCTGTTTTCAGAAATCTATATAAATTTCAATATATCACAGAGAAGGAATTTAGGATCTTATCAGGTAAATTTAACAAAGAGATTAAGGTATTTTTTAAAAACCCAAACAGAAGTTCTGGGGCTGAAAAATTCAATGGACATATTGAAGAAGAATTAGAGTTTCTAAACAGGAGAATTGATCAAGCAGAAGAAAAGTATTAGTGAGCTTCATGACAGGTTATTTGACAATACACAGTTAGTAAAGGAAGAAAAGAATAAAAAAGAAAGAAGCATGCCTGCAAGATCTATAAAATAGCATTAAAAGAACAAATCTAAGAGTTATTGACCTTCAAAAGGAGGTAGAACAATCAGAATAGAAAGTTTTTTCTATCTATCTATTCTAAGGTATAATAACAGTGAACATCCCAAAACTAGGTAAAGATACTAATATTCAAGTACAAGAAGGTTATAGAACACCAAGCAGGTTTAATCCAAATATAACTACCTCATGATATTTAATAATCAGACTCCCAAAAGTCAAGAATAAAGAAGGAATCCTCAAAGCAACAAGAGAAAAGAAATAAATAACACCAATGAACCTCCAATATACCAGCAGACTTTTCAGTGGAAACCTTACAGGCCTGGAGACAGTGGCACAACACAGTTAAAGTGCTGATGGAAAAAAAACTTTTATCACAGAATAGCATATTCAGTGAGAATGTACTTCAAACATGAAGAAGAAATAAGGACTTTCCTAGACAAACAAAAACTGAGGAATTTCTGCAACACTAGATCTGTTCTACATGAAATACTAAAGAGAGATATTCAGTTTGAAAAATAAGTATTTTAATGAGAAATAAAAAATAACCTGAAAGCAGAAACTCACTGATAATAGTAACATAGAGTATTATAACTCTGTTGTTACTCTAAGTAGAAAGATGAAAAGATAAACCAATCAAAAATAATAACTACAAAAGCTTTTTAAGACATAGACAGTGCAATAACATATAATTTTTTAAAAAGAAGTAAAAAACTGGGAGGCAAAGTTAAAATATTGGGTCTTACTAGTTTTCTTTTTTGCTTATTTGTCATTTTGTTTGTTTATGCAATCAGTGTTGTCATTGGTTTAAAATAATAGGTTATAAAATATGATTTGCAAGATTCATGGTAACTTCAAATCTAAAAACTTAGAACAGATACAAAAGAAATAAAAAGTAAGAAATTAAAATATACCACTAGAGAAAATGACCTTCATTAAAAAAGAGACAGAACTAAGATAGAAGAGATCACAAAACAACCAGAAAAAAAAAAAATCAAAGCAAAAAAAAACAACTAAATGGCAGGAGCAAGTCCTTACTTATCATTAATAATGGTGAATGTACATGGACTAAACCATGCAGTCAAAAGACATAGACTCTGAATGGATTAAAAAATCCGAAAGACCCAATGATCTGTTGCAAAGAAAAAAAAAAAATTCACCTATAAAGATACACATAGACTGAAAATAAAGGGATGAAAAAAGATGTTCAAAACAAATGGAAACCAAGAAAGAGCAGGAGTTTCTAAACTTAAACAAAATTGATTTCTAGACAAAAACTACAAAAAGAGATAAAGAAGGTCATTATATTGTGATTAAAGTTCATTCAGCAAGAGGATATAAAAACTGTAAATATCCATGCACCATCCAACACTGGCATGCCTAGAGACATGAAGTAAATATAATTAGAGTTCCAAACAGAGATACACCCCAATACAATAATAGCTAGATAGCTAGAGACTTCAGTACCTCCACTTTCAATACTGGACAGATGCTCCAGTCAGAAAATCAACAAAGAAACATCAGACTTAATCTGCACTGTAGAGCAAATGAATCTAATAGATATTTACAGATCATTTCATCCAATTGCTTCAAAATATAAGTTTTTTTCTTCAGCACATGGATTGTCCTCAAGGATAGACCTATGCTAGGCCACAAAACAACTCTTCAAACATTCAAAAAGTAAAATAATCTCATGTATCTTCTCAGATCACATTGGAATAAAATCGGAGATCAATAAAAGGAAGAATTTCTGAAACCATAAAAACATGAAAATTTAACAATATGCTTCTGAATAACCAGTGGGAAAAGGAAGAAATTAAGAAGCTAATTTAAAAATTTCTTGAAACAAATGAAAATGGAAACACAGCATTCTGAAACCTATGGGATACAGCAGAGGTTTTACTAAGGGGAAAGTTTATTGCAATAAGCACTTTCTTCAAAAAAGTTGAAAAACTTTAAATACCACCCTAATAATGCACCTAAAAGAACTAGAAAACAGGAGCAAACAAATCAAAATCAGTAGATGAGATGAAATAAAGATCAAAGCAGAAATAAACAAAATTGAAATGAAAAAAATTTAAAGACATTAGTGAAACAAAAATTTGATTTTTTGAAAAGATAAATCAACAAAGTTTTAGCTTGAGTAACTAAGAAAAAAAGAGAGAAGAACCAAATAAATAAAATCAGAGATGAAAAGTGAGACATTACAATTGACATTGCAGAAATGTAAATTGGAAAACCTAGAAGAAATAAATAAATTTCTAGGTCCATACAACCTACCAAGATTTTACCATGAAGAAATCTAAAACCTGAACAGACCAATAAAAGTAATGAGATGGAAGCTATGATGACAAGCCTTCCAGTGAAGAAAAGCCCAGGAGCCAGTGGTTTCACTGCTGAATTCTACCAAACATTTAAAGGACAAGGTGGGGCACACTGGATGACATTTGTTGGGAGTCCAAGCAGGAGGATTCTTGAGCCCAGACGTTCAATACTAGTATGAAAACACAGAGAGACCTCATCTCTACAAAAAATTTTAAAAGTGGCTGGGTGTGGTGGTGCACTTTAGTACTCCCAGCTAGTTTGAAAGTTGAGCAGAAGGATCATTTGAACCTGGAATGTAGGCTGCAGTTAACTCTAATTACACCACTATACTATAGCCTGGGAGACAGAGGAAGACCCATTCCAGAAAAATAATTAAAACAAAATAAAAATGAACAAATACCAATTCTACTCAAATTAATTGAAACAAAATAGAGGACAGGAAAATACTTGACATGTATTCTATAAGGCCAGCATTACCCTGATACCAAGCAAGACAAAGACACAACAAAAAAATGACAACTGCAGGCCAATATTTCTGATGAACGTTGATGCAAAACTCTCAACAGAATACTAGCAAACCAAATTCAATGACATATTAAACAGATCATTTAACAAAAAAAAAAGAAAGAAAGAAAAAGAAAAAAAAAAAAGAAAGAAGGAAAGAAAAGAAGAAGAGAAAAAAAGATTATTCATTATGACCAAGTTGGATATAACTCAGGGAAGCAAAGATGGTTCAACATATACAAATCAGTCAATGTACTACATCATAGCAACAGAATCAATGGAAAAATATGATCATTTTAATTAATACTGAAGAAGTATTTGATAAAATTCAGCCACCTTCCATGATAAAAATCCTCAAAAAACCTGGGTATGAAGAAACGTGCCGCAACATAATAAATGATATATAACAGACCAACATATCATGTTGAATGGAGAAAAACTGAAAGCCTTTTTTCTAAGATATGGAGTATGACAAGAATGTCCACTTTTACTACTGTTATTCTATATGTACTGGAAGTTCTAGCTAGAAAAATCAGATAACATAAAGAAATACAGGACAGGAAAATTGAAAAAGAAGTCAAATTATCCTTCTTTGCAGATGATATAATCTTTCTTTTTTTTTGAGACAGGATCTCATTGTGTCTCACAGGCTGGAGTGCAGAGGTGAAATCTTGGCTCACTGCAACCTCCACCTCCTGGGTTCAAGTGATTCTTCTGCCTCAACCCCCCCAGTAGCTGGGATTACAGGCATGTGCCACCATGCTGTGCTAACTTTTTGTATTTTTAGTAGAGACAAGGGTTCGCCATGTTGAGCAGGCTACTCTCGGACTCCTGACCTCAAGTGATCCACCCACCTTGGCCTGCCAAAGTGCTGGATTACAGGCATAAGCCACCACACCTGGCAGATATAATCTTATATTGGAAAAGAACAAAAGACTCCACCAAAAACCTGTTAGAATTGATGAAAAAATGTGGTAGAGTTGCAGGATACCACATCAACATACAAAAATTACTAGCATTTCTATTTTCTAATAGCAAACAATCCATAAAAGAAATAAGAAAATAATCTCATTTACAAAAGCTACAAATAAAATACAACACCTAGGAATAAACTTAACCAAAGATGTGAAAGATCTCTACAACAAAAACTATTAAACATTGATGCAAGAAATTGAAGAGGACACAAAAAAATGGAATGATAGTCTATGATTTGTGGATTAGAAGAATCACTAATGTTAAAATGTCCATACTACTCAAAGCAATCTATAGTTCAATGCAATTTCTATCAAAATACCAATGACATTTTCACAAAAATATAGAAAATAATCCTAAAACTTACTTGGGACCACAAATGTCCCCAGAATAGACAAAGCTATTCTGAGCAAATAAAACAAAATTGGAGGCATCACGTTACCTGATTTCAAATTATACTACAGAAGTATAATAATCAAAACACCATGATACTGGCATAAAAACAGACACATAGATCAATGCAACAGAATAGCAAACCCAGACCCAAATCCATACATCCACAGTGAACTCATTTTCAACAAAGGTGCTAAGAATATACATTATAGAAAGGACAGGCTCTTCAATAAGTGATGCTGGGAAAACTGGATATTCATATGCAGAAAGATGAAACTAGACCCCATCTCTTGCCATATAAAAAATAAAATTAAAATGGATTAAGAACTTAGGTTTAAGATCTGAAACTAGAAACTACTACAAGAAAACATTAGGGGAAACTCTTCAGGACATTGGACTGGGGAGATATTTATTGAGTAGCACCTCTCAAGCACAGGTAATTAAAGCAAAAATGAACAAATGAGATTATGTCAAGTTGAAAGGCCTCTAAACAGCAAAGGAAACAATAAATAAAGTGAAGAGAAAACTCACTGAAGGGGGGGAAATATTTGCAAACTACTCATCTGTCAAGGGTCTAATAAGAATAATATATAAGGAGATCAAATAACTGTAAGAAAAATCTCATAAATTCAATTTTAAAATGGTCAAGGATCTGAATAAACATTTCTCAAAAGAAGACAAATGGCAAAAAGGTATATGAAAAGGTGCTCAACATCACTGATTATCAGAGAAATGCAAATGAAAACTACAATGAGATATCATCTAATCCCAGTTAATATGGGTTTTATTCAAAAGACAGGAACAAATAAAGGCTAGCAATGACACAGAGAAAAGGGAACCCTTTTACACTGTTGGTAGGAAAGTAAAAACACTATGGAGAACAGTTTGAAGGTTCCTCAAAAAAACTAAAACTAGGACTACCATATGATCTTGCAATCCCCCTGCTAGTTATAAACTCAGAAGAAATCAGTAAATTGAAGAAATGGCTGCATGCATGCTCATATTTACTGCAGCACTATTCACATTATCCAAGATTTGGAAGCAACCTAAGTGTCCATCAACAGATGAATGGGTGAAGAATATGTGGTACATATACACAATGGAGTACTATGCAGCCATAAAAAAGAATGAGATCCTGTTATTTGCAACAACATGATGAACTGGAAGTAATTATGTTAAGTAAAATAAGCCAGCCACAGAAAGACAAACTTCACATATTCTCACTTATTTGTGGGAGCTAAACAAATTTTAACAATTGAATTCATGAAGATAAAGAGTAGGATTATGGTTATAAGAGACTGGGAAACGTAGTACGAGTGGGGGTTGAAGATGGTTAATGGGTTAAAAAAAATATAGCTACATATAATGCATATTATCTAGTACTTTATAGCAAAACAGAGCGACTAAAATTACAATAGTTTGTAACATAAAGAAAAGACAAATGCTTGAAGTGATAGATGCCCCATTTACCTTGATGCGATTGTTACACATTATATGCCTATATCAAAATATCTCATTTACCCCATAATTATATATACCTACTGTGTACCCCACAAAATAAAAAATAAATAACTTTCTAAATCTTTTAAATCATATATATTGACATATAATTACATGATTCCAAATCTCTGGTTTGGCTTTTCACTGTCTTAATGGTGCCATCTAATTACCTAAATTTTAAAACTTTAATGTGGTCTAATGCAATTCTTTCATTTTTATGGTGATCACTTTCTTTGTGATGTAGTTCACATATTTTTGCTTACTTCAAAAGACATTATCCTCCGTGGCTTTTAGAAATTTTAATTTTTTGATTGAATTTACTTGTATAATCCAACAGACATTGTTCTTGTCCATGTAAAAAGATAAAAATAAAATTATAAATATCTAATTGACTCAGTATCATCTATTGAAAAGGCAACCTTTTCCTCTTACATTCTGGTGGTACATTTCATATAAATTAACTGACCACAAACACATGGGTTTGGTTCCGGACTCTTTTCTGTTCTGTAGGTCTATTTTGTGCTATCAACACCATACTAATGCCTTTATTAGCTATGGATTTCCGTTAAGTCTTTAAACATTATAAGGAAGATTTCCAACAGTTTTCTTCTCTGATAGTGATATGGTCTGCCTGTGTCTGGAATTGTAATTCCCATAATTCCCACATAGCATGGGGGGAATCCGGTGGGAAGTAATTGAATAATGGGGAAGGTTACTTCCATGCTGCTGTTCTGTTAGCGAGTGAGTTTTCACAAGGTCTAATGGTATTATAATAGATTTTTCTCCCTTTTGCTGGGCATTTCTTGCTGCCACCATGTGAAGAGGACATGTTTTTTTCCCCTTCTGCCATGATTGTAAGTTTCCTGAGGCCTTCCAACCATGCTGAACTGTGAGTCAATTAAGCCTCTTTTCCTTGTAAATTACCCAGTCTCGAATATGTCTTTATAAGTACTGTGAGAATGGACTAACACAAATAGTAAATCAGCTATTCATAATCTTTTGTATTTTCATCTTAATTTTAAAAACAACTTATCTAATTTCACACCCAAAACAAAACAAAAAGGAATTGGAATTGTGATTGTCATTGTGTTGAACATAGAGATCATCTTTTATTTTTTGAAAGCAAGAAAAGCTTTAATTATATCTAGCTAGAAGTACAAGTATATTACATGTATATTTTCTTAAATAAATGTCATTGGTACATGGAACTACATCAGACCAGTTACACTGTTGTAAAAATTTCTGAACAAAACAAAATTACTTAATGATTTAAGGAGTAACAATATCAACCTAAACACAGAGGACACAACTCACAACCCCTTACCCTCACGTTTGGCACGAATTCAATGTACAAGACGAGACTGTCAAGTTAACATCAGATGTTCTCCCTGTTCTTCAATTGACATTGATTGCATAAATTTATTTAGTAAATCTTCTTCCTTGTTTTCTTCACTCATGTATGATTCAGAATCATTTGAAGAAACTGGTTGCATGAACAGTTTCCTTGGTCTTCTAAAAATCTTCAGTGACTTATATCTTGTTTTAGATGCATACCCAGTTTTTATCCCTTCTTTGTTTCTCACTGGTCGCCAAAGGGAATGCTGTAGGAGCGTTTCAGGTGCAGATGCAGCTGCAACATCAGAGGGCCCCAAGTCCTCTCCCTCCAGTTGGTGTCGCCATGTAGCGAGGGGTAATGCTGTTTCTGTGAGTAACGAGAGCTAAGGCGGCTTCTGTGATGAGTGAGGACACCTGGCTTTTGTGAGCTGCGCTGAATTACATGCATGTACTGCCTCTTCATTAACATCTTCAGATAGTTCGCATTATAGATTTTAGCAATACTGCACAGATAACGCTTCTGGCCTGCAGTGAGGTCTGGATGCTTGAGAAAGGATACATCCATCATTGATTTGGGGAAGCGGATTATTTGATTTTGAGGAGTTTTCCATAACTCTTGCAGCTTAGCTATGTGTGAGTTAACTTTGTATCCATCTTTGATTCCATCAGAACCTTTGGAATTCTGGTAATAAGTGTCCAGCTGATCCGCCGCCGCCGCCCTCGGTCCCGGCCACTGCGGGCGGCTCTGCAGAAGAGCTACGCTCCGTCCAGTCGGACCCCGGACCGTGGTCCGGCATTCCGCGGCGCCGGGACCGCGAGCCCGAGATCACCTTAACGGTAATAGATACTTTCAAAATAGAACTCTTCTACCTCCCAAATATAATATGCCTGAATATTTATTTTGTCTTCTTTAATATTCCTCAATCTTTTATACTTTTCACTTTAGAGGTCTTACACATTTGCTTATTTAATATTATCTCTAGGTATTTACACTTTTGATATTAAGGAAAAGAATCTATTTATAATTTTTAATTTCATTTTCTATTATTTGCTGCTGTGATATAGAAACACAATTGATTTCCATACAGTTTTTACAAAATTCATATACTAATGTTTATTTTTGCCTGCTTTTTCTACAGATATTGAAAGTTGTGTATTAAATTATTTAACTATAATTACGAATATACATGAGTATTCTTTGGGTCCTGTCAGTTTTTGTTTTAGGCACATACAGCTTTGTACCCTTGTGTCCTCCATTTGTTTGACCTTGATCATTATAAGGTGTTTCACTTACGTCTCATAATACTTCTTGCCTTAAAATCTGGTTAACCTGAAATCAATATAGACACAAGCACTGTCTTTATATTAGTGTTTTAATAGCCTATTTTTTATATAAACTGTGTTGCTTTTGAACAGCATATATTTGGGTCTTTTAAAAAGATCTAACCTATCTTTGTCTTTTGAATGGAGGATTTAATGAATATATATATTTAATGCAATTACAGATATATTTGGGTTTTTCTTACCTTTCCGCTATTTGATTTATCTTATCTGTTCTTTGATCCTTTATTACAATTTTCCTGACTTTTTAATGCCCTCTTTAACTTTTTAGGTGAAATGCTTTTATACTATTCTTTTAGCAGTGATACTAGAGGTTGCATTATGCATTCTTGACTTCTTACCATATATGTAAAAATATTTCTTTAACGTTTTTGAACAATGAGAGAAGATTACAATTTAAGCCTTTCCTGAATGCTTTGACACTGTAGATTTATAAATATTAAAAGACAGTATTATTATTACTTCCAAATAGCTTACTTATTTCCCGTATGTTTGCATTCTTCCTGCAGTCTTATACTTCCATCTGGTATCATTTGCCTTTAAATTTGAGAATTATTTGTATTTCTTCTAGTGAAGATTTGCCTTTAGAAATTATCATCATCTTGGATGAATCACCTCAGATCAGGAGTTCGAGACCAGCCTGGTCAACTTGGCAAAACCCTCTCTGCTAAAAATGCAGAAAATTATCCAAGTGTGATGGCAGACACCTGCAATCCCAGCTATTTGAGAGGCTGAGACAGGAGAATTGCTTGAACCCAGGAAACAGAGGTGGAGTGAGCCAAGATTGCACCACTGCACTCCAGCCTAGATGACAGAGTGGATTCCATCAAAGAAAGAAGAGAAAGAAAGAAGAAAGAAAGAAAGAAAGAAAGAAA
>NW_022436948.1:41836261-41845290 GCF_009761245.1 Sapajus apella
AAGAAGGAAGGAAGGAAGGAAGGAAGGAAGGAAGGAAGGAAGGAAGGAAGGAAGGAAGGAAGGAGAAATTATCTTTTAGATTTCATAAGACATCTGTATTTCCCCTTTAATTTTTAAGGACACTTTCTCTGGGTTTTAAATTGTAGGTTGCCAGGATTTCATTCCCCTATCCCCCAACCACTGCCCGGAAATATTAAAGATGTTATAATATTTTATTTTCCTCTGACTTCCATGACTTTTGTTTAAAAGACAGTAATTCCTATTTTTATTTATCTTTTGAGAAATACAATGGACTTTTTTCCTTAGGTTACTTTCTCTTTTATTTGAGCAGATTATCTATAAGGTGTCATTGCATCTATAATGTATGGTTTTACATTTGCACTGCCTGAAAAAGTTTCATGAGTTCCTTGACGTTGTGAATTGATATGTTTCATTAATTTGAAGAAATATCCCCTAATATTGTCTCCTGAAATGTTGCTTTTTTCCCATTATCTGCTCTTTCCAATTAGGACTGAAATTACACTTACAGTCATCCCTTGGTGTTAATGTGGGATTGGTTTTAGGCCCACTGCAGATTCCAAAACATGTAGATACTCAGGCTCTTTATATAGAATGATGTTGTATTTGCATTTAATCAACACATATCCTCTCATAAGCTTTGTCATCTCTAGATTACTTGTAATACCTAAGCCAATGTAAAATCTGTATAAATAGATGTTATAATTCGTGGTTTTTTAACTTGTATTTTTTTATTGTTCTGTAATTCCTTTTATTGTGATTATTTTCAATATTTACATTTGAAAGTTGGTTGAATTCCCAGATACAGAACCCATGGTTACAAAGGGCCGACAATATGTTATATTATTTCACTGCATGCCAGGTGTCTCTAATAACTAGCTTTGTTCATTTTCTTATTGTTTCTATATTTACCTGAGTTTGAATATTTTTATGGCTCTAGCTTCAAGTTTATTAACCTTATATTCTATGTTTATTCTACTATTAAACTCAAAATATGATTTCCTAATTTCAAGTACTATAATTTTAAACTGTTTAGATTACCATTTTAATTAGACTCCAATTCTACAGGTATGTTTTATTATTTATTTGCCTTTTCCCTCTATTTCTTTTAACATATGCATAATAGTTAGACTAAAATCGTCTATTAATTTCAGTGTATGATTATTTAGAGTCTTCTATCCACTGTTTCTCTCTCCATTATCTGTCACTTTTTCCTCTTTTTTCATATCTTTTTAATGTTTTTATTGTATATCAGACAACGTGCCCAAAATAATTAGGCTACATGTGGTTTTTTTCCTTTATTCCTCTATGGAACGGATTCCATTACTCCTCTCTTCAGTAGATTAGGTAATCAAATGATTGTCTCAGTTCAACCAAACAATGATCTGTATAGTAGATACAGTTTGGAATTTAGTAAGCCTTAGTCAATTTTGTTTCATCCTGTTCCTTATGCATGATCTTGCAGGCATTTGACTGAAATCTGAAACACTTTAGCTTATTGGAGGGTCCTGTTTTGTTTGCGTGTTATGCTTTTTTTTTTTTTTTTTTTTTTTTTTTGCTATATTCCTTCTTTATCTACCCCTGTAACTTCAAAATCTGGCAAATGCCTTGACCTGGAGACTGCCTATATATTTGAAGCAACCCCCTCCCCACTACTTTAGTGGGATTTTGTCTCCTAAGTGTCAAGATATGGCAAAAGATTTCATTCTGGCTTTTAAACATTTATAAGTCAAACCCCTAACTATCACCACCACCACTGCCAGCAGCCCCCTGCATACGGAAGCCTCTCGACAAATATCTCATCAGGAAAAATGGCCATGTGCTTGAGCTCTTCTAGAGTCTACTCCATCACACCAGCCTCTGTAATGGTCAAAGGCTTCTCTGGCTCTGCTTTACTCAAGAAGAATCCATCTCCTTAGGTTAAGCTCAGTTATCTGCTCATTCTCTGAATTAGCAAATGTCTGTAAGGCATCACGGTGATTGTCAGTTGTTTAGGTTGGAGGCTCTTCCCACTAGGTAATTTCAGTTCTTCTAGTTCTTGTTGATTCTATTTTTTTGATATATAAAACATACTGTTTATCTTACTCTTTTATTTTCTAGAAAATGCAACAAAATCAATGACCTGAAGAAAGCTAGTTAACTTTCAAACTTCTAAGCAGAGGGATAAATTCTGATGCTTTTTTCTCTCCTCCTTTCCCTTAAGATTACCATTATTTATTAAGTGATAATTGTGTTCCAAGAACCGTGCTAAATGCATTAGTAAAGATGTCTCCTGAGAAATACAATAATTATCCCTATATTTCCTATTTACATTTAGAGTAACACAGACTTAAGGAGGTTTACACAGCTATCAAGTAATGGCACTTGAATTTTGTCAGTGAAGGTATTACTCCAAAAGGCATAGTTTCTACCGTCATGTTACATAATGGCTCTCTTTCTTTCCATCTATCTTAGATAAATTTGTATATATATATATAATAAATATACAAATATATATTTATGTATTTATACCCACAATGAGGTGCTCAGACTACCCACATTTTTGCCCAACTGACTACAAATTCAAGCATTCCCTCTACCCTGTTTTTATGTTTTTATATATCTATATCCATCTATCTATATGTATATATTTATTTATAGCGACATATGCATATCACTATTTGCCACCAAATACTAATACTTGTCTTTTTCCACACCAATTCTCCAATTTTCCAACACCAACTGAGTATTCAACAGTTTAACGCAGTTCTGACTCCCAGAGTTATTGAAGACCCCACAGGTCAAGGGCTCAATCCTACACAACTACCTGCATTTCAGATGCTAGCCACAATGGGGTACTCAGATTACCCATGCTTCTGCCTGACTGATTACAAATTCAGGGGTTCTCACTAACCTATTCGTATGTTCAATAATTTTCTAGACAGAAATCAGAAAAATATTTTATGTACCATTACCAGTTTATTATAAAGGAAACCATGCAGGAAGAGACCAAGGAAAGAGATGCAAGGGTCAAAGCCGAGGGTGAAGATGGGTGCAGAGCTTTCACACCTTCTCTGCATACAAGACGATGTGTTCACCAACCTAGAAGCTCCCTGCATCTTGTTAGAGGGTCACATAAGCATGACTGTTTAAACCCTTGGGCTGTCAGCGATTGAACTCAATCTCCAGTTCCTTTACCCTTCTAGGAAAACAGGCATGGAACTAAAACTTCCAACCCTCTCATCATGACATATCTGGCAGTTGGCCCCCAGTGTGAAGCTGTGTAAGGCTTCACCTTGGAATGCTACCCAGGAATCACAGGGTATTAGGCGCTCTTTGCAGGAAACCAGGGACAAAAGGCAATTTTTTTTTATTCTACATTATTTTTTCCCAAGGAGTGATCAGCATATAGGTTGGCCGTCAGAAGAGGAAATTTATGTTCCAGCTTTTCTACTTTAACGTGTGTCCTTAGATCCAACACTTAACTGTCCTGAATCTCACTTTCTTCATCTATAAATAGTAAGAATAACACTTCATTGAGTAGCTCTACAACAGAAGTTACTCAGATAGAACGAATTTTTAAACTATAAATATCTATAAATATTTTAATTATCATTTCTATTAACAGATGTTCATATTCATATCCTGAGGAGCTTTTGGCTTTTCTTATCTTGCTTGGAGTTAAGTCCATCCCATTCCTAATTGTAGTTAAACCAAACTATCAAGCTGTTACTCAATTGTGCAGGATAGCCAGCTAATCCCATTATTGAACTTGGAACATTATGTTGAATTATATACTTCAAATGTCAAGGAAACGTCCTTACATTAGCCACCAGCAATAATAGGATTTTAACCTTAGCTTCCCAAAGACATTGAAATTAATTGCAATGTTAAGTTTCCTGAAACTACTAACATTAGAAAATTGAGCTGCCAGTTGTTAAAACAATAGTAAGATGGAGGGGAATAAGTTAGAACAGTTTTTAAAACAAAGACAGATATTATGTTGAAAATCATTCAAGTGTGCATAATATTGAAGTAATATATTCAGGCTCTATTTGGCCAAAATTTATATATTGAAAAAGCATGAAATATGATTACTTTCTTTTAAACATCACCAAATACTAAGAATGGATTTTCATCGAGATGGACTCTGATGCACTGCAGCCACCAGACTTAAATTCTACATCATCAGGCAGTTTAAATTATATTTTGTGTGATTATAATATGATGTTTATTTGTGGAATATAACTAAGTGCTCTGTGAAGATCACTGGAACTTGGGAAAGGAGGGAAGGGAAGAAATAAAATAATGGGAAATTGAGGAAAGGGAGAGAAAAGGGAGAGTGAAAAGAGAGAGACGCCCTTTTATTTACATTTTATGTCTTAACTTTTCAAAGTATTTTCCCACAACCAAAGTGCTGAAAACATATAACCAAAAATTAACCATTGAAATTTTTAAGAGTAACATTGACTAATATGAGATTTTATGTTATTCTACTCAATTTTGAAATAGATAACTACTTGATTTCTTGTGACTTTGAAGGATTTTCCTCCCCCTTGTATTTAAAATCAACTTAACTTTTGAGAAAATGATATGTTTTCTCTTTTAAAGTTAATCACAGTGAATCTCAGAAGCTCAGAAGACTTATCTAAGTTAACTGAGCTGATCATTTCCATACATTTCAAGATTCCAGTGCTTATTCTCCATGTTTCTGTTCTTTTTATGACCTTACAATACCCATCTTCTAAACTATGCTTACGCACACGTGCACACACATGGATAGACGATATATGTTGGGGAACCACACATACACACACACACAATGCAGAGAAAAAGTCCTAAGAAAGTAGCATACCAAAAAAATTTTTTACAAAGTATTTTATAGCTCTTTAATTTTCAATAAGCTGGAATTACTATCCATTTATTCTGTGGATTGCTATGCTTTTCCAGATTGTTCAGGTTATTCTGACAAAACCATAGTCTATGTTGTCCATTTTCTGGTATTTTGGGTAATCTATTTTCTAAACTATCATAGGCTAATGAAAAGGTAAAGTGGGCTTTTCCTCAAAAAGGTAAAATGTATATGATATGTGATATAGCACTTTATGAGTGACACTTGTGCCACTTAGTTTGAATAATCTCTTCCAGTTTTAGTCTTTGGCATTTTAAGGACATGGAGGAATATCAAACATATTGTCAGTGTAAAACGCAGATATGCATAGAAGTAAGTCTTACGTTTTGACACGTTTTTAATTCACCAGATGTTCATGAAACACACACAAATTACACAGTCAGACTAAGGAATGCATTACACATCTGGATCTTGATTAGTGTTCATAGTTAGACTTCAGGTGGATTATACCAGATACTAGCTTTTTGACTGATATAAATCAACTTGATTAAAATGTACCAGTAACAAGAAACATAAGTACTTTCAAAGAAAATGCATTTTGTAATAAAAAGCACTTAAAAATAATTTAATTAAACTATTTGAAGATATGGACAGTATTATGAAGCAAAATACAAAACAAAACAAAAAACAAGACTACGGTAATACACTTTGAAAATAATTGTCTGTAATTGTGTGCTTTTCCCCTCAGATGGTAAATTATCTAGCTTTAAGTTGTTCTTTCCATTTTATTCCTTTTTGTGATTTGTTTTTAACATGTTACCAATAAATACTAAACAAGAATAAGAATTATATTATAAATCTCATATTTAGTATAGTTTAGGAAGTAAATGAGTATATGCAAACTACGAGAGTATATATCTAATTTCTCTATAAATTATTTTAAAGTTTAGATTTTTAAATATTTTTAAATTTAAGAAAGTTAAGATTTTCAAAATTTCTACAAGTTGTTCCTATGAGCTTGGTAATAGTTTTGACCTATTGACCCTGTCTGCCAAATGGAAGGAACCTTTTATGTGCTAGGGGTTGTACTGAATGCTAAAGATATAATCATGAAGCAAAGCTGAACTGGCCACGTCATGAACTTACCTCCTAGTAAGGAATTATGTAACATTTCTAGACTTCCTACAAAAATCGTTTAAAAATTAAGCAAATTGGAGGCAATAATATTGTAGCATATTATCTTTGTGATCTAGGCTAGTTTTCAAATTATTCATAAAAATCAAGATTTCAAATATCACCTTCAAGCTAGAAATTACTAACTCATGCTGGATTTGGTCAATCTACATTGAGTTAATAAAAAGGAAAAAAATTAAGTGGGATTCTACTAAATAAAGAATCACAACACCTTTTAAGCTCATGGTCATAGACACTTTCATAACCTTTTCTCTATTGTTATAAAAATTTCAGAAATATTGGTCATGTAAATAGCTTTATACCTGAGTTATTTAGGTTTTGCTTTTATTTATTTATTTATTTATTTTGGCATTCAAAAATTATTTATTGAGCTGCTGGGAAGTGCCAGGCACTCTTCCAGGTAACGAGGGTACCTAGAATGGGCTTACAGCAGTGATCTAAACAAAGCCCCTCCCCCTAGGGACGTTGCTTTTCGTGGGATGCAATAGACTGCATTTTCCAAAATGGACCATAATATTTCTGGCCCTAACTGTTCCTGCAGAGTTTTGTCATGCCTGCCCTGGCACCTCTAACTTTTTCCTCTTCTGCTTGAAACACGCAAGACTTGGTTACTCAGTGAATAAAATTCCACAGGAGTTATGTGCCACATGAGCTACAAGTCAATGTCATAAAAGACAAAACAGCTTCCGTCTTTCTCCAGTGGTTTTGGAATTCTGAATCTTTATATACTATTCCTCGATACTCTACAACTGACAAACTGGGGAGAGAACATGGAGATATATAGAGAGATGCCTGAAGAGTCTTCTTAACTCAGGTGTGGGAAATGCAAGGAGGTGAGCATTCGAATGACTTGAACCCCAGTCACTTCATGGCTGCATAACTGCATGCAGAACCCTGATGAGGACCTGATAGCCAAGTCCAGTCAGCTACCAGATTCATGGGCAAAATAAAGTATTCTTACCGTTTTAGGCTATTGTTTCAGAGTGGCATGTTACGCAGTGGACTGAAACAAATAGAGAAAATAAACAAGTAAAATGAAGAATACAGACTATGCCACAATGGCAAAGGATGGAGCCGTGGAGGCGTAAGAGGCACGACCGCGGAGAGGTCTGGAGCGCGGCGGGGGGACCGGGGCGGCAGCGGCGGCGGCTGGGGGCGGCCGTGGCAGAGCAGTGCGGCTCGGTGGAGTGCCCCTTTCAGGAGGTTTCCAAATACGAGAAGCTTACCGAGATCGGCCAAGGCATCTTCGCGGAGGCGTTTAAGGCCGAGCACCACAAGACCGGCCAGAAGGAGGCCCTGAAGAAGGTGCGGGTGGAAAGTGAGAGGCAGGGGTTCCCCAGGACAGCCTTGCGGGAGATCAAGATCCCCCAGCTTCCAAAACACGAGGATGTGGTCAGCATGATTGAGATCCCCCATCACCGCTGCAAGGAGAGCATGCCCCTGGTGTTGGACTGTATATGCCTTGGTGCATGACCTTGCTGGGCTGCGGAGCAATGCTTTGGACAAGTTCACGCTTTCTGAGATCGAGGGTGATGCAGATGCTGCTTAACGGCCTCCACTGCATCCACAGGAGCAAGATCCTGCGTGGGGACATGGCTGCTAACGTGCTCAACACCCGTGACGGGGCCCTGAAGCTGGCCGACTTCAGCCCGGCCGAGAAGAGCCAGCCCACCGCTCCGGCAGCCGTGCGGGACGCTCCGGCACCGGCCCCGGGGGCTGCTGCTGGGGAGCGGGACTGCGGCCTCCCCATTGACCTGTGGGTGCTGGGTGCACCGCGGCAGATGTGGACCCGCAGCCCATCACGCACTGCAGCACGGAGCAGCACCAGCTCGCCCTCATCAGCCAGCTCTGCGGCTCCATCGCTCCTCAGGTGTGGCCACACGTGGACAGTATGAGCTGTGGGACAAGCTGGAGGCGGTCACGGGCCAGAAGCGGGAGGTGGAGGACAGGCCGAAGGCTGGACCTCATCCACAAGCTGCTGGTGCTGGACCCTGCCTAGCGCACCCAGCACGACTTCTTCTGCTCTGACCCCATGCCCTCCGGCCTCAAGGGCACGCTCTCCACCCACCTGAGTCCACGTTTGAGTCCCTGGCACGGCCGCGCTGAATGGGCAGCCAGATCACCCAGCAGTCCGCCAACCAGAGCCGCAATACCGTCACCACCAACCAGACGGAGTTCGAGCGCGTCTTCTGAGGTTTGGCGCTTGCCACTAGGGCTGTTGTATTTTTTCTTCTGCTTTGTAACTTGCATCATGGAGACGATGGGGCGTTTGAGTTTCTATCTCTCATGCGTATTTTATTTAATCCCCACCCTGGGCTCTGGGAGCAGCCCGCTGAGTGGACTGGAGTGCAGCATTGGCTGAGAGGCCTGGAGGGCACCAGGACTCTCGGTCTTGCTCCCTGGCTTTCTGGAAGGTGCACAGAGGGTCTCCAAGAGGTGGGAGGAGGGACTTGCCCACCAGTGACTTTTTCTAAGAGCTCCCAGCGTGATGGAAGAGGGGGCAGGTCCCTCACCCATCCACAGTCCTGTTCTGGGGCTGAGAACCCCGCGTGGGGACAGGGCTGGCCTCAGGAGTGCGTTGTTTTTGGCCTCACTCTCAAAAGCACTGGGGCCGGCACAAACTCCTGGTTTCTTCAACAGGAGAATTTTATCATATTTCTTTTGGTTCCGTTGTTCGGAGACATTCCTGGACACGGTTTGGTCAGTTAGAATTAAAAGTTGAGTTTTTGTTTTCCAGAAAAAAAAAAAAAAAAAAAGCAGATGGAGACCATCCAGGACAACATGGTGAAACCCCATAGTTACTAAAAATACAAAAATTAGCTGGGCGTGGTGGCGTGTGCCTGTAATCCTAGCTACTCGGGAGACTGAAGCAGGAGAATCACTTGAACCCAGGAGGCGGAGGTTGCACTGAGCCAAGATCGCGCCATTACACTCCAGCCTGGCGACAGAGAGAGACTTCATCTCAAAAAAAAAAAAAAAAAAAAAA
>NW_022436948.1:41845390-41859294 GCF_009761245.1 Sapajus apella
CTACTAAAATTAAAAAAAAAAAAAAAAAAAAAAAAAAAAAAAAAATCGGTGCGGCATAGTGGCTCATGCCTGTAATCCCAGAATTTTAGGAGGCCGAGGCAAGTGGATCACCTGAAGTCAGGAGTTCGAGACCAGCCTGGCCAACGTGGTGAAACCCCATCTCTACTAAAAATAAAGCAATAAAAGTAAAGCAATGTGAGAGAGATTAGGATGATTGGAAAGGAAAAGTTAGGGGGTTGCTTTTTTATACAGAGTATTCAAGAAAGTTGTGGACTGATACTTGGACATTTGAGCAGAGACCTAAAAAGAGCTAGCTATTGAGGTATGTGGAGAGAAACATTCTATCAGAGAAAACAGTAGTGCAAAAACCCTAAGAGGCGAGTGTGCATTGCGTGTTTGCCAACTGTGAGACAAGGTGGCAAGGAGGAAAAAGGAGGATGAGAATAGTAGAAAATTAGGTTTTTGAATATAAATGGGCCAGAGAGATATGAAGGTATAACTGTTTGCATTCTCTGTAATTAAGGGAAAACATACCGTAATAAGAATATTCCCAGCTTCAAGCTCTTTCCCAAATTTTCAAGCTGTATCCTTACTGTACCAAGAATATTTCCAGCTTCAAGCTCTTTGCCTACTTTTCACAATCTGCTTTGATTAATGAGTATAGCCTCATTTTGCCTGACTAAATTTATATCGTAGCCTTTTTGCATGCCAATGATTTTTAAACCACACAGAAAATGATTTGCCCCAGATGGTGTTCCTAAGCACCGGAAGGCAAATAAATCATAAAAGACAACTTTTTAAAGTATATATTGCAAAACATTTATCTTCTAGACCTAATGTTTTATAAGGATGCCCTAAATTTTACTGCCTATTCTAGAACAAATGATTAATCTAACTTGTAATTTTATGTATATTTGTGAGACTAATGCTATCATAAAAACAGCCATTGACCAGGAAAGTACCTTTTATCTGTGGCCCAGATCTTCTCAAAGTGTTTTATCACTGGTGGAAAATATGCTTTTGTCTGTCAGTAGGGAAGTAATATAAACTCACATATAAGCTGTGCTTAAGCGACTGTGTTATTTAACATGAAGCATTGATTGAATCTGGATTTGGGTACAGCTGTCACATGGGCTGCTGGAAAATATGGTGAAGTTTTGGATTTGGGAAGTGACAGATAACGCTAGATAAACTTTACCAAACTCTAATTATGTTCCCACCATCACCACACACATGTTCACCAAAGAGGTTGTACCTGTATTTACCTGGCCTGGGTTTCATAGTCATACACACACACAAAGGGTTAAGAAAATAAAACACAATCAAGAGAAAGCAAAACTCTGGAAAAATTTTGCTGGATAATCGAGAAATGCCTAAGTAATCTATTTTCAATGTAATTGCATTATATGTAAAAGGGTGTTTATTTGCTGAGACTATGGGTCATTAGGGCTGGTTTTTAATTTTTTAAATTTGTATAAATTTAAGAGGTGCAAGTGCTATTTTGTTACATGGATATGTTGTATAATGGTAACACCTAGGCTTTTAGTGTAACCATCACCGTAATAATGTACATTGTGCCCAATAGGCAACTTCTCGTCCCTTCACCCTCCCCCTAAGCTACTCTCCAGTGTCCATTGTTCCACACTCTAGGTCCATACATGTGCATTGTTTGGCTCTTACTTATAAGTAAGAATGTGTGGTTTTGACTTCAGTCTCTGTTTCACTTAACACATACACCCTCTCGAGACTGAACCAGGAAGGCATTAATTCCCAAACAGACCAATAACAAGCTTCAAAATTGAATCAGTGATAAATAGCCTACCAACCAAAAAAAGCCTGAGACCAGATGATTCACAGCCATTGAGATAATGGCATTCAGCTCCATCACGTTGCTGCAAAAGACATCCATAACAATTTCATTCTTATTTATGGATGAATAGAATTCCGTTGTATACGTGTGTGTGTGCGTGCTCATGTGTATGTGTGTGTTTTTTATTTTAATTTTTATTTCAGGTTCAGGGCATGTGCAGGTTTGCAACATGGCAAACTTGCGCCATGGGGGTTTGTTGTATTTTGTCACACAGGTACTAAGCCTACTACCCAATAGCTACTTTTTTCTCTTCCTCTCCCTCCTCCCACCCAGTGTCAGTGCCTTAGTGTCTGTTTTCCACTTTGTGTGCATGTGTTCTCATCATTTAGCCCCCACTTATAACTGATAGCTTGCAGTGTTTGGTTTTCTGTTCCTGCATTAGTTTGCTAAAGATGATGTCCTCCCACTCTATACATGTTCCTGCAACGGACATGATTTCAAATTTTTTGTGGTTGTGTAATACTTCATAGCGTATATGTACCACGTTGTCTTTATCCAATCTACCGTTCATGGACGTTTAGGTTAATTCCAAGTCTTTGCTATTGTAAATAGTGCCAAAATGAACATATATGTGTATATGTCTTTATAATAGAAAGATTTATATTCCTTTCTTATATACCCAGTAATAAGATTGCTGGGTCAAGTGGTAGTTCTGTTTTTAGCTTTTTGAGGAATTTCCACACAACTTTCCACAATGATTGAACTAACTTACACTCTCACCGGCAGCATTCCTTTTCCTCTGCAGCCTCAACAGCAATTGTTATATTTTGACTTTTTGATAATAACCATTTGGACTGCTGTGAGATGATATCTCACTGTGGTTTTGCATTTTGCTACTAATTTTTGATACTGAACCTTTTTTATAGGCTTGTTGGCAGCAGCTATATCCATGTTTAAAAAATGTCTCTTCATATCATTTGCCCACTTTTTAGTTTTTATTAATTGTAAATTTGTTTAAGTTTATTTTTTTAATTTTTTTTTATTATACTTTAGGTTCTGGGGTACATGTGCAGATCATGCAGGATTGTTGCATAGGTACTTGCACGGCAATGTGGTTTGCTGCCTCCATCCCCCCGTCACCTATATCGACATTTCTCCCCATGTTATCCCTCCTCAACCTCCCCACCCCCTACTTCCCTCCCCTATCCCACCCCAATAGACCCCAGTGTGTGATGCTCCCTCCCTAAGTCCATGTGTTCTCATTGTTTAACACCCGCCTATGATGGAATACTATGCAGGCATAAAAAACGATCTGATCTTTGTTTTCATCCATGTCTGTACAAAGGACACAAATGAGGAGTTTGTGTCCTTTGTACGGACATGGATGAAAACAAAGATCAGATCGTTTTTTATGCCTGCATAGTATTCCATTGTGTTTATGTGCCACATTTTCCTTGTCCAGTCTATCCATTGGGCATTTGGGTTGGCTCCAGGTCTTTGCTATTGTAAACAGTGCAGCAATGAACATTCGTGTGCATGTGTCTTTATAATAGAACAATTTATAATCTTTTGGATATATACCCAGTAATGGGATTGCTGGGTCAAATGGAATTTCTATTTCCAGGTCCTTGAGGAATCACCACACTGTCTTCCACAATGGTTGAACTAATTTACACTCCCAACAACAGTGTAAAAGTGATCCTATTTATCCACATCCTCTCTAGCATCTGTTGTCTCCAGGTTTTTTAATGATCACCATTCTAACTGGCGTGAGATGGTATCTCAATGTGGTTTTGATTTGCATTTCTCTAATGACCAGTAATGATGAGCATTTTTCATATGTTTGTTGGCTTCGTATATGTCTTCTTTTGCAAGGTGTCTGTTCATATCCTTTGCCCACTTTTGCATGGGGTTTTGTTTTTTTCTTCTAAATCTGTTTAAGTTCTTTGTAGATTCTGGATATTAACCCTTTGTCAGATGGGTAGCTTGCAAAAAATTTTTTCCCATTCTGTTGGTTGCCAGTTAATGCTACTGGTTGTTTCTTTTGCTGTACAGAAGCTCTGGAGTTTAATAAGATCCCATTTGTCTATTTTGGCTTTTGTTGCCAGTGATTTTGGTGTTTTAGCCATGAAGTCCTTGCCTATGCCTATGTCCTGAATGGTTTTACCTAGGTTTTCTTCTAAGGTTTCTATGGTGGTAGGTCTTATGTTTAAATCTTTAATCCATCTGGAGTTAATTTTAGTGTAAGGTGTCAGGAAGGGGTCCAGTTTCTGCTTTCTGCACATGGCTAGCCAGTTTTCCCAACATCATTTATTATACAGGGAATCCTTTCCCCATTGCTTGTTTTTGTCAGGTTTGTCAAAGATCAGGTGGTTGTAGATGTGTGGCAATGTTTCCAAGGCCTCTGTTCTGTTCCATTGGTCTACATCTCTGTTTTTGTTCCAGTACCATGCGGTTGTGATTACTGTAGTCTTGTAGTATGGTTTGAAGTCAGGTAGCATGATGCCTATGGCTTTGTTCTTTCTCTTAGGATTTTCTTGGCTATGCAGGCTCTCTTTTGGTTCTATATGAAGTTTAAAGTGGTTTTCTCCAGTTCTGTGAAGAAGGTCAATAGTAGCTTGATGCAGATAGCACTGAATCTATAAATTACTTTGGGCAGTATGTCCATTTTCATGATATTGAATCTTCCTAACCATGAGCATGGAATGTTTCTCCATCTGTTTTTGTCCTCTCTTAGTTCCTTGAGCAGTTGTTTGTAGTTCTCCTTGAAGAGGTTCTTTACATCCTTTGTTAGTTGTATTCCTAGGTATTTTATTCTCTTTGTAGTAATTGTAAATGGGAGTTTGCTCATGATTTTGCTCTCTGTTAGTCTGCTATTGGTGTATAGAAATGCATGTGATTTCTGCACATTGATTTGGTATCGTGAGACTTTGCTGAAGTTGCTTATCAGTTTCAGGAGATTTTGGGCTGAGATCATAGGATCTTCTAAATATACAATCATGTCATGTGTAAAGAGAGACAATTTGACTTCCTCCTTTCCTAATTCAATACCCTTTATTTTTTTTTTCTTGCCTAATTGCTCTGACTAGATCTTTCAATACTATATTGAATAGGAGTGGTGAGAGAGGGCATACTTGCCTAGTGCCAGATTTCAAGGAGAATGCTTCCAGTTTGTGCCCATTCAGTATGATATTTTCTGTAGGTTTGTCGTAAATAGCTTTTATTATTTTGAGATATTTTCCTTCCATACCTAGTTTATTGAGAGTTTTTAGCATAATGGTATGTTGAATTTTGTCAAAGGCCTTCTCTGCATCAATTGAGATAATCATGTGTTTTTGTTTTTGGTTCTGTTTATGTGGTGACTTACATTTATAGACTTGCCTATGCTGTACCAGGCTTGCATCCCAGGGACGAAGCCTACTTGATCGTGATGGATAAGCTTTTTGATGTGCTGTTACAATCGGTTAGCCAGTATTTTCTTGAAGATTTTTGAATCTATGTTTATCATGGATATTGGCCTGAAGTTTTGTTTTTTTGTTGAGTGTCTGCTGGGTTTTGGTATCAGGATGATGTTGGTCTCATAAAATGATTTGGGAAGGATTCCTTCTTTTTGGATTATTTGGGATAATTTCACAAGGAATGGTACCAGCGCCTCTTTGTATGTCTGGTCGATTTTGGCTGTGAATCTATCTGGACCCGGGCTTTTTTTGGTTGGTAGGCTACTAATTACTGCCTCAACTTCAGCCCTTGTTATTGGTATGTTCAAGGTTTCAACTTCTTTCTGGTTTAGGGTTGGGAGGGTACAAATGTCCAGGAATTTATCCATTTCTTCCAGGTTTACTGGTTCATGTGCATAGAGTTGTTTGTAATAATCTCTGATGATGGTTTGTATTTCCACGGAATCAGTAATGATATCCCCTTAATTGTTTTTTGTTGCACCTATTTGATTCTCCTTCCTTTTATTTTTTATTAATCTGGCTAGGGTCTGTCTATTTTGCTGATCTTTTCAAAAAACCAGCTCCTGGATTTATTGATTTATTGAAGTGTTTTTGTGTCTCTATCTCCTTCAGTTCTGCTCTGATTTTAGTTATTTCCTGTCTTCTACTAGCTTTTCAGTTTTTTTGATCTTGCTCCTCTAGCTTTTTCAATTTTGACAATAGGGTGCTGATATTAGATCTCTCCTTGCTTTTCACGTGGGCATTATTGCTATAAATTTCGCTCTAAACAGTGCTTTAACTGGGTCCAAGAGATTCTGATATGTTGTGTCTTTGCTCTTATTGGTTTCAAAGAATGTCTTTATTTCTGCCTTCATTTCATTGTTTATCCAGTCAACATTCAAGAGCCAGTTGTTCAGTTTCCATGAAGTTGTGCGGCTCTGAGTTAGTTTCTTAATCCTGGTTCTAATTTAATTGCCCTGTGGTCTGAAAGACTGTTTGTTATGATTTCCATTCTTTTGCATTTGTTGAGGAGTGATTTACTTCCAATTATGTGGTCAATTTAGGAGTAGGTGCAATGCGGTGCTGAGAAGAATGTACATTCTGTGGATTTGGGAGTGGGGATTTCTGTAGATGTCTAATAGGTCTGCTTGGTCTAGATATGAGTTCAAGTCCTGGATATCCTTGTTAATTTTCTGTCTCATTGATCTGTCTAATATTGACAGTGAAGTGTTAAAGTCTCCCATTATTATTGTGTAGGAGTCTAAGTCTCATTGTAGGCCATTAAGAACTTGTTTTATGTATCTGGGTGCTCCTGTATTGGGTGCATATGTATTTAGTATCGTTAGCTCTTCTTGTTGCATTGATACTTTTACCATTATGTAATGTCCTTCTTTGTCTCTTTGGATCTTTGTTGGTTTAAAGCCCATTGTATCAGAGACTAGGATTGCAACTCCTGCTTTTTTTGCTCTCCATTTGCTTGATAAATCTTGCTCCATCCCTTTATTGTGAGACTTTGTGTATCCTTGCACATGAAATGGGTTTCCTGAATACAGCACACCAATGGGTTTTGACTTTTTATCCAATTTGCAGTCTGTGTCTTTTTCTTGGGGCATTTAGCCCATTTACATTTAAGGTTAATATTGTTATGTGTGAATTTGACCCTGCCATTTTGATGCTAGCTGGATGATTTGCCCATTAGTTGATGCATTTTCTTCATTGTGTGGATGGTCTTTGGTATGTTTTCTAGCGGCTGGTACTGGTTGTTCCTTTCCTTGTTTAGTGCTTCTTTCAGGAGCTCTTGTAAGGCAGTCCTCGTGGTGATGAAATCTCTCAGCAATTGCTTGTCCTTAAAGGATTTTATTTCTCCTGCACTTATGAAGCTTAGTTTGGCTGGATATGAAATTCTAGTTTGAAACTTCTTTTCTTTAAGGACGTTAAATATTGGCCCACACTCTCTTCTGGCTTGTAGGGTTTTGCCGAGAGATCCACTGTGAGTCTGATGGGTTTCCCTTTGTGGGAAACCCGACCTTTCTCTCTGGCTGCCCTTGGCATTTTTTCCTCATTTCGACCCTGGTAAATCTGAGGATTATGTGCCTTGGGGTTGCTCTTTTTGAGGAATGTCTTTGTGGTCTCTGTATTTCCTGGTCTTGAATGTTGGCCTACCTTGCTAGGTTGGGGAAGTTCTCCTGGATAATATTCTGAAGAGTTTTCTCGGCTTGGATTCATTCTGTCCGTCACATTCAGGTACACCTATCAAAGGTAGATTAGGTCTTTTCACATAATCCCATATTTATTGGAGGCTTTGTTCATTTCTTTTCACTCTTTTTTCTCTAATCTTACCCTCCCATTTTATTTCATTGAGTTGATCTTCAACCTCTGATATCCTTTCTTTTGCTTGGTCAATTCAGCTGTTGAAACTTGTGTATGCTTCACGAAATTCTCGTGTTGTTTTCTTCAGCTCCATCAAGTCATTTATATTATTCTAAGCTGCTTATTCTTGTTAGCATTTCATCTAACCTTTTTTCAAGGTTCTTAGTTTCTTTGCATTGAGTTATTACCCACCTTCTGAAGCCTGTTTCTGTCAATTCATCAGATTCATTCTCCATCCAGCTTTGTTCCCTAGCTGGCAAGGAGTTGTGATCCCTTGGACGGGAGAGGCGTTCTGGTTTTTGGTGTTTTCATCCTTTTTGCACTGGTTTCTTCTTATTTTAGTGGCTTTATCTGGCTGTGGTCTTCATAGTTGGTGTCTTTTAGATGGGGTCTCTGAGTGCACATCCTTTTTGTGGATGTTGAAGCTGTTTCTTTGTGTTTCTTGGTTTTCCTTCTAACAGTCAGGCCCCTCTGCTATAGGACTGCTGGAGGTCCACTTCAGACCCTGGTTGCCTCTGGATCACCTGAGGCAGCTGCAGAACAGTAAGGATTGCTGCTGGTTTCTTCTTCTATTATCTTTGTCCAAGAAGGGTACACACCAGATGTCTGCCTGAGCTCTTTTTTATGAGGTGTCTCTTTGGGTATATAGGGGTCAGGGAGCTGCTTGAGGAGACAATCTGTCCCTTACAGGAGCTCAAGTGCTGTGCTAGGAGCTCCATTGTTCTGCTGGGAAGATACATTTAAATCTGCTGCAATGGAACTCACAACTGCCTCTTTTCCCAGTTGCACTGTCCTAGGAAGGTCAGGCTTTATTTCTAAGTTCCTGATGTGCTGCTGCCTTTTTTCATAGATGCCCTGACCTGCACGGAGATAACCTAGTTGCAGTCTGCCAGCAGAGGTGTTGCTGAGCTGCCATGGGCTTTGCCCAACTGCTGTGTGAACTTCCTTGAGGCAGTTAGAACTGCCTCAGTATTGGCGGACTGCCTCAGTAGTGGCAGACACCATTCCCCCCATTGAGCTGAACCATACTAGGTCCAGCTGCACTTGCAGTAAAATTCTCAATCCAGAGTATTTCAGATTGTTTGTTTTGTGTGGATGGTACCCACCAAACCAGATCACATGGCTCCTGTCTCAGCCCTTTCCTTTTCATTGAATGGGTGGCTCTGTCTCCCAGGTGTTTCAAGTACCAGTTGAAACTGCCACCCAGACTTGTGTGAATTTCTGTGTGCCAACCCACTGCACCAGCTGAAGCAGCTGTGCTGGAAACTCATAGCACCTTTGGGCCAAGGAATCTCCTGGTCTGTGGGCAGTGAAAACTTGTTTGGAAATGTGGTAAACACCCTCTGCGTTTTTCTTTCTGGGATCTGCACTCCGGAGCTGTTCCTATTCATCCATCTTGGATTCTTCCCGCTCTTAAATTCTTTTCTAGGCTGAAATAATATGCTTTCAAATGCTAATGATTTATGAAAAATATTAAAATTGTTTTCATTGATATTTGGCTTTAATTAATATCATAATTTTTTTTTAAGTGGACTCATTGTATTTTTATTTTTCTTTTTTTTTTTTCCCATTTATTTATTTTATTGCATTTTACATTTTGGGGTACATGTGAAGAACATGCAAAATTGTTGCATAGGAACACACGTGGCAGTGTGATTTGCTGCCTTCCTCCCCATCACCTACATCTGGCATTTCTCCCCTTGCTATCTCTCCCCAGCTTCCCACCCCCCACCCTCCCTCCCCTATTTCCCCCCAACTGACCCCAGTGTGTAGTGCTCCCCTCCCTGTGTCCATGTGTTCTCATTGTTCAACACCCGCCTATGAGTGAGAACATGCGGTGTTTGATCTTCTGCTCTTCTGTCAGTTTGCTGAGAATGATAGTTTCCAGGTTCATCCATGTCCCTACAAAGGACCCAAACTCATCGTTTCTGATGGCTGCATAATATTCCATGGTGTATATGTGCCACATTTTCCCTATCCAGTCTATCGTCGATGGGCATTTGGGTTGGTTCCAGGTCTTTGCTATTGTAAACAGTGCTGCAATGAACATTCGTGTACACGTGTCCTTATAGTAGAATGATTTGTAATCCTTTGGATATATACCCAGTAATGGGATTGCTGGGTCAAATGGAATTTCTATTTCTAGGTCCTTGAGGAATCGCCACACTGTCTTCCACAATGGTTGCACTAATTTACACTCCCACCAACAGTGCAAAAGTGTTCCTATTTCTCCACATCCTCTCCAGCATCTGTTGTCTCCAGATTTTTTAATGATCGCCATTCTAACCGGCGTGAGATGGTATCTCAGTGTAGTTTTGATTTGCATTTCTCTGATGACCAGTGATGATGAGCATTTTTTCATATGTTTGTTGGCCTCACGTATGTCTTCTTTTGAGAAGTGACTGTTCATATCCTTTGCCCACTTTTGAATGGGCTTGTTAGTTTTTTTTCTTGTAAATCTGCTTTAGTTCTTTGTAAATTACGGATATCAGCCCTTTGTCAGATGGGTAAACTGCAAAAATTTTTTCCCAATCTCTTGGTTGCCGATTCACTCTAATGATTGTTTCTTTTGCTGTGCAGAAGCTGTGGAGTTTGATTAGGTCCCATTTGTCTATTTTGGCTTTTGTTGTCAATGCTTTTGGTGTTTTGGTCATGAAGTCCTTGCCTGCACCTATGTCCTGAATGGTTTTGCCTAGATTTTCTTCTAGGGTTTTTATGGTGTTAGGTCTTATGTTTAAGTCTTTAATCCATCTGGAGTTAATTTTAGTGTAAGGTGTCAGGAAGGGGTCCAGTTTCTGCTTTCTGCACATGGCTAGCCAGCTTTCCCAACACCATTTATTGAACAGGGAATCCTTTCCCCATTGCTTGTTTTTGTCTGGTTTGTCAAAGATCAGATGGTTGTAGATATGTTGTGTTGCCTCCGAGACCTCTGTTCTGTTCCATTGGTCTATATCTCTGTTTTGGTACCAGTACCATGCTGTTTTGATTACTGTAGCCTTGTAGTATAGTTTGAAGTCTGGTAGTGTGATGCCCCCCGCTTTGTTCTTTTTGCTTAGAATTGACTTGGCTATGCGGGCTCTCTTTTGGTTCCATATGAAGTTTAAGGTGGTTTTTTCCAGTTCTGCAAAGAAGGTCATTGGTAGCTTGATGGGGATAGCATTGAATCTGTAAATTACTTTGGGCAGTATGGCCATTTTCATGATATTGATTCTTCCTAACCATGAACATGGGATGTTTCTCCATCTGTTTGTGTCCTCTCTTATTTCGTTGAGCAGTGGCTTGTAGTTCTCCTTGAAGAGGTCCTTTACATTCCTTGTTAGTTGTATTCCTAGGTATTTTATTCTCTTTGTGGCAATTGTGAATGGAAGTTTGTTCTTGATTTGGCTCTCTTTAAGTCTGTTACTGGTGTATAGGAATGCATGTGATTTTTGCACATTGATTTTGTATCCTGAGACTTTGCTGAACTTGCTTATCAGTTTCAGGAGGTTTGGGGCTGAGACGATGGGGTCTTCTAGATATACAATCATGTCGTCTGCAAATAGAGACAATTTGACTTCCTCCTTTCCTATTTGAATGCCCTTTATTTCTTTTTCTTGCCTGATTGCTCTGGCTAGAACTTCTAATACTATATTGAATAGCAGTGGTGAGAGCGGGCATCCTTGTCTGGTGCCACATTTCAAGGGGAATGCTTCCAGTTTTTGCCCATTCAGTATGATATTGGCTGTTGGTTTGTCATAAATAGCTTTTATTATTTTGAGATACGTTCCATTGATACCTAGCTTACTGAGTGTTTTTAGCATAAAGGGCTGTTGAATTTTGTCAAAGGCCTTCTCTGCATCAATTGAGATAATCATGTGGTTTTTGTCTTTGGTTCTGTTTATGTGGTGAATTACGTTTATAGACTTGCGTATGTTGAACCAGCCTTGCATCCCCGGGATGAAGCCTGCTTGATCATGGTGGATAAGCTTTTTGATGTGCTGTTGCAATCGGCTTGTCAGTATTTTATTGAAGATTTTTGCATCTATGTTCATCATGGATATTGGCCTGAAGTTTTCTTTTCTTGTTGAGTCTCTGCCGGGTTTTGGAATCAGGATGATGTTGGTCTCATAAAATGATTTGGGAAGAATTCCCTCTTTTTGTATTGTTTGGAATAGTTTCAGAAGAAATGGTACCAGCTCCTCTTTGTATGTCTGGTAGAATTCAGCTGTGAACCCATCTGGACCTGGGCTTTTTTTGGGTGGTAAGCTCTTAATTGCTGCCTCAACTTCAGACCTTGTTATGGGTCTGTTCAGGGTTTCGGCTTCTTCCTGGTTTAGGCTTGGCAGGAGGCAAGTGTCCAGGAATTTATCCATTTCTTCCAGGTTTATTAGTTTGTGTGCATAGAGTTGTTTGTAATAATCTCTGATGATGGTTTGAATTTCTGTGGAATCTGTGGTGATATCCCCTTTATCGTTTTTTATTGCATCAATTTGGTTATTCTCTCTTTTCTTTTTTATTAATCTGGCTAGTGGTCTGTCTATTTTGTTGATCTTTTCAAAAAACCAGCTCCTGGATTTATTGATTTTTTGAAGGGTTTTTTGTGTCTCTATCTCCTTCAGTTCTGCTCTGATCTTAGCTATTTCTTGTCTTCTGCTAGACTTTGAGTTTTTTTGATCTTGCTCCTCTAGCTCTTTCAGTTTTGATGATAGGGTGTCAATTTTTGATCTCTCCTTGCTTCTCATGTGGGCACTTATTGCTATATATTTTCCTCTAGAGACTGCTTTAAATGTGTCCCAGAGATTCTGGTATGTTGTGTCTTCATTCTCGTTGGTTTCGAAGAACATCTTTATTTCTGCCTTCATTTCATTGTTTATCCAGTCAACATTCAAGAGCAAGTTGTTCAGTTTCCATGAAGCTGTGCGGTTCTGAGTTAGTTTTTGAATTCTGAGTTCTAACTTGATTGCACTGTGGTCTGAGAGACTGTTTGTTACGATTTCCGTTCTTTTGCATTTGCTGAGGAGTGATTTACTCCCAATTATGTGGTCAATTTTAGAGTAGGTGTGATGTGGTGCTGAGAAGAATGTATATTCTGTGGATTTGGGGTGGAGAGTTCTGTAAATGTCTATTAGGTTTGCTTGGTCCAGGTCTGAGTTCAAGTCCTGGATATCCTTGTTAATTTTCTGTCTGGTTGATCTGTCTAATGTTGACAATGGGGTGTTAAAGTCTCCCACTATTATTGTGTGGGAGTCTAAGTCCCTTTGTAAGTCATTAAGAACTTGCCTTATGTATCTGGGTGCTCCTGTATTGGGTGCGTATATATTTAGGATCGTTAGCTCTTCTTGTTGCATTGATCCTTTTACCATTATGTAATGTCCCTCTTTGTCTCTTATGATCTTTGTTGCTTTAAAGTCTAATTTATCAGAGATGAGAATTGCAACTCCTGCTTTTTTTTGCTCTCCATTTGCTTGGTAAATCTTCCTCCATCCCTTTATTTTGAGCCTTTGTGTATCCTTGCATGTGAGATGGGTTTCCTGGATACAGCACACCGATGGGTTTTGTCTTTTTATCCAATTTGTCAGTCTGTGTCTTTTGATTGGGGCATTTAGTCCATTTACATTTAGGGTTAATATTGTTATGTGTGAATTTGATACTGCCATTTTGGTGCTAGCTGGCTGTTTTGCCCTTTAGTTGAGCTGGTACTTGTTGTTCCTTTATATGTGTAGAGCCTCTTTCAGGAGCTCTTGTAGAGCTGGCCTGGTGGTGACGAAATCTCTGAGTACTTGCATGTTCCCAAAGGATTTTATTTTTCCTTCACTTATGAAGCTTAGTTTGGCTGGATAGGAGATTCTGGGTTGAAAGTTCTTTTCTTTAAGGATGTTGAATATTGGCCCCCATTCTCTTCTGCCTTGTAGGGTTTCTGCTGAGAGATCTGCTGTGAGTCTGATGGGCTTCCCTTTGTGGGTAACCCGACCTTTCTCTCTGGCTGCCCTTAGTATTTTCTCCTTCATTTCGACCCTGGTGAATCTGACGATTATGTGCCTTGGGGTTGCTCTTCTTGACGAATATCTTTGTGGTGTTCTCTGTATTTCCTGGACTTGAATGTTTGCCTGCCTTGCTAGGTTGGGGAAGTTTTCCTGGATAATATCCTGCAGAGTATTTTCCAGCTTGGATTCATTCTCTTCGTCGCATTCGGGTACGCCTATCAAACGTAGATTAGGTCTTTTCACATAGTCCCACATTTCTTGGAGACTTTGTTCATTCCTTTTTACCCTTTTTTCTCCAGTCTTGCCTTCCCATTTTATTTCATT
>NW_022436948.1:41859694-41860090 GCF_009761245.1 Sapajus apella
ATGATCGCCATTCTAACTGGCGTGAGATGGTATCTCAGTGTAGTTTTGATTTGCATTTCTCTGATGACCAGTGATGATGAGCATTTTTTCATATGTTTGTTGGCCTCACGTATGTCTTCTTTTGAGAAGTGTCTGTTCATATCCTTTGCCCACTTTTGAATGGGCTTGTTAGTTTTTTTCTTGTAAATCTGCTTTAGTTCTTTGTAAATTTTGGATATCAGCCCTTTGTCAGATGGGTAAACTGCAAAAATTTTTTCCCAATCTGTTGGTTGCCGATTCACTCTAATGATTGTTTCTTTTGCTGTGCAGAAGCTGTGGAGTTTGATTAGGTCCCATTTGTCTATTTTGGCTTTTGTTGTCAATGCTTTTGGTGTTTTGGTCATGAAGTCCTTGCCT
>NW_022436948.1:41860190-41946479 GCF_009761245.1 Sapajus apella
TGATTAGGTCCCATTTGTCTATTTTGGCTTTTGTTGTCAATGCGTTTGGCGTTTTGGTCATGAAGTCCTTGCCTACACCTACGTCCTGAATGGTTTTGCCTAGATTTTCTTCTAGGGTTTTTATGGTGTTAGGTCTTATGTTTAAGTCTTTAATCCATCTGGAGTTAATTTTAGTGTAAGGTGTCAGGAAGGGGTCCAGTTTCTGCTTTCTGCACATGGCTAGCCAGCTTTCCCAACACCATTTATTGAACAGGGAATCCTTTCCCCATTGCTTGTTTTTGTCTGGTTTGTCAAAGATCAGATGGTTGTAGATATGTTGTGTTGCCTCTGAGACCTCTGTTCTGTTCCATTGGTCTATATCTCTGTTTTGGTACCAGTACCATGCTGTTTTGATTACTGTAGCCTTGTAGTATAGTTTGAAGTCTGGTAGTGTGATGCCCCCCGCTTTGTTCTTTTTGCTTAGAATTGACTTGGCTATGCGGGCTCTCTTTTGGTTCCATATGAAGTTTAAGGTGGTTTTTTCCAGTTCTGCAAAGAAGGTCATTGGTAGCTTGATGGGGATAGCATTGAATCTGTAAATTACTTTGGGCAGTATGGCCATTTTCATGATATTGATTCTTCCTAACCATGAACATGGGATGTTTCTCCATCTGTTTGTGTCCTCTCTTATTTCGTTGAGCAGTGGCTTGTAGTTCTCCTTGAAGAGGTCCTTTACATTCCTTGTTAGTTGTATTCCTAGGTATTTTATTCTCTTTGTGGCAATTGTGAATGGAAGTTTGTTCTTGATTTGGCTCTCTTTAAGTCTGTTACTGGTGTATAGGAATGCATGTGATTTTTGCACATTGATTTTGTATCCTGAGACTTTGCTGAACTTGCTTATCAGTTTCAGGAGGTTTGGGGCTGAGACGATGGGGTCTTCTAGATATACAATCATGTCGTCTGCAAATAGAGACAATTTGACTTCCTCCTTTCCTATTTGAATGCCCTTTATTTCTTTTTCTTGCCTGATTGCTCTGGCTAGAACTTCTAATACTATATTGAATAGCAGTGGTGAGAGCGGGCATCCTTGTCTGGTGCCACATTTCAAGGGGAATGCTTCCAGTTTTTGCCCATTCAGTATGATATTGGCTGTTGGTTTGTCATAAATAGCTTTTATTATTTTGAGATACGTTCCATTGATACCTAGCTTACTGAGTGTTTTTAGCATAAAGGGCTGTTGAATTTTGTCAAAGGCCTTCTCTGCATCAATTGAGATAATCATGTGGCTTTTGTCTTTGGTTCTGTTTATGTGGTGAATTACGTTTATAGACTTGCGTATGTTGAACCAGCCTTGCATCCCCGGGATGAAGCCTACTTGATCATGGTGGATAAGCTTTTTGATGTGCTGTTGCAATCGGCTTGTCAGTATTTTATTGAAGATTTTTGCATCTATGTTCATCATGGATATTGGCCTGAAGTTTTCTTTTCTTGTTGAGTCTCTGCCGGGTTTTGGAATCAGGATGATGTTGGTCTCATAAAATGATTTGGGAAGAATTCCCTCTTTTTGTATTGTTTGGAATAGTTTCAGAAGAAATGGTACCAGCTCCTCTTTGTATGTCTGGTAGAATTCAGCTGTGAACCCATCTGGACCTGGGCTTTTTTTGGGTGGTAAGCTCTTAATTGCTGCCTCAACTTCAGACCTTGTTATGGGTCTGTTCAGGGTTTCGGCTTCTTCCTGGTTTAGGCTTGGCAGGAGGCAAGTGTCCAGGAATTTATCCATTTCTTCCAGGTTTATTAGTTTGTGTGCATAGAGTTGTTTGTAATAATCTCTGATGATGGTTTGAATTTCTGTGGAATCTGTGGTGATATCCCCTTTATCGTTTTTTATTGCATCAATTTGGCTATTCTCTCTTTTCTTTTTTATTAATCTGGCTAGTGGTCTGTCTATTTTGTTGATCTTTTCAAAAAACCAGCTCCTGGATTTATTGATTTTTTGAAGGGTTTTTTGTGTCTCTATCTCCTTCAGTTCTGCTCTGATCTTAGCTATTTCTTGTCTTCTGCTAGACTTTGAGTTTTTTTGATCTTGCTCTTCTAGCTCTTTCAGTTTTGACGATAGGGTGTCAATTTTTGATCTCTCCTTGCTTCTCATGTGGGCACTTATTGCTATATATTTTCCTCTAGAGACTGCTTTAAATGTGTCCCAGAGATTTTGGTATGTTGTGTCTTCATTCTCGTTGGTTTCGAAGAACATCTTTATTTCTGCCTTCATTTCATTGTTTATCCAGTCAACATTCAAGAGCAAGTTGTTCAGTTTCCATGAAGCTGTGCGGTTCTGAGTTAGTTTTTGAATTCTGAGTTCTAACTTGATTGCACTGTGGTCTGAGAGACTGTTTGTTACGATTTCCGTTCTTTTGCATTTGCTGAGGAGTGATTTACTCCCAATTATGTGGTCAATTTTAGAGTAGGTGTGATGTGGTGCTGAGAAGAATGTATATTCTGTGGATTTTGGGTGGAGAGTTCTGTAAATGTCTATTAGGTTTGCTTGGTCCAGGTCTGAGTTCAAGTCCTGGATATCCTTGTTAATTTTCTGTCTGGTTGATCTGTCTAATGTTGACAATGGGGTGTTAAAGTCTCCCACTATTATTGTGTGGGAGTCTAAGTCCCTTTGTAAGTCATTAAGAACTTGCCTTATGTATCTGGGTGCTCCTGTATTGGGTGCGTATATATTTAGGATCGTTAGCTCTTCTTGTTGCATTGATCCTTTTACCATTATGTAATGTCCCTCTTTGTCTCTTATGATCTTTGTTGCTTTAAAGTCTAATTTATCAGAGATGAGAATTGCAACTCCTGCTTTTTTTTGCTCTCCATTTGCTTGGTAAATCTTCCTCCATCCCTTTATTTTGAGCCTTTGTGTATCCTTGCATGTGAGATGGGTTTCCTGGATACAGCACACTGATGGGTTTTGTCTTTTTATCCAATTTTCCAGTCTGTGTCTTTTGATTGGGGCATTTAGTCCATTTACATTTAGGGTTAATATTGTTATGTGTGAATTTGATACTGCCATTTTGGTGCTAGCTGGCTGTTTTGCCCTTTAGTTGAGCTGGTACTTGTTGTTCCTTTATATGTGTAGAGCCTCTTTCAGGAGCTCTTGTAGAGCTGGCCTGGTGGTGACGAAATCTCTGAGTACTTGCATGTTCCCAAAGGATTTTATTTTTCCTTCACTTATGAAGCTTAGTTTGGCTGGATAGGAGATTCTGGGTTGAAAGTTCTTTTCTTTAAGGATGTTGAATATTGGCCCCCACTCTCTTCTGGCTTGTAGGGTTTCTGCTGAGAGATCTGCTGTGAGTCTGATGGGCTTCCCTTTGTGGGTAACCCGACCTTTCTCTCTGGCTGCCCTTAGTATTTTCTCCTTCATTTCGACCCTGGTGAATCTGACGATTATGTGCCTTGGGGTTGCTCTTCTTGACGAATATCTTTGTGGTGTTCTCTGTATTTCCTGGACTTGAATGTTTGCCTGCCTTGCTAGGTTGGGGAAGTTTTCCTGGATAATATCCTGCAGAGTATTTTCCAGCTTGGATTCATTCTCTTCGTCGCATTCGGGTACGCCTATCAAACGTAGATTAGGTCTTTTCACATAGTCCCACATTTCTTGGAGACTTTGTTCATTCCTTTTTACCCTTTTTTCTCCAGTCTTGCCTTCCCGTTTTATTTCATTGAGTTGATCTTCGACCTCTGATATCCTTTCTTCTGCTTGGTCAATTCGGCTGTTGATACTTGTGCATGCTTCACGAAGTTCTCGTGTTGCAGTTTTCAGCTCCATCAATTCACTTATATTCCTTTCTATTTTGTCCATTCTTGTTAGCATTTCGTCAAATCTTTTTTCAAGGTTCTTAGTTTCTTTGCATTTGGTTAGAACATGTTCTTTAAGTTCACAGAAGTTTCTTACTACCCATCTTCTGAATTCTGATTCTGTCATTTCATCACACTCATTCTCCATCCAACCTTGTTCCCTTGCTGGCGAGGAGTTGTGATCCCTTTTAGGAGGAGAGGTGTTCTGGTTTCGGGTGTTTTCATCCTTTTTGCGCCGGTTTCTTCCCATCCTTAAGGATTTATCCACCTGTCGACTTTGTAGTTGCTGGCTTTCAGATTGGGTCTCAAATCTTTCAGATTGACGTTCTGTTTGTTGATGATGAGGTTATTTCTGCTTCTTGGTTTTCCTTCTGACAGTCTGGCCCCTCTGCTGTAGGTCTGCTGAGGTTCACTCCAGGCCCTGCTTGCCTGGGGTTCACCTGCAGCAGCTGTTGAACAGCAAGGGTTGTTACCAGTTTTCTTCTTCTTCTATCTTTGTCCCAGAAGGATACCCGCCTAGTGTCAATCTGATCTCTCCTCTATGAGGTGTCTTTTTGGATATATAGGGGTCAGGGAGCTGCTTGAGGAGATGGTCTTTTCTTTATAGGAGCTCAAATGGTGAGCTGTGAGCTCTGTTGTTGTTCATTCAGAGCTGCTGGGCAGGTACTTTTAGGTCTACTGCAGCAGAAGTCATAAACTGCTTTTTGTTCCCAGGTGCTCTGTCCCAGGGATTTAGGGCTTTATTTATGAGTTTCCGTTATGCTGCTGCCTTCTTTTTTTTTTTTTTTTTTTTTCTTTTTTTCCTTCAGACCTGCCCAGCCCAGCAAGGAGGCAGCCTAGTCACTGTCGGCCTATAGCAGCTTTGCTGAGCTGCTGTGGGCTGCGCCCCGCTGCCCAGTGAACTTCCCCGCAGTCCTGTTTATATGGGTGTAGTTAGAACTGCTTTGGCGATGGTGGCCCGCCTCTGTTGGGGCGGAGTCTCTGCTGTGGCGTGTTGCCTTGGCAACGGCGGGCTGCCTCAGCAATGGCGGGTTGCCTTGGCAACAGCGGGCTGCCTCAGCATTGGCCGACTCACTAGGTCGTGGCGGGCTGCCTCGGTAATGGTGGACGCCCCTCCCCCACAGAGCTGGACCGTCCCCGGTTCAGCTGCGCTTGCTGTGAAACTCTCAATCCAGAGTTTCTGGTTGCTGTTCTTTTGTGGGGGTGGGGCCAGCCGAGCCTGATCGCCTGGCTCCCTGCCTCAGAGCCTTTTTTAAGTTGGTGTTCCAGTCGCCTGTTGAAGAGGCGCCGGGGTCTGTTTGTTTTCCCCTGCGGCCACTCACTGCGCTGGCTTCAACAGCGGCACTGAGGTTTGTGGCGCTTTTTTTTCTTTTTTTTCTTTTTTGCCCTGGAATCTACTGTCCTGGTTCTCTGCTCAGTCCCCTTTTTGAACCAGCATATGGGCGACTTCCCGTGGCTCCAATCGCCAGCCAAAAGGGCACCCGGACCGGTGTATTTTGTACGGAGAACCGCGGCTCCGGGGCGCCGACAAAGCAGCCGCGCGGGGCAGAGCAGCGGCGCTGGCCGGCACAGCAGCGCTGGCCACAACAGCCGCGCTGGCGAGCGTGGAGCACCTCTGCCCGGGAATTTCCTAGTCTGTGGGCAATAAAAACGCGGCGTCCACTCACCCTCTGCGCTTTCACTGGGAGCTGCAATCCTGAGCTGTTCCTAAACGGCCATCTTGGATCTTTGCCCTTCTATCATAATTTTTATGTTATGATGAAAAATTTAAAATTAAGATACATAGATAATATTTTTATTTTAGAAGATGTAATTTGTTTCTTTGATACATAATTTGAATGCAAAATTGGTAGCTATTCCAAATGAAGATGAAGAAACCAATTTTTACTTAAGGAACTATTTCAGGTGTAAATATTTTGTCTTAAATGTGTTATGTGAGCAGAAGCTATGAAAAACAAACAGTAAAATTTGAATAAATGGTATTTGTATGTTGTGTGAAAAAGTACACCTCTATTTCTTTAAACTATAGAAACCAGCCTCCTGTTTACTTCACAAAACATTCCAGTTAATACGGAAATTGATTTATGAGAGATAAATAGTGAGGAAACAATTAACAGTGACTATTATAATTATACTTCAAACTGCTTTCAATAATGTGAAATTATAATCTATTATAATTTTATAAGCAAAAGAAAGCTGTCTGAAGCAAAAAAAATTATTTCTATTTCAATATTTTTGACTGAAAAATTGCATGTATAATGTCACTAAGGTAGAAATGAAGGTGAATACTGGAAATGATGCTGTCAGTAGGGGTATGGATGGAAAAAAAATATTTTTCTTTCTTTTTGGAAGAAAGATTTCACACTTTTTGTACAAATAGGCAAACAGATGAATTTTGAAAGCAATAGAAAATTCCACTGCTTTGTATATTGTAAAGCTATAGCTTTACTCTATCACTGAAAAACAGAATCATCACTGAAATTTTAAAATATAGAAGGAAACCCACTATGATCTTCCAGCTTAGAGAAATACCTTGTTTGTTCACAAAGAATATTATTTTTATTTACTTATTTCATTCATTCATCTCTTCTTTTATTCCTCAACTTAACAAATAATGTTTTCACAGTCTTCCCTTTGTTTCCGAACAGCCACATGTTCATGCTGCTACAGAGAAGACACAATCTGTAGCCTCTCCTTTTCATGCTCAGTCCACCATACTATTACTCTGAGACTCAGCATTCAGGCCACCTAAGGAAGAAAGTCTCTGATAGAGTTTCCATCACCCTTTGGCCACCAAAATTTAAGACCTGCTGAAGGTGAATATGCATGACAGTTTTGCATTTTCTGGCTTAAGCTGTTTACCCACCTTCTGTCAATACCTATCAGGGTTAATCCTGTCATTCCTCCCTTTCAGATTCTCCTTAGTCATTTGGAGAGGCCCAAAACATCTCTGCCATCCATCATCAAGTAAACACACATCCCCACACAGTACTGTATGCTCATTAATCTCTTCTAATCTTTTAACTTCCAAATCCTTCAAGTCTGCCCTTTGCAAAGTACCCACTGTCAACAGCATAACACTGATATACCCTAACTCTGCTCTAAATATTCCCTTCATTCTTTCCTGTAACTGAAATCTGGCTATTCCATGACAACCTCCCTTCCCCTACACCTCTTTCATGACACTTTTTTGGCCTCTTAAGGAATTTTACTACCAAAATTTCCCCCCACCTTTTCTCTGCATACAGATCCTCAACTTCTCACAAGCATTCTCATCTTCTTCAAAAAACAAAAAAAATAAAACTTGACCTTCACGTGTCACTCAACTTCCACCCCAGCTACAATCTACTCTCTTTCTTGCTCTCAACAAAACTTACTGAAAAGGTCAATCATGGACATTATTGCCACTTTCTTACCTATGTTTTTAGTTCACACCACTCTTACACCTGGAACTCTATTGAGTCTATTCTTTGCAAGGTTATGAATGACCCATATGTTATCAAACCGATAGTTATCTCCTTCTTGAAATACTTTCTTCCTTTGAATCCACTGGTGTTCCTCTCACCTCACTTCTCAGTCTCTTTCGCTAGCTCTCCCCTTCCCTGTTCAATCCCTAATGTTGACATGCTCTAAGCCTCGTCTGTACCCTGTTTTCACCATCTCGAATTTAATCGCTATCTCTATATAATCTCATTTAATTCTGCAACTGCAAATATTATCACTTTGGTAATCATCTCTCCAAAACTCTAAATTGGTGTTTCCACATGACTTCATGATATTTCCACTAAGAATTCTAAAAGATAGCGTATAAATTTTTCCAAATATAACTGTCTTTTACCCCAAAACATTTTCCTGTTTTTATTTTTAATTTTAGTAAATATTTACTAAGTTGCTTAAGTCAGAAATCCCTTCCTCAAATTTTTAACCAAATAGCAATTCTTTGACTCAAATTCCATAATATATTCTAAATCCATTCACTTCCCAACACTTCAGTTACTACCAACATGGCCACAGTGTGTGGTTATGTGGATTGTGCCGTGATCAATGGTTTCCAGCTATAAGTTAAGTCTCTGTGAAAATGTAGCTCATATTTCATTGCTATCCTGGTGTTAACTTGTGTAATTTTGGTTATTAGATGCATTATTTTTATATAAACATTTTGCTTGCTTGGAAAGCTGTGCACTGAAAGAATTATACTTTTCAAATTGCATAAAGAGGACTTGCTGGCTGATCCCTAATATCACTCTAGTGCAAGTCACCATCATAACTTCTCCAGATAACTTTAATAGCCCTCTGTCTTCTTTCTATCTACTCTTTCCTCAATATAATTTCTTCAATATGACTATACATATAGCAGCCAAAATAAAAGTGTAAATCAGAACAAGCTTAAACATTTTCCCTGATTACAAAGATTGACTTAATCAATGTCCTGTTTGTTTATCCAAGCTCACCTTCTGTCTTTTTTTTTTTTTTTTTTTTGAGACAGAGTCTTGCTCTGTCACCCAGACTTGAGTGCAGTGGCATGATCTCAGCTCACTGCAACTTCTGCTGCCTGGGTGTAAGCGATTCTCCTGCCTTAGCCTCCTGAGTAGCTTGGATTACAGTTGCCCACCGCCATGCCTGGCTAACATTTGTATTTTTAGTAGATATGAGGTTTCACCATGTTGACCAGGCTGGTCTGAATTCCTGACCTCAAGTGATCTGCCCACCTCAGCTTCCCAAAGTGCTGGCATTACAGGCCATCTTTTGTCATCTTACAGATACTTGGTGCATCACCCCATATAAGAAACTTTGGTTCACCGTTCCCATTTTTCCTAACACGTTTACATCTGACTCTCTGTTGCTTGGCTCCTTCTCATCATTTAGAACTTAGCCTAATGGTTATATCCTTAAGGTTTTCTCCAAGGCTCCAAGCTCAAGTAGGCTCCCAATCACTATTAATTTAATATTTTGCAGTTTTTGTGTTATTAATTTATTCTTTATTTCACAATATATTTATTGTATAGTTTATGTCTCTCTTCTCTAAAATAAAATTCCTTGCCTGTCATGTCCACGGTCATTTCTCAACATTTTTAACTGTGTGTGGCATGTAGTAGGCACTTGATAAATGCTTGTTCAATGGCCAACTGTATATCTTAAGTCCCTGCTTATTAAGTCATATAGTGAATCACTGTGGAATATCTTTGGGTGTTTAGGGAAAAAAAGGCAAAAACAAACACTTTTGCCTTTTAAAAAAAGTACATATAAAAGTATATATTTATTACTTTATAAAAAAGTAATTTTTATAGTCTTCTTATATACCTTCTCTTCTCTCAAACCCATCTCAGTGTCACACAGAAATCAGAAACTTGTTAGAAAGGAAAATTTATTGTAAAAAAAAGAAAATTTTTTTTGTGAATTTAAATTATTATTATTTTTTTATTGCATTTTAGGTTTAGGGGTACATGTGAAGAACATGCAAGATTGTTGCTAAATTTTCATACATAAAACAGTAATTAAGCAAGGCACATGCATTCAATGGAGTACAGTACAGCTATTAAAAAAAAGAGGAAGATCTCTATGAAATGATATGGAGTGATTTACAGAAGATCACTCCAAGCTAAAATTAAAAAATGGAGTATACTTTTTAATTTCTAAGCTAAAGTGAAGTGCAAAGAGGAAAGATGGTATGCTACCTTTTGTGTGAGAAAATAAAAATTAAATAAGAAAAAAAAGAAAAGAAAATTATGTTTGCAGTTGGTTATTATTATGGACAGGATGAGAGATATAAATTTGAGACTCATAAATTAGTAGCTCTTGAAACAGAGAAAATAGAAAAAATTCTAAAGAGAAGAGAATAGGAACTAACATAGTAAAATAAATTGATGACATGAGAAAGAAAGGAAGATAGATTAGTACATAATCTCAAAGTGGAAGAAAGAGCAAAGTGTTTATCATTAATTTTATAATTGTATAAGGATAGAGATGCTTTCGTTACCAAACTCAGCTAATTTATGATTTTACAAGACTTTTTAAAATTAACTGCTGAGATGTAATTAAGATAAAGTGAGAATATTGATTTGTAATCTCACCCCAGTTTTCTAAAGCCTTGACCTTTTTTTAGTGAGTCATTAATAAAATGACAATTTTGTAATACAATATATTAAATAACCTTACCTATTCAACAACTGTTTCCTTGTCTGTCGTACCTGATGAAACTTCGGTTCAAATTCTGTAATTTGACTTTTTAATAAGATAAATACAATTTAATAGAATTCTTCACCTTAAGTCTTAAAAGCACACAGGGATATTGTAATTCACTACTGCATGTCCTTATAGTGAAGTGATTAAGAGAGAGCAATTGAGTTCAAAACCCTGACTGTTGTGTATTAACTGTGTGACATTGGGAAAGCAAAAAAGCTGAAGTCCACATTTTCTCACTTGCAAACGAATCTATGTTACTTTGTATTGTTGTTGTAAAAAGTGATGAATTATGTCAAAAGCTATGGAAACATTGCCTAGTACCACATAGCAATGCTGAATATATATAAGCTTTGATCTATTTGAAACTTAAATTATTCCCAGGTGGAAAGACATTATTATACCCACCTTAAATAATTTCCAACACTGTTTTCAAAATATGTGTCTGTGATACAGACTTTCCACATTACATTCCATGTTAGTATTTTTCTTCCACAATTATAAACAACAACTATCTCAAAAATATACATATATTCCTTTAAAGTCATAGGCATTATTAACATAGATAAGTGGATAAAATGAGAAAAGTTTTTTAATAGACTCAGAATTATATACGGTAGTAGACTCTATTATTTTTCCACTGTTTTGGGCAACTGCTCCTCTCCTGCCTACCATTCCCATCCGCTGCTTCAACTTTGCGGATTGAATAACGTTGACATCTTATAAGTCTCACCCTCTGGCCATGATCAGTTATAAAGAGTTGTATATGTACTCCAAATATGCCATTCAAATACCTTCTTCAGGGGTTTTGAGATTGAAATTTAAGAAAGAAATGTGGTTCTTCTCACATGTTGAGGGAAGGAATATGAACACAGAAGCATCTGGTAGTCACGACGTCCACAGTGCGGAAGAAGTTTATCTGCACAGGAGGGTCTAGTCTTGATAATATTGAATGAAGGATGAACCTAGACATGTTCCTTTTTAAATTTATGGTTGTCCCTGGGGTCAGTAGCCCCTATGACTTCTGGTGGTTTATTTTCATGTTTTCATGAACAAATGTACTTCCCATTTTGGCCTAAGTTTGTTCAAATGGATTTTCTTCGATTAAAAAAAAGTATTCTATGAAATGCTTATTGTCAAACATTACTATGTATAATTAATTTATTTGAAAAGCAAAGCACAGCATAACAAAACAAAGCTGTCTTTACATCATACTATTTATATTTGAGAATTTCTGGGTGGAAAATCAAACTTTGTTCAATAGTGATTATATTTGGAGAGCAATACGTTGAACTTTATGAGTGTATTTTTCTTATATTGTTAATTTCACTTTTAATATGAATAATATTTGTTTCACCCAACAAGTATAAAATAATGTGCATTGATTGGAATTGGCCCTTCTAACCCCAAAGTGCTCTGTTCTAGAAGCTGAAGAATCAAAGAATTTGGTGATTTATAATAAGGATGTAACTGTAACTAGCTGTTTGCCTTATTCGTGGATTTATCTCATTGTTTGTTCAAATTGTTTAGAAATGTAACAAGCCTACAGTATGATAGGACTCTTGGATTTATTGTTGAAGATCCAACCATTGTCAGCTATTTTAACCTCCTGAATGTTTTTACACACTTTCATTTCCACCACTTAAATATTTGAATTGTTATGTGTGATCATGTATAGAGATTTTCAAAATACAATTTCCCAATACTTTCCCACATAGTTTATTTTTTTAAGTATTTTAACTTACTACTACTAAACATAAAACACTGTCACCAATTCAATGCAAAAGTGGAAAAGAAAGCATTAACACTTAACATTTAAGCAGCACTGTGCCATTATTTGTAAGCTATTCTGTTTCTAAAAAGAAGATAGAGTAGTTGTTTCTAAACAAAAGAAACGCTCAACAAAACCATTTTTTATTGGAATGTGGCATTAGTACATCTACCCAGAAATTATTTTATAACCACTTTTTGTTTTGGACTATGTAGAAAATATATTTTAAAAATTTCTTTCTTTTTCTCTAAAGCACATACAAACCTATACAAACAGGACTTCTTTTACTAGAAAAGACTCAGATGCTTCCCTCAACAATGACTTTAAATGATGGACTGCACATACGCACTGAACAGTGAACATACTGTTTGATGGCTTTGAATCATCCTTTGAGTCGTTCCGGTCTACAATCTTGATACTCTAGAGGCTTTTGCCCTCTTCCCCTACTGCTGCACACACAAACTCTGTTTCTTAATTTGGCCTTTAGCTGTGTGCTGCTCATGTTATTTTCTTTTCCATATACAGGCTCTGAAGGAATTACCTCTGTTTTATACTCTTAGTATTGGCCTGACCATGAGAAAATAACTCAATGTTTTACAGTCAAATGTTGAATAAAATGAGTACTAAAACTACTATAATAAATAAAATACTAGGTGGAAATTTTCTTTCTCTTTCTCTTTATTTCTTTCCTTTCTTCCTTCTTTCTTCTTTCTTCCTTTCTTTCTTTCCTTCTTTCTTCCTCTCTTTCTCTTTCTCTCTCTTTCTTCTTTCTTTCCTCCTTCCTTCCTTCCCTCTCTCCCTCTCTCTCTCTTTCTTTCTTCTTTGTCTTTCTGTCTTTCTTTCTTTTCCTTCCTTCTTTCTTTCTTTCTTCTTTGTTTTTTGGATGGAGTCTGTCTCTGTCAACCAGGCTTGAGTACAGTGGCACCATCTCGGCTCACTGCAAACTCTGCCTCCCGGGTTCAAGCAATTCTCCTGCCTCAGCCTCCCGAGTAACTGGAAATACAGGTGTGCACCACCACCCTGCCCAGCTAATTTTTTTCTTGTATTTTTAGTAGAGATGGGGTTTCGCCATGTTAGCCAGAATGACCTCGGTCTCCTGACATCATGATCTGCCCGCCTCAGCCTCTGAAAGGGCTGGGATTACAGGCATGAACCACTGCACCCAGCCCCAGAAATTTTCTTAAATCAACTGAGTAAAAGGTACTGTTTTGCGAGTTTTACCAATTTGGATATCAGAACACTACTATCAGATGTGGTATACCAATCCAGGTACTATCTATGAAGAGAGGTTTTTTACTATATATTTATGGAAAGAATAAAACCAGAAATGTAAGTTTACTTAAAATGACTTTAAATTCACACCCTGGGATGAAGTAAATATATATTTTACTGTAAATTTCACATAGACTAATATATAAAAAATGAGATTCAGCAGATTCTGATATAATTTTATAGATCATATAGAGAAAGCTTCTTATATATATTATAGATTTTTTCTATACATATTGTCCTATAGATAGTTATTTATTGCTCTATATTCAGAACATAGTTGAAAAAGAAAACAATTCCTTGCACATGTACAGCTAGGAGAATAATCTTTGAATTTTCTTGTCTTTTACTTTCTAAATTTGGTTAATCCTGCTGCTGTTCTGGGTTTATTTACCATAGGCAATCATTTTCATTTAATTAACCCTCCACACCATAATTTGCAGGATATAAATTTATTTGTTATAAAGGCATTTCCCCATATGCTTAGTGTAAAATCTGTGCCTTTTAAATGTATTAAATCAAGAATAGCTTCTCTCCACCTGTTTCATGGCTTTGAGGTTCTGTCTCTTGTGTATCACCTACTGATATGGAGAACTCTATACAAATTTTGTAGAACAAATGTCTGAGGGTCCTTATGATAGAAACAGTAACTTTCAGATGAAGATTTCCTCTGAAAAAACTAACGACATCCCTAACTGGATGGAAATAAAGATATTGTGAAGTAAGAAAGCTCCCTAGAAGCATAGTTTAGTGGTCTAGACATAAGATAACATTACAGTGGCTGCATCATATAGATGCATCTTCATTCTGAAGTGCTTTTAAAAATGTATTTTATATGATAATTAAAATTTGATTAGCGTATGTAAAATACTATGTAAATAGTAAATGACCAACAAATAGTAAAAGCATCATTATTCATCATTAGATGAAATCTATTTCTATGTTATTTTGGGTAACAAGATGGTTGGCTGCTGAAATCATCTTGTAATCCAACTCTTTTCCCTTCCCACCTCTAGTGTCTCTGATATAAGTTAATTTGCATCTTACTTAATGGGGATGTGCCTATGATTATCTTGCAGAGAAGGGAAGAAATCTTCAAAATTCTTGTAGGCTCTTTAATAATTCATCCAGTATTATTAAACTGATTTGTATGTGAAATTTGCATCCACTTACTTTACACGATATACAGGAGTAGTTTTAATGTTACACAGAGATGTATTTAGATAGTGACATACACTATTCCATCTGAAGCTATTTATTTTCAGCCTACATATATTTAAATGTTTGTAGAATTATTCCCCTAACCATGATCATATAATTTCTTGATTGGTTTTCTTATTTCTCTCTACAGCCATAAAAGACAAAAGATAAAATTAACTTTTTTCAATGTTCTATTCATAATTTTACATATTGCTAGAGAAAAAAAACCTCATAATAGTATTTTGTTGGTATTGTTTTGATGTATTCTGGGATGGTCATGGTTCATGGCACAAATTGAATTCCATGGCATGCTTTGAAATAATGAGGTGGAACAGATTATTCTTCATATTCTAAAATTTCTAATTTTGCTTCCCTTTCATTTATTTGACTAAGGAAATTTTCACTGAATATAAAGATTATTGAAAATTGCATTTTATGCACAGTATGGGAGAAAGAAGTTACAATTAGTAGCTTAATATAGTGCCATGTTTAAAAAGTTGATTGTCATGTTAGTCAGTTTGGGCTGCTATAACAAAGTATTATAGACTGGGTAGCTTATTAACAACAGAAATTTATTTCTCACAGTCTGGACACTCAGAAAACCAAGATCAATGCACCAGAAGTTTTAGTGAGGGCGCATTTCCGGGTTTCCAGGCAGCTGTTTTCCTTACACAGCAGAAAAAGAGCAGAGAGCTCTCTGGGGTCTCTTTTATAAGGGTACTAATCCCATTCATGAGAGCTATACACTCACGAACTAATTATTTCCCAAAGGTCCTATGTCCTAATACTATTACATTGAGGATTAGGGCTTCAACTATGAATCTGCAAGTGGGACACAAGCATTTCCGTCTATAATAACCTGTTATTTGGATGGAATGAGTTTGGAAACATTACGGCATGGGGCACACTGTACAGTTAGAGGAATAAGAAAGAGGATTACTTGCAACAACAGAATCACATAGGCGGGAAGCAAGCATTTGAAGAGAATCCTCATGAGCAGTCAGTTGGTGAGAAGAAATAGCAGAGCAGGAGTACTTGGAAGAGTAAACATAAGTAATAGCAAAGGGCAATTACTTTTAACTTGTGAATGTGCACTTAAGGTTTCATAGGCAAAATGGTAAGCCACTGTAAGAGAGAAAGGCTGATGAGAAACATGTACATTAAACTTTCTGACTAATAATATCATGTGCAGGACTTTCCCAGCCATCAGCACTGTCCCTGAAGACCATTTATACTTCACAGCATTAATATTCATTAGGTGCAACGCCATATGTTGCACAGCAGGGTGCATTGCCAACAGACTGTTTGTCATAAAGCCAGATTTAATAAAGCATTGTAAAACAAACATTATGATGATAAATACAAAATGACAGGCTAATTAAGAGAATCTTAATTGCCATTTTTCCATAATAACATTTGTTTAGTAGTTATCTGTCTTGGTGCTAGTGTTCTTCCTGTTCAACTTTCCTTCTGTGCCCATTTTCCGTCACCTGTCTCCAAGGGAAAATCATGCCACATGTGATTAAAATACTCAAGGCTTCCTTTTCTCTTCCCACAAGTTGATTATAAGTTAATGAATAGCTGTGTGCCATCAATGTTCACAATCATTAACCTTTAATTCTAAAGGCATGGAAAGTATGTCTAGTGAAGGTTGTGTACTCACTTGCCCTGTGAAATAATAAGTTACACACATCTATTCACACTCTAAATCCAGACATCACCTGTAATTTTTCAAAAATACCTGGGGTTATCCTTTTTTTCAGTCTGTATAAAGCCATTGCCGTCCTAGGTTTCTGATGCCAATTTTCTGTTGCTGTTGTTTAAAGAAGGCCTGAACTACTACCCAATTTCATTGATTAGCTGTCTAGCCAGGCATAGAGCCAGGTAATTTACTTACATCTTATTTTTTTAATTTATTTATTTATTTATTTATATTGAGACAGAGTCTCACTTTGTCGCCAGGCGCCAGGCTGGAGTGCAATGGCGCAATCTTGGCTCACTGCAACCTCCGCCTCCTGGGTTCAAGCAATTCTCCTGCCTCAGCCTCCCCAGTACCTGGGACTTCAGGCACATGCCACCACACCCAGCTAATTTTTGTATTTTTAGTAGAGGCGGGGTTTCACCATGTTGGCCAGGATGGTCTCGATCTCTCGACCTCGTGATCCGCCCGCCTCAGCCTCCCAAAGTGTTGTGATTACAGGCGTGAGCCACCGCACCGGGCCTACCTTACATCATATTAGTAAACAGAAGCTCTCTAATCTTCACCCATGCCTTCTGTATAATATTCCCCATGCTTTCTTATGGGCACAGCCCACAGTTGGTGATACTACCGTATTTAATCCTTTGAATAATAAAGGTTTTTTTTGTTCTCTCCTTTCTTTATAATACGATATTTAAAATGTGTATATTCTTGTTGCATTTTAAAAATAGTAGATGACTAAGAAGTCAGAATGGGTCCTATAAAAAAGATAACTAACCAGCTGTCAAGAGTTTTACTGTATTTCCTTGGTACTTTTTTTAGAATGAAAGTCCTGGTTCTCAGCTTTGCAGTATTACAGAATAATCAGAATGAAGGAAATTCAAAATCAGGGCCATGCTGTTAAATATGTAATAATCTGCACTCAGATAAGGGAAAAATATACTCTGTGTTGCAGGATTTGTTGATCTCAAGCCACCAATGAGAAGTCGCTTAACAGGAATTTGAAAAGATTGGCTCTCAAGAGTGTTGCTGTACTCTGTAAATGTACAACGGATTATCAGTGAGCAGTCATCATGTCTTGATTTCTCATTTGGAGGTCCACAGAGAAATATATATATACATATATATGTATATATATGCCTGTCTTTCCCATTGTTCAAGGAAAATTTCTTATCTCAGAGACTGGCAACATAAAGTAATAAAAATAATAAAATTGAAATGATAATAAAAGTTTTATTGACAAATCTTGGCCATTATATATATGTAAAGAGTTCCATAGTTTATTATTATAATTAATTATACATAAAATCATATTATTTCAAAGGTGGTTAAATTGGTACAAATACACTCCAACCAGAATTATAATTATGTTAAATGAGACAGAAAAAAGTACAATGGTTTTTGAAACACAATGTTAAAAATTTCCCAAATTTATCTTTAGAAAGTGAGCAAAAATACTTAAAATAATTCCTCCCAAAATGTTTTTCTTGAGAAACATTGATGGAATTTTGTTGATATTTGCCTAGTTTATAAAAGAAATATTTATTTAAAATGAGATTTGTTAAATTAAGAAGTTAATTTTGTGAGGAAGAGGTAGAACCAGACATCTACTGTTAAAATGTTTAAGAAGTCAAGTGGGAACCACTGGTTTTAACAAAATAACCCGGAAACTTCTCAAATCTCTTCACAATGACCTACAGATTCTTCAGTGTATTATATAGCAGCCTTAAAAGTAAGCTTGAATTTTGATAGTTGTACTTGGACTGTTGGTTATTGGATACTTCCCTGCTCAAACATGTGAATCATTACAACATATAATTTTATATAATTTTTAGAAAGCATACAACTCTAAATTTTATTTTTCTAATCATTATAATTAAACTTGGGTTTGATTCTTAGATCCACCAATTGCTAGTTTTTTAACTTTTATAAGAAACTTAATTTTCCTAAGCATAATTTCATAATTTGTAAAATAGTGGCACTAGGTACATATTGGATATGCAAAGTGTTTAACATTGGAAATGTAATTGAATGTCTATTGTCATTATTATTATTTACACTATTTAAACCGTTGCAATTACTTTTGGTAGTGAAAAGTAGAAATATAAAATTTCACTTTTTTTTCCATGGACCTGTATGACGGACTCATCCTTCCATTGGCACTAACATATTTTCAGGTTGCTATTGTAGCATTCAATGTGGCATTTACATTTCAACAGTTCTGTTTCTTGCTATGAGACCAGTTCAGTAAAGAAATGATGTAGGTATTATTCAGCTTAGAGCTTAGATACAGTGCATTTATCATAAAGTTTTAGAAAACTGTAAAAACCAATGTCAATTTCTTTGTTGTAAACAATTGCTGTAGATTATATCACTCATGTGGCCAGTTAACATAAAAATGATGATTGGAGAACTAAGGAAATGTTTTTGAACTTGTACAAATCTACTCCTCTTACTAGATACACTACTCAATGACTTTATCATTCTAACAAATATATCTACATTTTAAAAATATAATATTTTCTCGATTCAATAACTGATAAAAGTGCAGCTATATTCAATGCTACAACAGAGGTTCTAGCAACCGTATCTTATTTGTACATTCTATATAGTTTTGCTTTTGTTCTCTAATCCTTTTGTTCATGTTACAAAGTTCACATCCTAGTTGACCTTAAGTTTGTAATATTTCTTTTCTTCTTCAGAAAGTAATGAAACTGGCCAGGCTATGGTGGCTCATGCCTGTAATCCCCACATTTTGGGAGCCTGAGGCAGGCTGATCACCTGAGATCAGGAATTCAAGACCAGCCTGGCCAACATGTTGAAAATCCGTCTCTACTGAAAATACAAAACTTAGCTGGGCGTGGTGGCACACTCTGGCAATCCCGGCTACTCAGGAGGCTGAGGCAGGAGAATGGCTTGAACCACGGAGGTGGACGCTGCAGTGAGCCGAAATCACGCCACTTCACTCCAGCCTGGGCAACAGGGCAGACTCTTCCTGAAAATATAAATAAATAATGAAGTGTCTAGGAGCAGTGGCTCATCCTGTAATCCCAGCATTTTGGGAGGCCAAGGCAGGTGGATTACTTAAACCCAGGAGTTCGAGACGAGCCTGGGCAACATGGAGAAATCCCATCTCCACCAAAAAAAAAAAAAAAAAAAATTAGCCGGGTGTTGTGGCACACGCCTGTTGTCTCTGCTCCTCAGAGGATGAGGTGGGAGGATCACCTGAACCCAGAAGATCGAGGCTGCAGTGAGCTGAGATTGCACCACTACACTCCAGCCTGTGCGACACAGCAGAACCCAGTCTCAACAGTAATAGCAATAATAATAATAATAATAGTAATAAAGCAGTTTCAAAAAAAAATAGTTTCATCATTTCTATCTTCATTTGTAGAATAAATTTTAAGGAGGTAAAATATACTTTTAAAATTATGACAAAGTGCCAAGAAATAGACATAAATTGTCAGAATTAGTAAATATCATATCTTTTTTAATGCATTGTATGAATGTAGTAATGTTCATAAATGACCCCCCACAAAAGAGTATTTGAGGACATTACACACACACACACACACACACACACACACACACACACAAAAGTGACAAAAAGATTGAGGAGAAAATCTCACATAGGTTACATGACAATTATGCTTAGTTTCTGCATAATATTCTAAACATACTTATTAAACTAAGAAAAATGCACCAGCAATTCTGAAATAGAATCAGAATGTTCAAGCATGTCTTTTGCTTTTGAAATAATGAGTAAGATAAAGAAAAACACACTAGATGTATTTATTGGGTCAAAAGGACCTCCTCCTGCACACCAATAAAAATAATTTTTAAATACAATTGTTCTACAATCAAAGTTATAATTTTTCTTTCCATGAACAAGTTTCATGAATGTTTGTTCTTTATAAATTTTATATTTTTGTTGTTTAAATCAGAAATTTATTTTTATTTAGACTCAATATTTAGAACACATTTATGAAACTATAGGCTTAAGTGACTTAAATGTAACAATATGTTTGTTATGAAGGTAATCACATTAAACAGTTAAATCACTAGGCTAAGCAAGTTTAGTCATAATTAAAATAAAATGGCTGGTATATAAACTTCATCATAAGTGGAAAAAGAATCATTAAATTGTTTGTGTAAACTAAGCATTAAATCTATTTTGCCATATTAGTGGAATTTTATTGCCCTGATCTGATTATAATTTATGCACGATCTAGAGCTTGCTCACAATAGAACCTATGTTTATTAATCCAATCCTTTTGACTGAATTAACTAATTAATTCAATTACCTCAAGGGAAGCATCCACTTACCTTCCTATGTGTGCCCAGCATTCTTTTATGTATTTTCGGAGTTTGTCAGATATTTGGTTATAAAGATCAATTGCTTTTGGTGTAAAATGTGTGAGTCCATTCTCTGGGCATTACATTTAGTCAGAGGATAAGCACACCATTTCTGTTTTTTTTAAAGCTCATATTGTAAATCTAATCTCAGAAACATCCACCTGAAATTGATTTCCATAAACTGGTCCTAAACAGGAGGCAGAGCACAGAAGTTTAAAGAAAGCCAAACTCTTTACTTCTTAGCAGCTTTTACTACTAAGTGCCATGAGCTCACCTTAAACTATGAGAGTAGGCTAGTCTCTGAGCTTGGCATTGCCACCGTGAGGAGCATCAGGTTTCCACAGTACCTCATGCTCCATCTGGATACTTTTCTTGCAGTTGGAATGGAGTAAACTTGATGACACAGTGAACCAAGAACTTTCTACCACTTAAGTAATTCCTTGGTAACAAACAAAATGTTGGTAACTCTATGAGTTCACTAAAATTTAGTATCCTGAAACTATAGATCATTAAATGGCGCCTGCTTGAACACACACACACACACACACACACACACACACACACACACACACACATTTCCTGCAGATGGGCAAAGGATTTTGTATTTTTACATTTATTCTAGCCCTTCTTTTTACTGTTGCTGATGTAATGTGATTGTAGTTATATTTTAGGTACCTAATATTTAGCAGCATAAAGAAAATATTTTAGGCCGGGCGCGGTGGTTCAGGCCTATAATCCCAGCACTTTGGGAGACCGAGGCAGGTGGATCACAAGGTCAAGAGATCGAGACCATCCTGGTCAATATGGTGAAACCCCGTCTCTACTAAAAATATATAAATTGGCTGGACATGGTGGCACACACCTGTAGTCCCAGCTACTCGGGAGGCTGAGGCAGGAGAATTGCTTGAACCCAGGAGGCGGAGGATGCAGTGAGCCGAGATCGCACCATTGCACTCCAGCCTGGGTAACTAGAGCGAAACTCCATCTCAAAAAAAAAAAAGAAAAGAAAAAAAGAAAATATTTTTATGTTATATATTCAGAATAATACATGAAAGATATCTAAAATTAACATTTAGAAAACCTAAGCTAAAATTTAAAAATTATGAGAGAGGTAGATATTAAAACAAATATTAGAGCAACACTAATTAAAATAACATAGAATTTGTACAAATAAAAGTGACCAATGAAAGAAAATACTTTCCCTTAATGAAATATATATACAAAAGTAATATGCAATAAAGAGGTGTCATAAAGCAATGTGAAATAAATGAATTCTAATAAATTATGCTGAGAAAATTGTCTAAAGGAAAAGAAAAATTATGACTTCTTCACCTTCTATGTGTCATGATAAATTTGACTATCTCAGCAATTACTCATCTTCCTTCACTTTCACAGAATTCGTGTAACATATATCATTTTGCTGAAATATTTGTTATTTCACAGTAAAGGATACCTATACATTAATTATGACTAAAAGGTTAGAACATTTTTAGTGGGCAGGCTCCAGTGTTATAGTTGATAATTTCAACTATCTAACTATAATACCGTGCCCATAAATTACTGTTAGCAAATATTTGCTTTATTTTTATGCATTGAGATTATCTAACCAAACAATGTAAGCACTACTGCAAACCAAAAAGTTTCTTGTACTCACAATAAGAGAGTTCAGGCAAGTTTTTAAAATAACTAATGAAAACTATAGATTACTTGAAAAAAATTATGGTATTAGAATTAGGATATTTTAACCCACCATCAATCTGCGCAGAAGACAGAAAGAAAACATTAATTGTCAGCCTTCTGCATCTGTGTTCTGTTTTTTTTTTTTTTCTGTTTCATGTTATGTTGCATTTTGTCTTTTTTACGGTGGATTATATGGACTCATTTCCAAATATTGTGGCAATCTTGCATTCCCAGGATAAATTGCACTTTTAGTCATATCTATGATTTTTTAAATATATATTTCTGGATTTTTTCCAGATCTTCTTTATAACGTAACGTGCAGTTTTCCATCAGAAGTCTTCCTTGTGTCCATTTCTCTAATTTTGTTCACATCCCCTATCAAAGTTTTGGATCTTGAATTTGGACTTTGCAGGCTTTTATCGTAATAGCATCATGATGATTTTTATTTATCTCAATGCATGTGCCTTTATATTTACTATGAATATCCATTAGTACATTTAGGATGAACAAATTAACCAGAGTAGTTATACATGCAGGAACAGAGAGATAAGAACAACAGTGTGTAAAAGCAAGAAACAGCAACTACTTACCTCAGGTGTAACAAATTTAAAGTTTACAGAACTACAACTCCATTTTGCTATAAGTAGCTCTTCCTACTTTGAGCCCCAATCCTGCTTAACTTCTAAGAAACATTTACATTTGTCCCAGGGCAGAGGAAACTTAGGAGAGGAGGATTGTGGAGTATTCAGGCTTTCTGAGGCAGGAGAGCATCTTTCTCAGTTGGTCGTCCACATAGCTTACCACCAAGATGTCATTTGTTCCTGTGTTTCCTGCGTGCCTTATTTCTGCCTGTCTCTCAGAAGTCCTGGAGCTGAGTCAGTGTTTTACAGTATTCCAGACGGCCAAAAAGACGGTGACAGGCTATTGTTGTCAGACTCCAAAACCATAAAGAGAAACCATTCCTTCTCTTCAGTGTTCCCACATTCCCATTGCACATGGCCCCCTTGGGGAAACCCATGCAATTTTTAATTTTTGTGGCCTCCTATCTGTTTCTCTTCACTCAACTTCCAGACTCTTCTTCCAGTCTAAACAAAGTGGGTTTGATAACGTGTACACATATTTCTCCCTATATTATTTTTCAAAGTTATTGCTCCCTAATCTGTTTCTCCAAAGCCAAAACTAATGTGGCAAGTTCACAGACAATGCAGAAAAAAATCAACCCCAAATATTTCAGTGTATGACATTAAATGTGTACTTACATAGTTTTTAAAAATTATATGTATATACATATATATATATATATATATGTATTATTGAATTTTAGGTTCTGTGGTACATTTAAAGAACATGCAGGATTGTTGCATAGGTACATAAATGGCAATGTGGTTTGCTGCCTCCATTCCCATCACCTATATCTGGCATTTGTCCCCATGTTATCCTTCCCCAACTCCCCACCCCACAGCGTCCCTCCCCTAGTCCCCCACCACAGACCTGAGTGTGTGATGCTCCCCTCCCTGTGTCCATGTGTTCTCATTGTTCAACACCCGCCTATGAGTGAGAACATGCAGTGCTTGATTCTCTGTTCCTGGCTCAGTTTGCTGAGAATAATGGTTTCCATTTTCATCCATGTCCCTACAAATGACACAAACTCATCATTTTTTATGGTTGCATAGTATTCCATGGTATATATGTGTCACATTTTCCCCGTCCAGTATAACATTGATGGACATTTGGGTTGGTTCCAAGTCTTTGCTATTGTAAACAGTGCTGCAGTGAACATTCGTGTGAATGTGTCCTTATGACAGAATGATTTATAATTCTTTGGATATATACCCAGTAATGGGGTTGCTGGGTCAAATGGAATTTCTGTTTCTAGGTCCTTAAGGGATCGCCACACTGTCTTCCACAACGGTTGAACTAATTTACACTCCCACCAACAGTGTAAAAGTGTTCCTTTTTCTCCACATCCTCTCCAGCATCCGTTGTCTCCAGGTTTTTTTAATGATCACCATTCTAACTGGAGTGAGATGGTATCTCAATGTGGTTTTGATCTGCATTTCTCTACAATACTTGCCAACACTTTAAAATTTTGATTTCAGGCTTCTAATAATTTTAAAACTTGGAATTCAGAAGACTTTCTTTCCTTCATCTCAAAACTAGTGCTGATTTCACACTGATCATCTAAGAAGAAACTCATTTTCCCTATTTTGCTCTTATCATTTCTGAAAACCATGGATTTTCAGTTGCCTTTAATAAGTGATATTTCACTCCTGTTTCCAGTCATTTTCCTCATCATAAGACCTGCCTTGGAGCTGATATGCATTTGGTTTTGCATCTCAGGCAAAAGGCTTAAGCTTTTTGGAAACAGATACAGAGATTCTGGGAGGCTTTTTTTGTTTTTCTGTTTTTTCCTATCTTGTCATAGCCCTCCCTGGGGGCAATGCGCACAGACGAATTAGCTGCTTCTGAGAGTCCAAGGAAAATAAGGCATATCGGAGGAAAGGACATCGACTGATATCTCAAAAATATTATTTTACTACTGACTTGTCAAATTATATAAAGTATTATAATCATAACATAACTTTAATGTAAACAGTTTACCCAATCCCTCAATATGTATATAATGCATTTGATTTGGTGCATTGGATGATTTTAAAGAGCCATCCATGAAACACTTTTTGAAATCTAATTTTAATGAAGACTTTAATTAATTCAAAGTAAAACCAAATGACTTAAAACATGAACATAAAATTTGAAATAGACAACTTACTTGAAAGGCTTTTGCAAGAGATGCAGAGTTCCAGCTATTATGTCATACTAGCTAAAGCTCCGTTAAAATGAAAGCAGAACTGTTTGTCTTTCAAAGAACCAGATCTAGTGTGTAAAAAGCTGGCTTCCTCACAGGTGGATATCATAAACATGCTGAGGCTATGCTAACGCCTCACAGAGCGCTATATGCATAGTAGCAACTTGCTATAATTGGGGAAAGAATGGCCACATGCTAAATGAAGGAAGCAAACAGGGACACCTTCCATTTTTCTCAATAAATAGCAATATGACACATATATTAAATTTAAACTGTGCCTTTAACATATTAATTATTTTTAGAAATAGTATTCATATTATTCAGCCATAAAGTAGAAACTCTTAGATTTACAAAAATTTTCATATACATTTAATAGTAGGCGATGGATTTCTAAACATGTTTCTAGACTGAATCATGCTTCCTTACCTGTCTCTGAATCAGATAGTGTGCTTAGCAGAGTTTGTTTACATCATATTCTTATTATATTTCTTTCTTCTTCTAGATGTTAATATTTCAATTGTACATATAAGGAAATTGAGTCATAGTGATTGAAAGCATGACTCTAAATTCAAAGTAAATCACGGAAGCAGAAATTGAGCTAGGATTTTTCCATGAGACCATACCGTGCATTTGATAATTACATGATTTAAATTTGAGGTAATGTTTCTTTTGTGTGCACTTTTCTGTGCCTCACCTGTTTTTTATGTAGATGTGTAATAGAATAAAATGTTTTCTTCTTCAACTTCTTCTGCTTTTATTTTCTCATGCTTAGAGAAAACAGAACTTATTTCTGATAATATAAGACAGAGACTTTTTTTAAAAAAAACAAGCAATCTATCAAAATTATGCTAAAGAAGAGGCGGACAGACTGGTCTCTGACCTAGCTTACCTCCTTCATTTTTAAATGAGGAAACTAAATCCCAGAAAGGGCATGTGCTAGTTCAATTCCATTTAATATTGTTTGCTTATAACCCTTTCAAATACTATTTAGACAATTCATAGAAAGGGCAAATATGGCAATATAGATAAAATGGGGGAACTCAGATTAAATAAATAAAGCTACATGAAAAGCACTGACTGACGCATTACACTGTATTAAAAGAAATGCAAGTAGATAGATTATTATAATAGCATGTGATAAATGCAGTAAAAATATGTGTACAGTGAAGTGGTGGATCTGAGGAAATGTTTAATTCTGTATGGGGCAATCAAGAATTCTTGGAAGGAAAGCTCTCAAGAACGGGCATTAGGATGTCACCATATGATTCTCTCATGGATCTCTGACATATGTAAAGTACACACGTATAAAATATTTTATTTAAATTACTAATTAATGAGGAAAACAGTAAAATAGTCATTCTACCTCCAAGGACTTTGAAAAACCAGAGTTTTATAGAGACCATCACAAAAGACATTTTATCTTTTTTAAATGTCAAGATAAGATCACAAGTGTACATGCAAAGTTAGAGATCCACTTTCCACACTGTGGTGTGGGACCTTCTGGTTCACTTGCTCCACAACAATACCATCACAGCTTGCAAAATTTATTTTTGAAAAATATCAACTATTTAAAGACTCTGAAATTGTTCTAAGAGCATATAAGCATGCCACAAGTGAAAAAACATTTATTCAGGAAAATCTACTACATTTCAGTAACAATGAAAATCTGTGATTTATTTGGGTCATTATTCAATCCTTCCCCTGCTTCCTCACCTCCCCCCAACCCCCACCTCCCCACCTCCCCCCTGCTCCCCCATACCCGCCACCTCCCTACACAGAGCTCCTATATGAAGGAAGCTCTGTTCTAGGCAAGTAACACTATAACAATGGGGCTTCTTCTACGCTCAGTTTCCACTCAGGGGCTACAGTATCTTTCTGGGAGAAGCAAGTTACCAATATTTCCTATAAATTCCTTTCCCCAGTTCCCTGCAGCTTGGTTTTGCAGAAGCTAAATTTCAAGTGGGTATGGTTGATATTGGGGTCTCTCTTCATTTTCTCAGCCCTCACTTATAGATGGAAATTTGATGCCAGGAATCGTAGGCAGAGACTACTGAGGCCTCAGTCATCTACACTCCAGCAAACTCCTGAGGTTCCACACCAGGAAAGGGAAGCCAAAATGATCAGAGTCTATTCTCCCTGTCCAGCACCCTGCACACAAATGAGAAGCATCATTCCAGGAGAAGTGTGCCACTGGCCTTGCCCACTTCTCCAGATCCCTAGCTCAGAGATTAGAAGCAGGAAAGACAAACCATAGGAATGGAGAGGTCTAAAACTCTCCGTCCCACCAACACAGTGACTTTATTCAGAACAGGGTATAGGAAAGTTCACAACTAAAGGTTCTCTTGAATCAATGAAGATTCTGGTGATTTGCAATTAAAAGCAGTGTTACTGAGTCCCCGCATTTTTCTGAGTTAATTTATTTTTCTCTCTTTCTTCTTTTCTCTTTCATCCTTTTTTTCAATTCCCACTTAGCTCTTTAGAAAAGCAATTATAGCCTTCTATATCTTTTTCATCAGAAACTCTCTACAGTGCAATCTGACTGTGTTCAGAAGCTCCAGAGACACACTCTTGCATGCCAGGAGCTTGCCTTGAGAGATACTCAATTCACAACCAAAAGTTACCTGCTAAAGATTACTTTTGCTGCCTTTACAATGTATCTCTGTTGGATGTTAGAGTGAATGTGGTGGAAAGGGAATACTTTACACTGCTGGTACAAATGTAAATTCATAAAAACACTGTGGAAAACTGTATGGAGATTTCTTAAAGAAATAAAAGTAGAACTACAATTCGATCCAGCAATTTCACTACTGGTATTTTCCTTAAAGGAAAAGAAGTCATTGGATGAAAAAGGCACGTGCACACACATGTTTGTAGCAGTACAATTCACAATCGCAAAGACATGGAACCAACCTAAGTGCCCATCAACCAAGGAATGAATAAAGGAAATGTGGTATATATACACCATGGCATAATACTTAGCCTGAAAAAAATGAAATAATGTCTTTTGCAGCAGCATGGATGGAACTGGAGGCCATTAATCTAAGTGAAGTAACTAGACATAGAAAATCAAATATCGTATATTCTCACTTACAAGTGGGAGCTAAGCTGTGAAGACACAAAGGCATAAAAATGTTATAATGGACTTTGAGGGATCAGTGGTGGGGGAAGGTTGGGAAGGAGATGAAAAATAAAAGACCACACATTGAGCAGAGTGTATGCTGCTTGAGTGACAGGTGCACTAAAATCTCAGAAGTCACCACTAAAGAATGTATTCATGGTCTGTGTATGGTGGCTGAGGCCTGTAATACAAGCACTTTGGAAGGCCGAGGTAGGCAGATCACTTGAGTTCAGGGGTTCAGACCAGCCTGGCCAACATGGTTAAACCCCATCTCTACTAAAAATACAAAATAGCTGAGTATGGTGGCACACACATGTAATCTCAGCTACTCTGGAGGCTGAGGCACGAGAGTCACCTGAACCCATGAGGTGGGGGTTGCAAGTGAGCCAAGATGTTTTTACTACACTCCAGCCTGGGTGATGAGGTGAGACTGTCTCACAAAAAAAAAAAAAAAGAATTTATCCGTGTAATCCAAAACCACCTATACCCCCCCCCAAAAAAAACTATTTTAAAAAAGTGAAGTACAATGACAATGTCTCATTAGATAGAGAATGTTGATAGATATAATTAATGTTCTTTATGGTAAGATAGTATAACCTCTTGGGTTTAATTTTCACCAGATAAAAATTATTTGCATATTTACTAGGAGCAAATATGCAGGTTAACATGTAACCTTAGGAAGTCTGAGCCTTTGATTGTTAGGTAGCAGTTAAACAATCACATAGTATCCTGGAAAAGAAAAACTCATTCATGGCTCTAATAAACAGTTTTTCAGTATGATACTGAAAGGAGCTGCAGTTATCCTTTTTGCCTTATTTTAAAGTTTTGAATAATTTGTCTCACAAGAAGTATGTCCCCACGTGGACTGGAAAGAGAAAGATATGCAAGACAGTGAGAAGCCAAGGAGTAGAAAACAGCAGTGTGTTTGGAGAACAAGTAATTCACTAATGATTGTGTATGAAATTTTAGATGCAGAAGAGGAGGTTGGATATTCAGTATCAAAAGGGCACTTGTAAAATAAAAAAGAATTTTAAAAGCCACTTGTGTGCCAGGCAAAGTAAGAAGTTTAGGCTTTATGTAAATATTAACTTGTACCATTTATGGGTTCTAAATAAAGATGAATACAGTTTTAGAGAGAACAGCAGAGAGAAAGTTAGCAACAAAGGGAAATAGATTGCAAAAACTAATCTCTCATAGTTGTTTAGATCTATGCTTCTCTAGACTTAATGTGCATACACATAAAACACCTTAGAGAACTTGACAAAATTTATTTTTGTATTTAGTAGATCTGTGATAGCACCTAAGATTTTCCATTTCTGAAAAGGTCTCAGGTAATGCCACTGCTGCTAGTTTACGGATTACACATGGCGCAGCAAGAATTAACATCAGCACTAACAGAAATATAATGTTTTAGTGGCCATGTTCCAAAGAATGTAAAAAAAATGCAATTAACATTAAAAATAGATTTCATTTAATGCAGTATATTTAAATATTAGCATTTCAACCTGTTATCAGTTTTTAAAAGATTGGTAATCAGATATTTTGCACTCTTCTGTTCATACTCAGTGTTAGATATCCAGCACGTTTTTTACATTTACAACACATTTCAATTCAGACTCTAAGTTTTCATTGGGAATATTTGACCTGCATTTTGCACTTAAATTTTATAAAACTTATTATTGAAAACGTCTTACATATGCAAGTTGATCCAAACGTACTCAAAATTTTTGTGATAACTGAATCAGATTTCCTTTAGGGGGTTAAATCAATTAAAATTAAACAAAATTAAATATTTCGTTTCTCACTTGCATTAGCCACAATTCAAGTGCTCAAAAAACAAAAAAGAACACTAGCCTGTTGAAGACTGCAGGCACAGGTAGGAGTCAGAACAAGTACAGTAGTGCTATGCTGTAGCATTTAAGTGGTACATTGTTAAGAAAGTGTAAAGAAGAAGTCAAAAAACACTCAAAGAGGTAGTGGAAAGATCAGGAGACAGTCCTTATTTAATTCTTACAGCTCAAGAGAGCCAAGCCTGTGCATGTCTTCCCAATTCTGTATTCAGTAATGTTACATTGATAACTTGAATTTGGCCATGATGAGTGTATTTAAAACATAAATATTAGTAAATGCTTCCTTTCCTCTTCCAGAACACATTGTTAAACATTTACCAGGACATCACTCGAGTTCAGGTATCTGAGAGATCAGATTGGCTTGTTCCCATTTTCTGAAATTGAACAGTTTTTCATCAGAATAAAATCCATAAAGTCCTATAATATCCTACATAATCTGACTTTAGTCTACCTCTCTAAAACCATCTACATTATGATATGAGATTACTTTGCTCTTCTTTCAACATGCCAAGCATATTCCAACTTACACATTTCATTGCTTGTTGAACATTCTCCCTACCTATTTGTGAATTTCATTCTAATTCATATCATTTGCTCAGACTCATTTTTCAGAAAGCCTTCAGGAACCACCTGTTCTTCCTTAACAATTAGAGATTAACTATCTGTATCCTTGCTTTACTTTTCTTCCTAGAATTAAACACAACCTGAGATAATAAGATAATATCTTTTTCAAAATGGCCTTATCTATTTATTGCATGTCTCTGGAAATGTGAGGTCTTTGAGAACTTATTTGGTTTTATTCTGATGCCTCAACCTCCTAGAGCATTGCATGATACCAACGGCATTCAATAACAATTTGGCATGTGGAAATAATTGAATAAATGAATTTATTTAGGTGGGACCTTATGTAAGAGGGACATGGATTTGGTGAATGACTGGCTAAAGCAGCAGGGAGAGCCAAGACGTCTCTCAGTTTCCCAGCTTAGATCATACAGAAGGCATGCAGTAGATAAGATAATAAACACAAGAGGAAGAACAAATGTGGACACGAGTATTACCAGTTCATCTTTGATCATGCTGAGTTTAAGCACCTATGGAAACTACAAATAGAGAAGTCCAATAGGACATTCAATATGCAAGTCTGGATTTTGGGAAAGAGAATCTCAAAGATTTGATAACTATTGCTTATAGGTAGCACTTAAAATCACTTAACATCATGTAGAAAGTTGATGATAAACGAAAATAATGTGAAATTCCATACAACACCAAAATTAAGGTGGCAACTAGAAGTAATAAACATGTAAGAAAAAGTCATAAAAGAAAGAAAATACCGAAATAGTATAGAATCCAGGAGACAGTCATTTATTCTTAGAACCAAAGATGCCATTTTCTCTTATGACAAATGCCAGGCATTATAATTCAAGCAGGGATGAGATATGATTCCTGCTACATTTCAGAAGAAAGAGCACATGACAGAAAATACCCATAATTAATCTGAAAAGTTTACTGGTTGAATAATGGCTTAGAGTACAGGATGAAGCTGGGTATAAATCCTTCTGACTTAACCCTCTTTCCCACAATCAACAGAACTTCTCAAGCCTTCCAACCTGTCCGGAGTGAAAAGAAAAAGTCTAAGTGGTTAAGCTATAGAATATGGGTACATAAATATCTTCTGTGCGGTCTTCCTCTGAAAGACTCCAATAACAGAAAACGACAGTGTCAAATCAATGGAAGTCTTGAGGCAGTGATTACGTTAGTGAGTCAGATGCTTCCCCTGGGCTCCAAAGTCCAAACTCTGCCAGCTGCTGATTAGACAATTGAAGGATTACTGCAGCAGAACTTAAAAGGTCCTAGGAGACCTAGCAGAGGGGTGTCAGAGCCACAACAAGAAACAGGATTTTCTAAAATATAGTCCTCAGATCACTTTTTATCTTGGGAACTGTGTGGAAGCTCTGCAACTTGGCAAGTAGGTTCTATTCATCGATGCAACTCAGGACCAGCCCCAGCCCAAGCTGTTAAAATATATTTGATAGGAGTCAAAGCAGACATTTGGGTTCTATCACGATATTTTTAACATCTGGAAATCTTTTTTAAAATAAAAGATTTGCATATCTGTTAGAAGTAATTGCTCTAAAGTGTGGAATCCTGTTTCCAGATGCCCTTGTCAGTCAGATTTGGACACCCTTATTGGTCTGATTTGTCTATTTGTTGGGACCACAATAAGATTGTGAGTTATTCTATTCTACTCTTATATAATTTACTCTTATATGTTATACCTATTTATTTTTTGTAACTTCAATACCTGGAAATAATGGATGCTTAGTGTATATTCTTCAAATCATTTAAAATAAATAAAAGATTTGTTCTGTTCATACCTGTGGAGAACTAGCCAAGAATATCTCAAGTAGAACCCTCAGTGACACACTGAAAAGCATCCCACTATGATGTTGGAGCTGATACAAATTTCAATCTGAAATTGCATTTTTCAACTGAAAATGGGAACAAATTAAATTTTTAAAATTCAGAATAAGCTAATACTGCCTTTAGCTTGAATCACTAAGCTAATTTTTTTTTAATGTCTATGTCTGTACATTCACTAGGGACTACTCTGGTTATTATTTTTTTTAAAGTCTGTCAGCTAAAACAGAGATAAAAATACAAATCGTAACACATAGGAATATTACATGAATTTGTTTCACTCCCTGGAGAACTTTAGGTTCATAAAAAGCAATGAATGGATTACAGAAGACATAAATATGCTCCTGCATTTTCATCTGTGACAGATATATTCTTACTGCAGTACAGTCTTTAAAACTACACCACATTGGTCTATGAGCTCATCAGAGCTCTCAAACTCAGTGGGGTCAAATCTGGTTAATGTTTGGAAGGGTGACCTCCAAGGAAAATCCAGGTGCAAGAGGATATAAGTCTAGTAATTCAATAGATGACATGGCTTCCTTTAAGTCACTAATAAGCAATTCTCCCTTAAGGCCATTATCAGACACCATGCTACTGGAGGTTTCTTTGTAAAGTTTTAACATATGTGGACATTTAATATCTCATTTTTTAATATTCTCTTTATTGTCATGATAATCATTCTGAACTTAACTTTTTTTTTCCAAATTTTGTGGCAAAATATATATAAAATGTGTCATCTCAACCATTTTAAATTGTGCAATTCAGTGACATAAGTACATTCATATTTTGGGCAACCATCACAACCATTTATTTCTACAACTTTTTACTTCGTAAAACTAAGACTCTATACCCATAAATAATACCTCCCCATTCTCTCTTTTCCAAGCCCGGGGCAACAACCACCATTTTACTTTTTATTTCTATGATTCTGATTACTCTAGGTACTTGATAAAACTGGAATCATACAATATTTGTCTTTTGGGGATTGGGTTATATTTCACTTAACATAAAGTCCACAGGATTCATTCTTGTCATAACAAATGCCAGAATTGCCTTCTTTTTATTTATTTATTTATTTATTTATTTAATGGACTCTCACTCCGTCATCTAGGCTAGAGAACAGTGGTGTGATCTCAGCTCACTGCAGCCTCCGCCTTCCAGGTTCAAGTGATTCTCCTGTATCGGCCTCCTGAGTAGCTGGGATTACAGGTGCCTGACACCATGCCCAGCTAACTTTTGTATTTTAGTAGAGATGAGATTTCATTATGTTTGCCAGGCTGGTTTCTAACTCCTGACCTCAGGTAATCCTTCCACCTTGGCCTTCAAAAATGCTTCGATTGCAGGCATGAGCCACTGTGCCCAGCCAGAATTGTCTTCCTTTTTAAGACCGAATAATATGCCACATTTTGCTCATTTCTTCATCCATTGATGGACATTGGGTTACTTTTACATTTTAGCTATTATGACTAATGCTGCTATGAACTTGCATGTATAAATATCTCTTTGAGACCCCACTTTCAGTTATTTTGGGTATTTACCCAGGAGTGTAATTGCTGGATCATATGATAATTCTATGTGTAAGTTTTTGAGAAATGGCCTTACTGTTTTCTACAGCAGCTATATCATTTAATATCTCCACCAAGTATGCAAAGGATTTCAATTTCTGTACATCCTCACCAACACTTAGTTTCTGTTTTGGTTTTTTTGCCTTATGTTTGTTTGTTTTATGGTAGCCATCCTAATGGATTTGAGGTAGTATTGTGTTGTTTCTCAATACTTAGTTTCTGGTGGTTTTCTTTTTCTTTTTTTTGTCTGTTTGTTTTATGGTAGCCATCCTAATGGGTTTGAGATAGTATTTTATTATTTTTTTCATTTGCTTTCTTCTAGTGGGATGTTAAATATCTTTCCATCTGCTTATTGGTCATTTGACATCTCTAGAGAAATGTCTATTCATATCTTTTGCCAATTTTTTGAATAAGATTGTTTTCTCTTGCTAAGTTTTAGAGTTATCTTTATATTCTGGTTATTAACCCTTATCAAGTGTATGATTTTAAAATATGTTCTCCCATTCAGTAGATTTTTCTTCTCCTGTTAGTATCCCTGATACACAGAAGTTTTTAATTTTCATGAAGTTCAGTTTGTCTATTTTTTCTTTTGTTACATGCGCCTTTGCTATCATAGCTAAGAAAGCATTTCCAAATCCAATGTCATGAAGTTTTGCCCTTTATTTTCTTCTGAGTTTTCTAGTTTTTTGCCTCATGTTTATGTTTTCAATTCATTTGAGTTAATTTTGTCTATGGTGTTAAAGATCCAATTTTATTCTTTTAAATATAGATATACAATTTTTCCTGCACCTATATTGAAAAGACTGCCCTTTCCTCTATCGCACGGCCTTGGAGTCCTTGTTGAAAAGCATTTGACCATTTATGCTAAGGTTTCTTTCTGTACTCATTTTCCTGTTTCATTGGTCTGTATGTTCCGCTTTATGGCTTTAACAACACTGTTTTGATTATTGTAGCTTTGTAATAAGTTCTGAAATCAGAAATTGTTAATCATCCAATTCTGCTTTTGTTCCTCAGTATTGTTTTGTATATTAAGGGTTCCTTGAGGTTCCATGTGAATTTCAGGAGGTCTTTTTCTATTTCTACAAAAAAAGATAAATCATTGGGACTTTGATAGATATTGTATTAAATCTATAGATTGTTTCAGGTAGCATTTACAAAAAAAATCATTGGGACTTTGATAGATATTGCATTAAATTTATAGATTGTTACAGGTAGCATTTATATCTTAACAATATAAAGTCTTCCAATCAATGAAAATAAAATGTGTTTTCATTTATTTACATCTTCTTTAATATTTCTTATCAATGTTTTATAGTTTTCACTATACAAGTCATAAAACTTCTTGGATAATTCATATGTACTTTATTCTTTGTTATAAAGAGAGCATTTTTATCATTTCCTTTTCGGCATATTCATTGTTAGTGTATAGAAATACAATAGATTTTTTTTTGTGTTGACTTTGTATCCTACTACTTTGCTGATTCTTTTTTGTTCAAACCAATGTTATTGTGGAATTTGTAGGACTTATACACATAAGGTCATATTATCTGCAAACCGAAATTTTATTTCTCCCTTTTCAAATTGAATGCCTATTACTTCCTTTTCTTGCCCAATTGCTCTGGCTACACTTCCAGCAATATGTTGAATAGAACTGGTAAAAGCAAGCATCCTTTCTTTGTTCCTGATCTTAAAGGAAAAAAACGTAGCCTTTCCCCAATAAGTGTGATGTTCTCGTGGGCACTTGGGTCACCTCCATATTTGAAGGATGGAAGGATTTCAGTTTCTCCACATTTTCATCAACAATGGCATTGTCATGTATAAATTCTACTAAGTTGAAGTACTTTACTTCTATTCTTGGTTTGTTGACTTTTTTTAATGAAAGAGAGTTGAATTTTGTCAAATTATATCTCTGCATCATAAGATAATGATGTGGGTTTTTTGTGTGTTTCATTATGTTAATGTGGTCTGTTACACCAATTGATTTTCATATGGTGAGCCATATTTACATTACAAGAATAAATCCCACTTGGTAATGGTGTATAAATCTTTTAACATGCTTTGAATTCAGTTTGCTAGTGTTTTGTAGAGTATTTTTGCATTAATGTTTATAAGGGATATTGCCTTACAGTTTTATTTTCTTTTAGTATCATTGTCTGGCATTGGTATCAAGGTAATGCTGGCTTCATAGGATGAGTTAGAAAGTATTCCTTTCTCTTTTTCTCTAATTTTTTTGGAAAAGTGTAAAAAGAACTGGGTTTAGTTGTTCATTAAATATGTGGTAGAGTCACTATTGAAACCATTAGATCCAGGGATTTTATTTTATTTTATTTTTGTCAGGAGATTTTTTTAAATTATTGGTTTCGTCTTAACTAGTTATAGGTCTTTTCAGATTTTTCATTTCTTTTAGTCACTCTAGGTTTTGTGTTTCTACGAGTTTGTCCATTTCATATAAGTTATCCAATTTCTTACTATACCGTTGCTCATAGTACTCTCTTATAATATTTTTTGTTTTTGTATAATTTATAGCAGTGCTTCCAGCTTCATTTCTAATTTTAGTAATTTGAGCCTTCTCATTTTTTTTTCCTATTTCATCTTGCTCAAGATTTGTCAATTTTATTATTATTTTTAAAGAGCTAAACCCAGTATAACTCACTGATGAAGGGTGATTACTTGCTGGGATGGCCATTTTTATGGCAACTTGACTAAGTCAGAGGGTTCCCATATATTTGGTTATGCTATTCTGGGTGTGTCTCTGAGGCTGTTCCTGGAGAAGATAAACATTTGAATTGGTGGACTGAGTAAAGCAAATTGCCTTCTGCAACATGGTTGACCTTCATCTAATCCATTGAAGGCTAAACAGAACAAAAAGGCTAAATAAAGGAGAATTTATTTCCTCTGTCTTAAATGTCTTCCAGCTGGGTCATCAATCTTCTCCTGTCTGCAAACTCAGACTGAGACTGGGATTTTTACCATCAGCTTTCTTGATTCTTAGGCCTTTGGACTCAGACTAAAACTATATCGTCAACTCTCCCAGGTTTCTTTAGCTTGCCAACCTTGGGACTTCTCAGCCTCCATAATCATGGGAGCCAAATCTTTCTTGTGAATCTCTCTGTATGTATAACCTATTGTTTCTGTTCCTCTGGGGAACCCTGGCTAATATGTGTATTATATCCACCTTAGCATACCCAGTAGTTCTGACATTCCTACTTTATTTAATGTGGGCCATCACTTCTTCAAATTTCCAAAAGCCATCTTGGCAAAATGTTAGCACCTTCTCTGACAATCACTGCCAGGGAGATAAGCTTATCCTAGGAGATAATTTCTTATGGTAAATATTAATTAATCAAACACTATGTTCTGCCTCAGAAAATCCTGCAACCTTAGACTCTCTCTATTACTATGTATAGTCTCTTAGTTTTAACAACACAAGTTGGCTAGGCCACATAGTTCTTTGGGTGTGTAGTTCCTTTCCTATCTTGGCAGGTTCACCACTTCCTGCGTCTATAAATTCTTGAAGGTGCATGACTTGACCTACTTGTTGATCTGGTGACAAGACATGAAGATGAATATAGATTTTGAGGTGGGTTCATGTTGCACATTTTCTTCAAGCAAGAGGTACACTAGCCTTTAATAAAGACTGGACTATGTCAGCAGAGAGTTTAGGGGATTTAAAGTTTTTAAAGCAACATTTTTTTTCTTAATTTTTGTCTGCTTTGATTTGAAAATTCTCTGGGTATTGTTAACGCCTCAACCACATCCTTGACCTTGGCATAGTGGACTTGACCTTGGCATAGCAGCATCATTTAAATCTCTGTATGGCCCTCTATTATTTTTAGCATTCAAGAGATAAAGAACTTTTTAAAATCCTGCTAAGGAGGCCATCTATCATTCACATTTTACCCTTGCTTGCTGACTGCTTTCTCAGGCTTTCATTCACTGTGCTAGTGGGACAATGATACTTAGCAAAGCCTGTCTAATTCCATTGTTGTTATAATTAATACTTTCTCCCAAACCCTCACGTTACTGAAATTAATATTTTACTGATAGTCTATCCTAATTGGATGTCAGTAAAATTTACAATTGCACTGCTACCATACCTCAGGCTATTAGTGTTCTATCCATTACAAAAGAAAGGGTCTTCATTACTAGTTGACCAGCCGTTGGTCCACATCTTGATAGAATCCACTCCCCTGGAGCAATCAAGCACTAGTTGTCTTATGTCAGATTTCCTGGGAAATAGATTTTGAAACTGAGTTTTTTCATGCAGAGCTTTTACCTAGGGATGTCAATGACATCAACAATTCTGGAGGATTCAAGGGAGAAACTCACATAGAGTCACAGAATAAAGGGCTCAGGCAATCTCACGAATTTCCCTTCAGTCTAATGCCCCTAGGAATAGTGCATTAGATTTTATATCCCTGTGTAACCAGTCTAGGTGTTGTCAAACTATTTTTCTGTAAAAACCAAATAGTAAATATTTTAAGCTTGGTTCTGTAATGACTAAGTAGTGAATATTTTAGGCTTTTGGAGTCACATTCATTCTCTGTCACATGTTTTCTCCTTCCTCTTTTTCTTTCTTCCTGTATTACAACTCTTTAAAATATAAATCCTATTTTTATCTTTTGCCCCTATAAAAACAGAGTTGGTCTGCAGCCATATTTTACTTAACTGAGAAAAGGCGACAAGTATGTGCTTTCTTCAGGAAGGGGATGTGACATTGGGTTACTTACTTCTGGTGAACCTGGATAAATTCTTAGACAAAGACCCATCTTGGTTGTTCAACACTTATAGAAGCTGTGGGTAATGAGGGATCCAATCATGATTAGAGAATCTACATGATACATCACTACACATACTCTCTGTGAAACCTATATACTAGCAAGAGTCATAGACAATAGATCATTACATAAATAAATACATAATAATGGCCAGGCACGGTGGCTCATGCCTGTAACTCCAGCACTTTGGAAGGCTGAGGGGCGTGGATCGCTTAAGGTCAGGAATTTGAGACCAGACCAGCCAACACGATGAAACCTGCCTGTACTAAAAATACAAAAAATTAGCTGGGCATGGTGGTGCATGCCTGTAATCCCAGCTACTCGGGAGGCTGAGACAGGATAATCACTTGAACCAGGGAGACGGAGGTGGCAGTGAGCTGAGATCACACCACTACACTCTAGCCTGGGCAACAGAGTGAGACTCCATCTCAATAAATAGATATGTACATACATACACACATACACAATTATGAGGTTATAAATGCTTTGGAAAAAATAGACCAAAGTAAGGAGGATCAGATATGGGAGATATATTTCACTTAAATAATATAGTTGGGCAAACATCTTGAAGATGGCTAAGTAGGTGATTTTTATAAAGATACAATTAAACTGATATTCCACATCTATAGTTTAAAGTGTTTTGGTAACTGTGTGCAGTTGTATAAATACCATCACAATTAAAATATAGAACATATCCATTATTTCCTGGCTGCCAAAATTGTCTTGGTCTCTGTAGAGAATCCTTTTGTTCCGTCCTAAGCCCTTGTCAAACACTGTCATTATTTCTTCTTCCTATAAAGTTGTGTCTTTTCCAGAATGCATATAAATGGAATCTTGTAGTCTTCTACCACTTAACACATGCTTTTGCGATTCATCGATCCTATTTTATGTATCAACAATTCATTCCTTTCATAGCTGAATAATATCCGATTAAATGAATACACTACAACTTGTTTATCTATTTCCCAGTTACTGGATATTTGGGTTGCTTCTGTTTTTTCTTTTTTTTTTTTTTTTTTTTTTTTTTTTTTTTTACTGTTAAGAAGATAGCTTATATGAACAATTGCATGCAGGTCTTTATGTGAACATTTTCATTTCTTTCAGGTGAAATATCTTTGGGTGAAATAGGTCATAAGAGTTTTACCTCCATAAGAAACTGCTACGAGTTTTCCAACATGACTATCCAATTTTGCATTCCCAGCACCAATGTATGAAATATCTAGTTGCTCCAAATTCTAAGCATCATTAAGCATTGTCAATCTTAAAAATTTTAGCCTTTGCAGTGGTTACATAATGATATTTCAGTTATGACTTTTATTTGCATTTGCTCAGCATATTCTCAAGTACTTTTTAGCCTTTTGCATTTTCTCTTTGGTAAAGATGTCTGCTAAAACACTTTGCGTACTTTATGACTGTTTTTCTGTGCTTCTATTCTTGAGTTGTAAAAGATGTTTACATATTTTGGATGCAAATCCGGCATTGGATATGTGTTTTACTAATAGTTTTCCCAGTTTGTGACTTCTCTTTTCCTTTCACCCAACAGCAAATTTCAAAGAAGAAAAGTTTTTAATGAGATGAAGATTAATTTATATATATATATATATATATATATATATGTATATGTGTATATATATATATTTGTGTGTGGCTTATGCTTGGCTTTGTCCTAAGTAACATTTGCCTAGTACAAAATCACACGCACACGCACACACACACGCACGCGCACGCGCACGCGGACACACACTCACACACAGAATCATCATTTTTTTAATTTCTGAAGTTTTACAGTTACAGCTCTTCCATTTGGGTTAATGGTTCATATTAAGTTGGCTTTTCTATATTAATATTTAATTTTTAAGTGCTGTTTCCTGAAAGATTAGCCTTTTACAACTGAATTACATTGAGGCCTTTGTGAAATAAATGTGTACTTCTATTGCCAGACTATTTTTTTTCTATGTTATCAATATATATGTCTATTTTTATGTCTTGATTACTGCTTCTTTTAACTTTATGAGCTTACATGTGTGGAATCAGAAGGACAGTATGAATACTGATCAGAAGATAGAGTATATTTTAAAGCAACATGATAAGATTTCTTTATTTAGATATATTATCTGATAAAAATAAAGTAATAACATACATTCAATAAAAGTCTCAGGCATGCACATTTTGAGTCATACTTTAACATTAAAATTAAACTAACAAGGTAGGGTAAATGTACAAATAATTTCAAACTAAGAATTTTTAAGCATAAACCTTAGTATTATCCACAAACTTGTTTTAACTGAACAAGAATGACAATATTGCTTACCAATGCTTTCTTACATTACTTCCTCAAGTATTTATTGAAATTTAGATATTTACTGCATTTTGTTTGAAGATAGAACTCTAACAAAGATTCATCTCTGTCCTCAAGGTTTTTAGAAAATATATACATCTATCAATAAAATATGTGGTAAGTACTGTGAGCCTATAATCTTTGCACTGAATTCATAAAGGCTATTCAAAGAAACAGTGCTAGTGTCAAATTCAAAAGAATAAGTATAATTTTTCCTAATAAATCAATAGATTGAATTTTATTGGTTGGAGGTGAAAGGTTTGTGTATTTTCATTTTGTTTGTATTTTTGTTTTGTTTGTGTTTTTGAATCCTCTGAAGTCCGTATTTATACCTGTTCTTCACAGTACATGTGGACAACAAAGATAAGTTAAATGTTTTGCTCAATAATTTCCTAAAAATATAGTGTTCTATTCCCTTTAAATGTATGAAGATTTGCCAAGCAACTTTTTATCTTTATTTTAAAAATGAGTAATAGAAGATTGATACCCACTCACCCTGGACTAATAAATATTCAAACCAAGTACTATCTGGTTAATTATTTTATCAGAAGATATTTCAGAAGCTCAAGAAATATATGAAAGCCTTATCCAGTGTGGCTTTCTCTTGAGTAGTAATTTATACTTTGGTAAGTTCCAACTGCCTTTGGATGACAATGATGATGATATAATGCAAGGAAGCCATGATTTATCACAAATGATAGACATAATGAACTACTGGAGAAGCACTGAGTAAGAGGAAAAGAATCCAAGGATTCCACTCTCATTATATTGAGTCTTAAATATTGTTTCAGTTTTCCCTCCTAGTCTATCACTGCCAGTTAGTAAATTATTTAAATGGCAGGGACTGGAGATAATATTCAAAAACTAATCCATTTGGTTATTAAGTTGAATGAACTACAAATTATATATTTCCATAATTTTCAAAAAATAGCTATTGGCCTAAATGTGGAATCAAAAATATTTAGGCTATTTATTCTTTTGGCAAAAGCTTTGTTAATATTAAGATTCAGCAAATCTGTTTAGTAACAGTTAAAAAAAATTAATAATGGTTCACCAAAGAGAATTTTTAACTTTTAAAACATTTAAAAAATTAACATTTATTTGAATTAAAGCTATACATGTTATCTAAATTATTAAGTTTCCATTTATATGACTAGAATGATTTTAATTAAAATCAACAACTTATTTTCTCAATCAGAAGCAGTGGTTTGCAATTACAGTTACTGAAACTGGTAAAATAATTAATTATCTGTTTAGCAAACATAAAATATTCTTAGAAGACAAACAACAAAGGAATCCTTCAGGAGTCATAGTTTAGAGATCACCTTAACTAGCGCTTAATTATAAATATTTGGATATTTATAATATTAGATAATATTTAGTTTCTTATATTTTGAATTAAATTTTTGAAAAATGTATGTACAATAATATTTATGTCTTGCTTAAACAAATGTTGGCATTTCTACTTCTGTCCTTCCATAGAAAGGTAAAGTCTTCATGAGGGTTAAAATGTTTAATAAACTATGTACTATAATTATTTTTCAACTTATACATTTTTATTTGAAAGCCCAAGTTTACTCTAAATGGTCCAGGACTAAAAGTGATGCAACAAGGAAAACCTAGAAGCTTTCCTACTGAAATCTGTTCAGTAGTTAAACTGTAGCAAAACATACCATCAATTATTTTCTGCTCTCAAAAAGCATTTATATAAAGTCTTCTGCACAGTACTTGTTGGTAGTAAAGTATACATAGGCTAAAAGACCTCCAGTGTAAGGAGAGGAAATAACTAATTTTGAGTGCCGTTGTGTGCTGGACAGCTTCACATATAAGCCTCACAATAGCCCTGCAGGTAGGCCTTACTTTGTATTATACATAGAGAAGCATATGGAGATCAAATTATTTGCGTAGTTTTATACAGCTGCTATACCGTAAAGTCAAGATTCAAACCTGAGTATTTACAAACCAAAATGGCATGCTCTTTTCTCTACGAAAAACATTCAGGATAGCCTAATATATACCAAACCCCATCTCTTTGCAAGATGTATAGGAGCATAGAAGCTTAAAGAGCTAAAGCAACTTCTAGAAATATTTTGATAGTGGAGTTCTAATCCTGAAGAAAGATACAGTAGAGGCACTTTTTCCTATTTCTCTCCTTAAATGGCCAAAACGTTGTGTGTTTTATATGTTATATACATAAGAAGGCTCTAAAAGACAAAGAGAAGAAGGCAGACCAGCTAGAGACCTTAGAGCCCAAGAAGGACATGGCTTTTAGTTCTCTGGGTTTTTGTTTGACTTCATATATCACAAAACGGGCAATAGGAAACTTGGCAATTTAGAAACAGCAACAAACACAATTTAAAAAGCCCTAAGAAAAGCCTATCCCATATAGCCAAAGGACCAGGAAAACGGTAGCAAAGCTAGATAGCTGTTTAGACAACAATCACTCTACTCTAGTCAAACAGCAGATAGAAAAAGCAAAAACACAGTGGCTTTCCCTCTGCCTCCACCAGCAGAGGCTGAGTGGGGAACTAGACTTTCAATCTTTCCCTGATTTAACAAGATATCTTGTTCGGCGACCTCAAGGGTAGTGTCAGGGAAGGCCTTCAGTGCATTGTCTCCTTAGTGTGGCCAAGATACAAAAGAATGCATTGGACAAATACGATGGCCTGTTGACTTACTACTGCATCTAATAATTCACGTGAATCAGCAAATAATTTAAGTTCCAGAGGTGACCCTTATTTATACTCTCTCTCTAAACTATCGAACTCAAAGGATACTATTCTGAAATAAGTCTTTAGAATATACTTGAACTTTTGCAGACTTTTTGGTTTCATAAGAGAAAATAAATAGGTGATTCTACAGTGAGAACACATGGACACGGAGGGGACCATCACACACCGGGGCCTGTGGGGTGCGGCGGAAAGGGGAGGGAAAGCATTAGGACAAATACCTAATGCATGTGGGGCTTAAAACCTAGATGATAGGTTGATAGGTGCAGCAAACCACCATGGCACATGTATAGCTATGTGGCAAACCTTCACATTCAGCACATGTATCCCAGAACTTAAAGTAAAATAAAATCCTATTACTCATTAAAAATAGGTGGTTCTAATGGCCTCAGATAAGAAAAAAGGAAATCAAAAACATGAGTAAATGTCATGATTATTTTTTGGTATACGTACGGCTGCCTACTTGTCTAAGGATTCATTTTATATGATGGAATGTCAAAAAACTTCCTGCTAAGCTATCCAAGTAAGCTGGTTATTTTTACAAGAAAGTCTTTGCATTTTATAAACGTTAATGCCTTGAAATCAGTTTGATGCAATCCTATGGCTTTTTTTTTATCTAAGTAGACACATTACTTTTACGTTTGCATCTTGGTTTTATTTGCATTAATTAGTGGGCACCCCAGGAATAATAATTCTTTCATACTATATAGAAACAATAAAAGTGAATTTTATACATCTTGACCTCCTAATTATTATTAAAATTTGAATTATCTTTAATTTTATATATGCTTAATGCCAATAAGTCATCAGTGCTTAATAAATTCATACCTATTTTCTCTTTCTATAAAATTATCTTCTTTCACATTATTTTTGTTTGATAGATATATTTACATAATTTATACATTAATTTGAGAGATATTTTAATAAATTTTATAAAATGGAATTGAATGAATTTTATTGATGCTCACAGTTTCTAAGAAATATATTAAAAGAAAACTTTTAGCTCTATTAGAACTGTAAAATATTACAAAACTGAACAATTGACCCAAGATATTTAATTCTTTACAGATCACATAGCTGAAATACAGTAGATATTTAATACCTAATGAATCACTGTATCTTCATGAGAAAAAAAGAGGAAATATCCTTCAAAAATGGCATAAAATATCTATAGCCATATAGCCATACTATTAATATATTAAGCAAAATAGACATTGTCTCTGTATGTGGGTGTGCATGTGTATGCGTCTGAAATATCTGACTACATGTCTATTTGGTGAGAAATTAATAGTTTGTTAAAAATACATATTTAAAGGAAATAAAAAATTTTGTGTATCTGTAATCTTTCCCCAAAATGAAAGGAAAATTATCCCACTGGAAAAGATTCAGTAAGTCAGCAATAAACTTAATATATTTTCTTTTTTCTGCATATTTATGGAACAGATTTCACTTTCTTTACGTTAGTAATTGAGATAATAAAAAAGTATACTGACATGTACAGAGAAATAAATGATATTTCCTGCTAAAGTTACTTGTTTAAGCATAGTAATCTAGCTAAACCATTGTCTATAAGAAAAATAGAAAATGATATACTAGCTATAGCTTAATTCTAGGAATCAGACATCATTCTATCATAGAATAATTTTATAGAATGGCAAATTAATTATTACATATACCCAAATTTCTAGAACCACAGATGTTATTCTGAATCACAGAATTGCCCTCAAAACTTAATCATGGATTAAGATAGTTGATTAAAGGCATCTAATACTTTCCTCCTTCACAAGGAAGGATGAAAACAATAAAGAGGTAGCCTAACATTGAATAGAGCATTTAAGAGAGAACACTGGAATACAGCAAGGAAATGACAAAGACCCTCTGAATACAGCAAGGAAATGACAAAGATCCTTTGAGGCAGAGAAACACAAGATGACAACAGAGAGATGGAAGTGAAGCAAGACTCCATCTCATTACATGTGTGTGTGTGTGTGTGTGTGTGTGTGTGTGTGTGTGTGTGTGTGTGTAGAGAGAGAGAGGAATTTCTGGAGCTGAAAAAATCAATTGACATAATGAAGAATTCATTAGAGTCTCTTAAACAGCAGAATTGATCAAGCAGAAGAAAGAAATAGTGAGCTTAGAGACAGGCTGTATTAGTCCTTTTTGATACTGCTGATAAAGACATATCTGAGACTGAGCAATTTACAAAAGAAAGAGGTTTGTTGGACTTACAGTTCCACATGGATGAGGAGGCCTCACTATCATGGTGGAAGGCAAGGAGGAACAAATCATATATTACGTAGATGGCAGGAGGCAAAGAGAGAGCTTGTGCAGAGAAATTCATATTTTTAAAACCAAGACTAATTCACTATTGTGTCACTATTATGAGAAGAGCACAGGAAAGACTCACTTCACAATTCATTCACCTCCCATCCGGGTTCCTCCCATGAAAATGTGGGAATTGTGGGAGTTAAGATGAGATTTGGGTGGGCCCACAGCCAAATCATATCACAGCCTATTGGAAAACACACAGTCAGAGGAGACAAAAAATAAATAAATAATAAGAAAGAATAAAGCAAAACTAGATGACACAGAAAATAGTGTCAAAAGAGCAAATCTAAGAGTTATTGACCTTGACAGTGTAGAAAGAGAGATTAGCATACAAAGTTAATTAAAAGGATATGAACAGAATAATTTCAAAACCTAGAGAAAGATATCAATATGTAAGTACAAGAAGGTTATGGAGGACCTAGCAGATTTAATGCAAATAAGACTACCCCAAGACATATAATAAACAAACTCCCAAAGATAAAGGATAAAGAAAGGATCCTCAAAGCGGCAATAGACATACAAAGAAGTTCAGACACATCCAGCAGCAGCCTTCCCAAAGGAAATCTTACAGGCCTAGAGAGAGTAGCATGGCATATTTTAAATGCTGGAGGAAAAAATTATTGTTTAATAGTATATCCAGTGAAAATATCCTTTAAATAAGAAGGAGCAATAAAGACTTTTCCAGACAAACCAAAGCTGAGATGTTTCTTCAACACCAGACCTGGTCTACAAAATTTGCTAAAGAGAGTTCTTCAATTTGAATGAAAAGAATGTTAATGAGAAATAAGAAATCATCTGGAGGTAGGAACTCACTGATAAAAGTAAATACACAGGCAAATATAGAATATTATAATACTGTAATTGTAGTGTGTAAACTACTCATAAGTTGAGTACAAAGACTAAAGAAGAGCCTATCAAAAATAATGCTACAAAAACTTTCCAAGACATAGACAATATAATAGCATACAAAAATAAACAAACAAAAAAAAAACTCTTAAAAGCAAAAGGGCGAAGTTAAAGTGTAGAGTTTTATTAGTTTTCTCTTTTCTCCTTTGTTTACTTTATTTCTTCAATCAATTGGAAGTGGTCCTCTGTTTTAAATAATGAGATGTAAAATGTTACTGTCAAGCCTCATGGTAATCTAACATCAAAAAACATATAACAGAAACACAGAAAATAAAAAGCAAGAAATTAAAATATACTACCAGAGAAAATAACTTTATAAAAATGAACAATCTGAAAAAAATTTAAAAGTAATTCCATTTACGATAACTACAAATAAAATGAAATATCTCAGAATATACTTAAACAAAGAAGTGAAATACATTCACAATGAAAATTACAAAACATTGATGCAAAAAATTGATGAGAATACCAAAAAATGGAATGATAGTCCATGTTCATGGATTGGAAGAATCATTATTTTTTAATGTTCATACTATCCAAAGCAGATTCAATGTAGTCAGAATCAAAATACCACTTACATTGTGCAAGAAAATAGAAAAAATAATCATAAAATTTTTATGAAATTACAAAAGACACAGTATATTCAAAATCACCATGAGCAAAAAAGAACAAAACTAAAGGCATCACATTACCCAACTTCCAATTATATTTATTACAAAACTATAGTAAACAAAATAGCATGGTGCTGGCACAAAAATAGACATATAGACCAATAAAACAGAATAGAGAACTCAGAAATAAATCCATATGTCTGCAGAGAACTCGCTTTTGACAAAGGTTCTCAGAATATACACTGCAGAATATACACAGTCTCTTCCATAAATAGTGCTGAGAAAACTATTTGCAGGATATCCATTTGCAGGAGAATGAAACCAGATCTCTATCTCTCATCATATACCAAAATCAAACCAAAATAGATTAAAGACTTTAATCAGAAACCTCACACAATGAAGCTACTAAAAGAAAACATTGGAGAAACTCTCCAGGACATTGGCCTGGGGAAGAAATTTTGAGCAATATTCTACAGTCACTGTAAATCAAAGCAAAAATGGACAAACGGGATCATATTGAGTTAAAAAACTTCTGCACAGCAAACTAAACAACAAAGTGAAGAGACAGTACAGAAAATGGAAGAAAACATTTGCAAGCTAACCCCACTGACAATAGATTAATTAATAATCAGAAAACATAAGGCACTCAAATAACTCTACAGGAAAAATCTAATAATCTGATTATTAAAATGGGCAAAATAGACATTTTTCAAAAGAAGATAACAAATGGCAAACAGGCATACGAAAAGGTGCTCAACATCATTGATCATGAGGGAAATGCAAACCAAAACTACAATGAAATATCATCTCACTCTGATTTAATATGGCCTTTATCCAAAATACAAGCAATAACAAATGCTGGTGAGGATGTGGAGAAAAAGGAATCCTTGTATACTGCCGGTAGGAATGCAAATTAGTACAAGTACTATGGACACAGTGTAGAATTTCTTCCAAAAACTAAAAATAGAACTACTGTAAGATCCAGAAATTCCACTGCTGGGTATATACCCAAAAGAAATGAAATCATTATATCAAAGAGATATCTGCTCTCTCATGTTTATTGTAGCACTATTTACAATACACAAGATTTGAAAGCAACCTATGTGTATATCAACAGACAAATGAAAAACGAAATATTGTATACATACATGGTGAAATATTATTCAGATGTAAAAAAGAATGATATCCTATTATTTGCAATAACACTGATGGAACTTGAGGGCATCAAGTGAAATAAGCCAGGCACAGGAAAACCAACATCTCATGCTGTCAATAAAGGCATACTCAAGACTGGGTAGTTTATAAAGGAAAAATTTAAATGACTTACAGTTCTACATGGCTGGAGAGGCCTCACAATCACGGCGGAAGGCAAATGAGGAGAAAAGTCATATCTTATATGGTGGCAGGCCAGATGGTATGTGCTGAGGAACTACCCTTTATAAAACCATCAGATCTCATGAAACCTATTCACTATAACAAGAACAGCCCTCCCCCATGATTCATTTATCTCTCAGGGAGTTCCTCCCATGATGTGGGGATTATTCCAATTTAGGGTGAGATTTGGATGGGGACACACAGCCAAACCACATCATATATTAATTATAATAATATAATTAATTTTAATTTAATATTGCCATTCTGCAAAGAGTATGACTATTTCCCAGAAAACTAAAAATAAACCTACCATCATGTGGTCCAAATATCCCACAACTGGAGTTAATTTTAGTGTAAGGAAGTAGTCTAGTTTCTGCTTTTTGCACATGGCTAGCCAGCTTTCCCAACACCATTTACTGAACAGGGAATCCTTTCCCCATTGCTAGGAAAGGACTTCATGACCAAAACAACAGAATGGGAAAAAATTTTTGCAGTTTACCCATCTGACAAAGGGCTGATACCCAGAATACACAAAGAACTAAAACAGATTTACAAGAAAAAAACTAACAAGCCCATTCAAAAGTGGGCAAAGGATATGAACAGACACTTTACAAAAGAAGACATAAATGAGGCCAACAAACATATGAAAAAATGCTCATCATCCCTGGTCATCAGAGAAATGCAAATCAAAACAGCATTGAGATACCATCTCATGCCAGTTAGAATGGCGATCATTTAAAAATTTGGAGACAACAGATGCTGGAGAGGATGTGGAGAAATAGGAACACTTTTGCACTGTTGGTGGGAGTGTAAATTAGTTCAACCGTTGTGGAAGACAGTGTGGCCATTCCTCAAGGACCTAGAAATAGAAATTCCATTTGACCCAGCCATCCCATTACTGGGTATATATCCAAAGGATTATAAATCGTTCTACTATAAGGACACGTGCACACGAATGTTCATTGCAGCACTGTTTACAATAACAAAGACCTGGAACCAACCCAAATGCCCATCGACGATAGACTGGTTAGGGAAAATGTGGCACATATACACTATGGAATATTATGCAGCCATCAAAAACAATGAGTTTGTGTCCTTTGTAGGGACATGGATGAACCTGGAAACCATCATTCTCAGCAAACTGACAGAAGAGCAGAAGATCAAATACCGCATGTTCTCACTCATAGGCGAGTGTTGAACAATGAGAACACATGGACACAGGGAGGGGAGCACTACACACTGGGGTCAGTTGGGGGGAAATAGGGGAGGGATGGTGGGGGGTGGGAAGATGGGGAGAGATAGCAAGGGGAGAAATGCAAGATGTAGGTGATGGGGAGGAACGCAGCAAATCACACTGCCACGTGTGTACCTATGCAACAATTTTGCATGTTCTTCACATGTACCCCAAAACCTAAAATGCAATAAAATAAATAAATGGGAAAAAAATATCCCACAACTGACTATTTGTTCAAAGGAAAGGAAACTAGCGTATTAAATAGATTTCTTCACCGCCCCCCCATGTTTATTGCAGCAGTATTCACAATAGCCAAGACACAAAATTAATATAAATGTCCATCAACAGAAAAATGAATAAAGAAAATGTGGTATATATACACAGTGATATGTATTTCACCATTTAAAAGAATGAAATCCTGTCATTAGTGGCAACATGAATGAGCTTGAAGGACGTGATGTTAAAATGAAATTAGTCAACTGCAGAAAAATAAATACAAGTTCTCTTTTATATATAGAAGAAATAAGTTCTGGTGTTCCGTTGCACTATAAGACGAGTATAGCTAATAATAATTTATTTTATATTTTCAAAATATTTGCAGAGAGGATTTTGAATGTGCCCAACATAAAGAAATGACACATATTTGAAGTGATGGATATGCCAATTACCCTGATTTGATCATTACACATTATGTACTTACATCAAAATATAACAGTTTCATAAACATGTAAAATTATTATATGGCAATTAAAAATAAAGAAAAAAAACACACTTTGTGATGTATACCTTTAACTAAAAAATAAAAACCTAATCAGGGCCTAAAAATTCTTAAGACACCATAGGTAACTGTTGCCAATCCACTAGATAAATACAAAGTTCAGAACTGAGATGAAATTGGCATTCTCTCCTTTTTTGGCAATATTTTAAACATATTCTCCAATATCTAAGCTCTACTTTTTAGCGCACCTGAGATGATTATAATAAATTCTACACTATTATAGCATATAATAATGCAATGGGTGCTAAATGTAAGGAAAATCCTCTAGATTTTGCTTTGCCACATTGAAATACAAGACATCTATATCACATGACACAGCAATTCTATTCCTAGTCATTTCCACTCTGAGGAACCTTTCACAGGTATTTATATAGAGGCATTATAAGACTCTTTATGACAATTTATTAATAACAAAAATATTATCAGTCTAAATATTAATAAATAATGGTTAGAGTATATTCATAAAATGAAATACAAGCACTTAGAAAATTTTTTCTTAGTAAATATTAAATTTTCAAACTAATACACATTATTTTAAAATGCGATTGTCTTGAGTAAGTGTTTGAATAAGTCTGAAATTAGTTTTATAAGTCAATTTAAAAAGAAACTGATACATGTAGAGAACTGACTATATCTTCCACTATGTATATGTTGCTGCAGGAAATTCAGAAGAAATATGCTTTAAAGAGTAAAACTGGTAAGAAGCCTTCCATATGTAAAGTGCTCTTATGTATATAAAGAAAATATTAAAAATGGAAATGACACATGTAAAGTCAAATAGCAAATAATATAGAGTATAAGAAGAGAAGAAAAACATTTAAATTGTTGGAACAAAGTTTCAAGTTATTTAAATAACTCAGAATATAACCCATTTGCTCTTTATAAAAACAGCTATCATCATATTTAGTTCTTGTTGGTTTAAAAAGTTCAAAGAAATTACAATATTGATTTAAAGATAGTATGATCAATGAAAAATAAAAGAATACCATCAAAACAGACATCCATGTTAACCTAATAATAAATGTTTAAAAAAACACTAAATTGCAATAGAAATGTAAGTGCTTTAGGCAAAAGAGGAACTATATGTGTCATTTTCATTTTTAACATTTGCTTTATATACATAATAGCACTTTACTTTTGGAAGGTTTCTTACCAATTTAACTCTTTAAAGTATATTTCTTATGAATACTCTGCAGCAACATATACATGGTGGAAGATATAATCAGTTCTCTAAATGTATTAGTTTTTTTAAAATTACTTATAAAACTAATTTCGGACTGATTGACTTACTCAAGACAATTATATTTTAAAATAATGTTTATTAGTTTGAAAATTTAACATTTTTACTAAGAAAAAATTTTCTAAACTGAGATTAAGTGAGCAATTGTGTATGTGCCTTTTTGTATGATATTTAAGTAGAATTTTATAATAATTATATGAGGTTGACAATATTATTGCATTTTACAAAAGAGAAAGAGAGATGCGGAGATCTTAAGTTACTTGTCTAAAGGTTTCTCTTTATAAGTAAAGACAAAAAATAAACACGAGGACAAAGAAATCAAGACCTCTTTTCTTACAACAAAGGAAGAAATGTAATTGAATTATTTATATATCTTAAATAATAATGTGTTCACTTCCTCTTCAATACCATGTGACTCTGATAATATACTAAATACTTTTCAACTTTATTTTTGCTGAATAGCTAAAACATATCAAATTAGTAAAACAAACTCTACAAAGCAAAAGTCAGCTCAATTTATTCAAACAATAATTAAAATATTAACAGAACATTTATTACCCTCAGGTTGGAATGATTTCATTTCTGCTTTTATTTCTATTTTCAACCTGATGATCCATCATGTTATGCACAGCAACCTGTCAAAATGTGCTATATTAGCAAATCTGGAGTGCTTTACTCATCTTTCCCCTCAAAGCCCGCATGTTTTAATAGAACAAGCAAACTCAAGTTGGTATTTGTAAGGAAGTAAAAGCAGAAGAGTAGATCAACATCATCTCGCTTTGATATTCTTTATTTTATTCTATTGGTCACAAATGTGTTTGGTGATCATAGTAACTGCTTTGTTCAATCAAAAATTTTCAGAATTCTGTATGGAAACATATGTTACAATTTTAACCAAAATGAGAAGGAAACATGCATTTTTTATTTTGTAAATCCTACAATGACTCACAGCAGTCTGTAATAAACAACCGATGTAAACTCCTCTTTAGTTAGGAAGAAACAAGTCCTGCTCATTCGACATTTCCTCTGTCTATAGTTCAACTCTTTCAACTTCATTTCTTTAATGCTAACAGTTTATTTTACTTCTTCAATAATTAGTAACTTTTGTTAACAGATGAAAGAATGGTACATACAAATTCAAAAAAAAATGACAATAATTTACTACATTTTCAAGAGCATTAGCACGAAAATATTTTGCAATCACTTGGAATATTTACTAAGATTATCTGTTAAGCTATTTATAGCAGTTAGGCTGCCTTTTCTTCTGCAAGTATCAAAAGACCTAATCAAATGCAGCCTAAAGATTAAAACTTAATTCTTACAGATAATGAAGTGTATTGGTTTTATATAACATTAATTCTAGAGAAAGTATGGATTCGGACTGGCTAATTTTGCATCCCAATGTTTCCCATCAATGTCATATGAGGGCTGCAGAAATTTTAGGTGTCATTGTTTTACTCAGCAACATCCAAAGGCACGACAATTGGGAGAATCCTTAATATCCATATCTTTTTTAAATGGAGAAAAGTGTATGGGAAGTGCTTTAGCTAATAACTCCTTACTTTGTATTTGTCAAGTTTATATCACATACTCACAAATGTAGCAATCACTAGCAAAGGGAAAAGACCTTTTGTGACATGCTTAGGCTTCATTTATTCCCTGGTCAAATCAATGTCAATAAATGAATAAAATCTGGCTTCAGCTATCAAAAAATGAGGAAGATGGGTGCAGGAATAACTTTGGTTAGGCAAACAAAAATTACTGCCAGTCCTTTTGTGATGCTAAAATATTTAAAGCACTTTCTTGTTTTGTAATGTATATTGTCAAAGAACAAACCTAAATTTATTGGTTCTGGTAATTCCACAAAGGCAATTAATTTGCCCCGTCTGGTTGTTATTATGTAATCGTGATATCATGAGGAGTCTGACAATGATCACATTACCATTTAGTTACTAGATATAAACATATATTGAAAATAATTAGAAACATGGCAATGAGGAGAAGAATGAACTGTTAAGTTGTGGGTTTTTTTAGATGAATAAAACACAAGAGGAAAAATAATATGGCATGTCATTATTCTCACACAAAAAAATAGATTAATAAGGCCTCACACTACGAAGGAAAGCTTTCTAGATCTAGACATGGTGCCCCATAATGAAGAATAGGTGGATCTTAAATAAGGGAATTGCAGAAGTAAAGTTTTGATACTGATGAAAATAGAATAAACAGATACATGGCTACAGGGCGAGCTTAGTAGACAGAATCTAATTTGAAGCTAGTGAAGAGTTAGGAGCATAAGAATCCTGGATACAAAAGTTGAATTTCAGATCAGATCTACTCTGAGTTTAAGGTCAGACTTCAAGAGAACTTTCATATTGCTGTTTCTTCAAATCAAACCACATGTTCCTATGGAAAGAACAAAGCATGTTGAAGTATCTCGTATATATCATCAGCTACTAGTAAGTGATCCATGCATACTAGTTCCTCTTTTCCTGTGACGTGAAAGTTATATGTATGTTTATGCATACATATATACATATGAGCACATATATATGTATACCATGTGTGTATATATGTACATATATCTAATATATGTACACACATATATGTAATCTTATCTGTAGCTCTAAGTCAACAACTTTGACTATTTCTCTATTTCTTGGCACACAAAATTCATGATAAATTTAAAAACTGAGACTCACATGAGTTAACTGTTCTCAGAAATTCTTTAATTTGAAATCCATGTGCAGAAATCTTTCCAATAAAAATCTTTCTTTGCATTAGTGTGATTTGTTAAGAGTGACTATGCTGGGATAACTTTAGAGTTTACATCAAATATTAATGTATTTGTTTACAAAACTGTGTGGATGAACACTATTCTTAAAATTTGATATATTATTATATAAATACTATTTTCTAAAGTCACAACTGTTTGCAAGTATTTGGAGCTAAGAAGCTATTGATTGTTGTAATGAACTGAAATCTGATGAATGTTTGGACAGTATTCTCTGTTAAAAGTTCGCTAAAGAATTAAGAATAGTTGAAAATAAACAGCAGATGATCCATTAGAAAAGAATCTACCAAGATATCAATGTTTTCCATAAGACTTTACATCTGAACTTAATAGCATTAAACAGGCAGCTTTAGAGTTAAGAGCAAGTCTTTATATGGCTGCATGTTATTAACTCATACCTGTTTATAAGCAAGCGTCTTCATCTGTTGTGTGTTGTCTGTTCTCTGAAGACCTCACAGACTTGTGCTTTATTAATACATGTCAATGTTCCAGTGTAAATCAGAAAGGGCCACCCAAATACTTTGCACACCACAGAGTTGTTTAAACTAAATAAAAGTGCATCCAGCATGACAGTCTTGTATGAATTACTTTTATTATATTAAGTGATATGACCTCATTAGATAAAACTTTGCATTGTCTTAATTTCAGGTGGCATATATAAATTCAGATTTGTTTCCCACACTTCACGTGTTTTGGTTTCATTTACACATATGTCAAGCAAGTTTAAAACTCACATTTTATGTAATTCTCACTATTTAAATTCCTCTTTTTTGCAAAAATGCCAAATACATACCAAATATGTATGTGGTTTGACCAGAGCAATTACAATAATTTTTTCTCTTTCAACTTTTAATTCATTCTTTTTACTATAATATCAATAAATCAAAATAATTTTTCAGGTAGAAATGGTATTTATTGTTTGTAATAAATGAAGTTAATCCTTATTCTTAACTGAAAAAGAGAAGAAATTATCTAGAGTAAAAAGACCAAATTATCATATTGTTTATTTCCCTGAACAGAAAAATGTAGTCTATAGAGTGTAGCTTATTAATTTCTTCATTGAAGTATTTTTAAGTGTCTATTTTGGCATGAACCAGTTTTAAAACTTTTACTTTATTCATTAAGTACTTGTTGGGAATTTAAGTTTCAGGCACTGTATTAAGCTCTACACAAGCAATGGAGTTCCACATAACACATGGCTTTTCTACTCATAGAGGGAGTGTACTACTGAGTCTGAGAAACAACAAACAAACAGCATTAATTAATAATTAGGCAGCTATTAATTTGTTAAAATAAAAAAATACCTTCAGGGAAAAATGTATGCACATATAAAACTTTTTCTGCTTTTTTTTTCTTAGCTCAGTACATGTCAATGTTTGTAAAATAGAAACTTCTAGATAAAAGTTTTAGAGAAAGTGTTAGTTTATGAAGGGCGACAGGGGAAGGGTTGTAAGAAACAAAATTAACTAGAGAAGATAAAACTCAGACTTCTTGGCAGGAAAAGACTGCTTGTTGGCTCTGAGTCCAAAATGTCATCTCTCCAATATGTCTCAGTTTTTTCCTCTCATTTTGAAAGTCATAAACTGTCTACCAAATACAGGAATTTGGATGAACAAATTCCCTGTTTTAAAATTAGAAATACTCCTGGAATAATGATGATAATAATAATAACAATAAGATGATGATGATGATGAAGAGGAGAAGGAGGAAGGGAAAGGAAGAGAATGAGAAGGAGAGGAAGAAGAAAATATATTGCTTTCTTATTATAACCTGAGATCAGTAATACTGAAAGATAGGCCGTGTTGATAATGTGAAAATGGAGGCAAATCGCTTTAAAATAATGTGAATTTTGCCAAGGATTGTTTGGACCGGAATAGTTGTCCTTCAGGGTGCTTTAGGAATTATGAGATTTCATCAGAGTTCACAGGAAAAGCAATGCTGGACAGTGGGAGAGGCCATCGTAAGTAAAATCAAAACAAGCAAACTGGCCAGAAAAGGAAGGGGCCGCTTTCTCAGCAAATTCTTTCTCCAGAGACTCAGGAATAATATATGGTTAATGTCAGCCAAATAATGGATTAAAGCAGCTATTTGTGGCCTTGCTTAGGAAACACTAACATTTAAACTAGCTTATACATAAAAATATGACCTTCATCCCAAACAACTAACTCACAAATACGCTTTTGGAATACGACCCATTCATAAATTGTGGTCTCCTCATATAATTACATTTAGACAAAAATTCTCTGACTCATAAACAAATTAAACAAATAATTTCCTTCCGAAACATCTGTTAGTATGAATTGCAATCTTGTACACCAGCCACAAGATGCCTTACATGTGTGGTACAGCCTTAACATATGAACAACATGAAGTCATGAGTTCTAATGGACCTGTTCAGTCACGATTAACTATTTATTTATACTCTTTCCCCCAAAATTTTAGTACAACTTTTCTAGAGCAGTAAATGGTGACTTCATTTCTTTCTTGGACAATCTGGAAGAAACATTATTTTTGAACATGATAAACTCTGAGACTATTACTAATGACCTTATCTTTCATTTCTTAATGTACTTCCCCAAATTCATTTACATTTTTATAGTTTAAATTAATTAAATCCATTTGACTTTAGTGAAAGTAGCAACTTCACTGCAGAGAATAAATCCAATGGCTACTTATCATCACAGATTTTAGTAAGCAGTTGATTCCAGATAACATAAGTGTAAAGTACAGCAAGGGTGTCATTAGACAAATGTTTAAATTGGTCAATAAGAAGACAGCTTGCCTCAAAAATAATTTGCCAGATCTAATATTTAAAAGCTATCATGAGAACAGCTAGATAGTATACCATAGACAATATAACACTTGCTAATAGTTATTTGGTGCTTAAAACATCTGAGTCCTGTTCTAAGGCTATATAGAAATGTGACATCATTTAATCTTGGCAAATAAAACCCTGTGAAATAGGTAGCAGATTTATAAAATTTTAAAATGAAGAAAATTATGTAGGAAAAGATTAAGCATCTTGTTCAAAGATATAAAGCTAGCAAGTGGCTCAAGTTGATATAGCTAAATGGTAGAGTACATGCGTATTATTTATCTGTGTAAAAGAAATATTTTACATAATTAATTGTTAAATAATGTAGATAGTACATCAAAGCCTATGTTAAACAACTTATGGGCTTAATGAAGATTAAGATTTTACTTTATTACTTTAGGAGTTCCTAGCTCCAAAGACTATATCGTACAGATTATTTCTCTACATTTTTATATTTCAGAGCATCTTTGTTACTGCAAATCAAAAAATACTTTTTCTCATCAATAAAGTGTACTTTTTCAGATACTGTAGGAATTATATTTAAATTCTAAGAGAAATGAAGGAAAGAAAGATAAAAGGGAAGGAAGGATGGAGACGGAAAAGGAGAAGCAGAGAGACTTCATTCATTATATAAGTGAAAGTTTCTATCCTTTGATCAACATCTCCTCATTTTTCCCCACACCCTAACTCCTGTCACCATCATTATATGCTGTTTCTGTGAGGTTCACTTTTTAAAAGTTTTAGGTTTCACGTATAAGTGATACCATAGTATTTGTCTTTCTCTGTGTGGTTTATTTCACTTAGCGTAATTACCTATAGGTTCATCCCTCTTGTTGTAAATGGCAGAATATCCTCCTTTTTATAGCTGAATAATATTTGTGTGTCTATGTGTGTGTATATATGCGACAAATTTTCTGTATTCATCTGTCAATAGACACAGGTTTTTCTATATTGTGACTATTGTAAATAATACTTGAATGGACAAGATGGTACAGATATCTCCTCAAGATAGTGATTTTATTTGTTTGTTTATGTATTTGAAAATGAAATTGCTGGATTATATGGTACTTTTACTTTAAATTTTTTGAAGAACCACCATACTTTTTTTTTATAATGTCTGCATTAATTTACATTCCTACCAAAACTATAAGAGCTGCCTTTGCTACACATCCTTTCCAATACTTGTTATCTTTTGTCTTTTTGATAGTATTTGTACTAACAGATATGAGTTGATATCTCATTGTGGTTTTGATTTGCATTTCTTGCTGATTAGCAATGCTAATGTACCTGTGGGCATTTATGTGTCTTCTTTGGAAAGACGTTCACTCAGGTCCTATGCCCAATTTAAATTTGAGGTTTTTTACTGTTGAGTTGTATGAGTTCTTTATATTTTGTATCTATTAACTTCTTAGATAACATGTGTTCAAATGTTTTTCCCCATTCTGTAGGTTGCCTTTTCATTTTGTTACTTCTTTTGCTATGCAAAAGGTTTTCAGTTGATATATTGCACTCATTTATTTTTACTTTTGTTGCCTCTGCTAAGACAATGTCAAGAATCTTTTTCCATAAGATTTTTTTCCCCAGGGTTTTACAGTTTCAGGTCTTACATTTGCTTTATGCTATTTTGAATTGATTTTTGTGTGTAGTATAAGAAAAGTGTTCGTTTTCTTTCTTTTCCCCAATCCCCATGGCTATCCAGATTTCTGAACACCATTTATTGAAGATATCATCCTTTTCCCATTGTGAGCTTCATGCAACTGCCAAAGATTAGTTGACCATATATGCATGGGTGATATATTTAGACATTTAACAATATTCATTCTTCTAATTCAATAACGTGAGATATCTTTCCTTTCATTTGTGTCTTTTTACATTTCTATCATCAATGCTTATGATTTTTGGCATACAGATCTTTCACTTCCCTGGCTAAATTTATTCCTTGGTATTTTATTCTTCTTGGTGCTATTATAAATGGGATTGCTTTTTAAAATGCTTTTTTAGATAGTTCATTGTTACTGTATAAAAACACAGCTGGGTCAGGTGTGGTGGCTCACTCCTGTAATCCCAGGACTTTGGGAGGCGAAAGAGGGCAGATCCCGAGGTTTGGAGTTCGACATCAGCCTGGCCAATATGGTGACACCCCATCTCTACTAAAAATACCAAAATTAGCCAGGCATGGTGGCATGCACCTGTAGTCCCAGCTACTTGGGAGGCTGAGGCAGAAGAATCACTTGAGCCCAGGTGGCAGAGATTGTAGCAAGCCGAGTGCACTGCACTCCAGCCTGGGCGACAGAGCAAGACTCCGTCTCAACAACAACAACAAACCATAACTGTTTTTTTGTTTGTTGATTTTGTATCCTGCAACGTAACTAGAAACATTTATTCTAATAGGTTTTGATAGAGTCTCTAGGGTCTTCTATATTTAACATCATACCACCTGCAAATAAAATGTTTAATTTTTTCTTTCTGATTCAGTTGCCTTTTGTTTCTTTTTCTTGCATAATAATTCTGGCTAGGACTTCCTGTGTTATGTTGAATAGGAGTGCAAAAGTGAACATCCTTGTTTGTTCTTGATCTTAGAGGAAATATTTTCACTTTTCATCAAACATTAAATATAATGTTAGTTGTGGGCTTGTCATTTTTGTACTTTATTGTGATGGGTACACTCTTGATGCATCTAATTTGTTGAGAGTTGTTGTCATGAAATTATGTTGAATTTTGTCAAATGCTTTCTCTGCATCCGTTGATGTGATCATGTATTTTACCTTTCATTCTGTTAATATGGTATTTATTGATTTACATATTTTGAACTATCCTTTTATCCCCGAAATCAATCCCACTTTATCATGTGTGTGATTCTTTTAATGTGTTGTTGAATTGGATTTGCTAATTTTTTTTATCCTACTTTAAGCTCTGCAATATATGTGCAGAACATGCAGGTTTGTTACACAGGTATACATGTCCTATGGTGGTTTGCTGCACCCATCAAACCGTAATCTTCATTAGACATTTTTCCTAATGCTACCCATCCCCTAATCCTCCATCCCCTGACAGGCCCCAGTGTGTGATGCTGCCCTCCCTGTGTGCATGTGTTCTTATTTTTCAACTCCTACTTATGAGTGAAAACATGCAGTGTTTGGTTTTTCTGTTCCTGTGTTAGTTTGCTGAGAATGATGGTTTCCAGCTTCATCCATGTCCCTGCAAAGGACATGAATTCATCCTTTTTGATGGCTGCATAGTATTTCATGGTGTGTATGTGTGCCACATTTTTTTTATCCAGTCTATCACTGATGAGCATTTGGGTTGGTTCCATGTCTTTGCTAGTGTGAACAGTGCTGCACTAAACACACATGTGCATTTGTCTTTATAGTAGAATGATTTATAATCCTTTGGGTATATACCCAGTAATGGGACTGCTGGGTCAAATGGAATTTCTGGTTCTGGATCCTTAAGGAATTGCCACACTGTCTTCTATAATGGTTGAACTAATTTACACTCCCATTCCTATTTCTCCACATCCTCTCCAGCATCTGTTGTTTTCTAACTTTTTAATGATCACCATTCTAACTGATGTGATATGATATCTCATTGTGGTTTTAATTTGCATGACCAGTGGTGATGAGCTTTTTCTCATGTTTGTTAGACACATAAATGCCTTCTTTTGAGAAATGTCTGTTCATATCCTTCACTTACTCTTTGATTAGGTTATTTCTTCTTGTAAATTTAAGTTATTTATAGATTCTAGATATTAACCCTTTGTCAGATGGATTGATTGCAGAAATTTTCTCCCATTCTGTAAGGAGAACTATCTGTTCACTCTCATGATATTTTCTTTCACTGTGCAGAAGCTCTTTAGTTTAATTACATCTCATTTGTCAATTTTGGCTTTTGTTGCCATTGCTTTTGGTGTTTTTGTCATGAGTCTTTGCCCATGTCTATGTCCTAAATGGTATTGCCTAGGTTTTCTTTTAAGTGTTTTATGGTTTTACGTCTTACTTAAACGTCTTTAATCCACCTTGAGTTAATTTTTGTACAAGGTGTAAAGAAGGGGTCCAGTTTCAGTTTTCTGTATATGGCTAGCAAGTTTTCCTAACATCATTTATTAAATAGGGATTCCTCTCACCATTGCTTGTTTTTGTCAGGTTTGTCAAATATCAAATGGTTTTAGATGTGTGGTGATATTTCTGAAGCCCCTGCTCTGTTCCATTGGTCTACATATCTATTTTGATGCCAGTACCATGCTGTTTTGGTTACTGTAGCCTGTAGTATACTTTGAAGTCGGGTAGCATGATGCCCCCAGCTTTGTTCTTTTTGCTTAGGATTGTCTTGGCTATACAGGCTGCTTTTGGCACCATATGAAATTTAAAGTAGTTTTTTTTTTTTTTTTTCTAATTCTGTGAATAAAATCTATGGTAGCTTGATGGGGATAGCATTGAATTTATAAATTACTTTAGGCAATAGGGCCATTTTCACAATATTGATTCTTCCTATCCATGGGTATGGAATATTTTTCCATTTTTTTGCATCCCTTCTTATTTCCTTGAGCAGTGGTCTGTAGTCCTCTTTTAAGAGGTCCTTCATGTCCATTGTAAGTTATATTTCTTGGTGTTCTATTCTCTTTGTAGTAATTGTGAATGCGAATTCACTCATGATTTGGCTATTTGTTTATTATTGGTGTATAGAAATGCTTGTGATTTTTGCACATTGATTTTTATCCTGAGACTTTGCTGAAGTTGCTTATCAACTTAAGGAGATTTTGTGCTGAGACGATGGGATTTTCTAGATATACAATCATGTCTTCTGCAAACAGATTTCACTTTCTCTCTTCCTTTCTGAATACTCTTTGTTTCTTTCTCTTGCCTGATTGCCCTGACCAAAACTTCCAATGCCACGTTGAATAGGAGTGGTGAAACAGAGCATCCTTGTCTTGTGCCAGGTTTCAAAGGGAATGCTTCCAGTTTTTGCCCATTCAGTACAATGTTGGTTTTGGGTTTGTCATAAATAGCTCCTGTTATTTTGATATATGTCCCATCAACACCTAGTTTATTGAGAGTTTTTAGCAGTAAGGGGTGTTGAATTTTATCAAAGGCTTTTCTGCATCTATTGAGATAATCATGTGGTTTTTGTCATTGGTTTTGTTTACGTAATGGATTATGTTTACTGATATGTGTATGTTGAACCAGCCTTGCATCCCAGGGATGAAGCTGACTTGATTGTGTTGGATAAGCTTCTTGATGTGCTGCTGTAATTGGTTTGCCAGTATTTTACTGATGACTTTCACATTGATGTTCATCAGGGATATTGGCCTGAAATTTTCTTTTTTTGTTGTGACTCCACCAGATTTTGGTATTAGATTGATGCTGGCCTCATAAAATGAGTTAGGGAGGAGTTCTTCTTTTTTTATTGTTTGGAATAGTTTCAGAAGGAATGGTACCAGCTCCTCTTTGCACCTCTGGTAGAATTTGGCTGTAAATTCTCTGATGGTAGTTTGTATTTCTGTGGGATCACTGGTGATATCCCCTTTATCATTTTTTATATGTCTATTTGATTCTTCTCCCTTTTCTTCTTTATTAGTCTGGCTAGTTGTATACCAATTTTGCTAATATTTTCCAAAAAAACAGCTCTTGGATTCATTTATTTTTTGAAGAGTTTTTTGTGTCTCTATCTCCTTCAGTTCTGCTCTGATCTTAGTTATTTCTTGACTTCTGCTAGCTTTTGAATTTGCTTCCTATTGCTTCTCTAGTTCTTTTAATTGTGATGTTAGGGTGTCAATTTTAGATTTTTTCCACTTTCTCTTGTGGGGATTTAGTGCTATAAATTTCCCTCTAAACACTACTTTAGCTGTGTCCCAGAGATTCTGGTACATTGTGTCTTTGTTCTCATTGGTTTCAAAGAACTTGTTTATTTCTGCCTTAATTTTGTTATTTACCCAGTAGTCATTCAAGAGCAGGTTGTTAAGTTTCCATGTAGTTGTGTGATTTTGAGTGAATTTATTCATCCTGAGTTTTAATTTGATTGCACTGTGGCCTGAGAGACTGGTTGTTATGATTTCCATTCTTTTGCATTTGCTGAGGAGGGTTTTACTTCCAATTTTGTGGTCAATTTTAGAATAAGTTTAATGTGGTGATAAGAATATATATTGTGTTGATTTAGAATGGAGAGTTCTATAGATGTCTATTAGGTTAACTTGGTTGAGAGCTGAGTCCAAGTCTGAATATCCTTGTTAATGTTCTGTCTCATTGATCTGTCTAATATTAGTTAATATTAGACAGTTAATACTAGTTAATATTAGACTGTCTAATACTAGTTAATGTGAGACAGATAATAATAGTAAGTGTTAAAGTCTCCCACTATTATTTTGTAGAAGTCTAAGTCTCTTTGTAGGTCTCTACGAACTTACTTTATGAATCTAAGTGTTTCTGTGCTAGGTACATGTATATTTAGGATAGTTAGTTCTTGTTGCATTGATTCCTTTACCATTGTGTACTGCCCTTCTTTGTCTTATTTTGAACTTGTCAGTTTAAAGTCTGTTTTATCAGAGACTAGGATAGCAGCCCATACTTTTTTTTCTTTCTTCTATTTTTTTTTTTTTTTTTTGCTTTCCATTTTCTTTGTTAATACTCCTCCATTTCTTTATTTTGACCCTATGTGTGTCTTTGCACATTAAATGGGTCTCCTGAATACAGCACATTGATGACTCTTGAATATTTATCCAATTTGCCAGTCTGAGTCTTTTAATTGGGGCATTTGGCCCATTTACATTTAAGGTTATTATTGTTATGTGTGAATTTGATTACATCATTAGGATGCTAGCTGGTTATTTTGGCCATTAGTTGATGCAATTTATTCATAGTGTAGCGTAGATGATCTTCACAATTTGGTATGTTTTTGCAGTGGTTGTTACTGGTTTTTCCTTTCCATCATTAGTGCTCCCTTCAGGAACTCTTCTAAGGCAGGCCTGGTGGTGACAAAATCTCTCAGCATTTGCTTGTCTGTAAAGGATTTTGAAGCTTAGTTTGGCTGGATATGAAATTCTGGGTTGAAAATTATTTTCTTTAAGAATGTTGAATATTGGCCCCCACTCTCTTTTGGCTTGTAGGGTTTCTGCCACGGGATCCACTGTTAGTCTGATGGGCTTCCCTTTGGGGGTAACTCGACCTTTCTCTCTGGCTGCCTTAACATTTTTTCCTTTATTTCAACCTTGGTGATGAATATAACAATTATGTGTCTTGGGGTTGCTCTTGGTGGTGTTCTCTGTAAGAGTGTTTTCCAACTTGGTTACATTCTCCCTGTCACTTTTAGGTACACAAATCAAATGTAGGTTTGGTCTTTTCACACAGTCCCATATTTCTTAGAGGCTTTGTTCTTCCCTTTTCATTCCTTTTTATCTAATCTCATCTTCATGCTTTATTTTAATCAGTTGATATTCAATCTCTGATAGCCTTTCTTTTGCTTGATTGATTCAGCTATTGATACTTGTATATGCTTCACGAAGTTCTCATGCTGCTTTTCAGCTCCATCAAGTCATTTATCTTCTTCTGTAAACTGGTTTTTCTAGTCAGCAATTTGTCTAACCTTTCTTCAAGGTTCTTAGCTTCTTTGCATTGGGTTAGAACATGCTCCTTTAACTTAGAGGAGTTTCTTATTACCCACCTTCTGAAGCCCACTGCTGCCAATTCATCAAACTCATTCTCTATCCAGTTTTGTTCTCTTGCTGGCAAGGGGTTGTGATCATTTGGAGGAGAAGAGCCATTCTGGTTTGGAATTTTCAGCCTTTTTGTGCTGGATTTTTTTCATTTTTGTGCTGGATTATTTTCATTTTTGTGGATTTATCTACCTTTGGTGTTTGATGTTGGTGACCTTCAGATGGGATTTCTGTGTGGACATTCTTTTTTTGATGCTGATGCTATTCCTTTCTGTTAGTTTTTCTTCTAATAATCAGGCCCCTCTGTTGCAAGTCTACTGGAGTTTTCTGGAAGTCCACTCCACACCCTGTTTGCCTGGGTGTCACCAGCAGAGGTTGCTGGTGACAACAAAGATTGCTGTCTGTTCCTTCCTCTGGAAGCTTCATCCCAGAGGGGTGCCTACCAGATGCCAGCTGGAGCTCTCATGTATGCAATGTCTGTAGACCCCTGCTGGGAGGTGTCTCCCAGTCAGGAGGCATGTGCATCAGGGACCCCCTTGAGGAGGCAGACTGTCCCTTAGCAGAACCTGAGTGCTGTGCTGGGAGATCTGCTGCTCTCTTCAGAGCTGGCAGGCAGGAATGTTTAAGTCTGCTGAAGCTGTGCCCACAGCTGCCCCTTCCACCAGGTGATTTGTTAATATTTTGTAGAGGATTTTTGCATTTATATTTATCAAAAATATTGGGCTGTAACTTTCTTTTTGTGTAGTTTTTGTTGTTGTTTTTTTTTTCTGGTCCTGGTATCAGGATAAATGCTGACCTCATAAGATGAGTTTGGAAATATTCCCCTGTCTTCTGTTTTTTGGAAGCATTTGAGAGAAACTGGTGTTAAGCCTTTTTTTAATGTTTGACAAAATTCACCAATAAAGCCATCTGTCTGGTCCTGAGCTTTTCTTTGATAGATTTTTTTTTAAAACCAATAAAATCTCTTTACTAGTTATCATCCTATTCAAATTTTGTACTCCTTTATGATTCCATCTTGGTAGGTTGTATGTTTCTAGAAATTTATCCACATCTTCTAAGTCATCCAATTGTTGGTATAAGTTTGCTCACAGTTGACTCTTACAATTATTTGTATTTCTGCAGTGTTTGTTGTAATGTTTCCTCTTTCATTTCTGATTTTATTTACTTGTGTATTTTTTCTGTCTCTATCTCTGTCTTTTTTTCTCTCTCTCTCTTTCTCATTCTCACTCTTTGTCTGTCTTTCTCTCTATCTCTCTGAGTCTAGCTAAAAGTTTTTCTGTTTTATGTATCTTTTTAAACCACTGTTTCCTACATTTGTTTATATTTTCTGTTGTTTTCTTGTCTCTGTTGTATTTATTTCTGCTGTGATGTTATTACTTTGCTTTTGCTAATTTGGGGCTTGGTTCTCTTCCTCTTTTGCTAGGTTCTTGTGGGGAAAGTTAGTCTGTTTATTTGAAATTTTTCTTTTTTCTTAATGTGGGCATTTACCAATATAAACTTCCTCCTTACGACTGCTTTTGATGCATCCTAAATGGGGAATTTAGTTTTAGTTTTGCCATTGCCTGGCCACAACTAACTTAAAACCACACTGCCTCAATTCCAGTTCCTTTTTTCTCCCCCATAGTTCTCAGAACTCTGTCAAGATTACAAATATTTACTTTTTTGTAAATATTCTCAGTGAAAAATTTATATTTAAAAAATCAAGTGAAATTTTGTGGAACATTTCTACGTATGAAATCACATCCTTATCTGTATGACACAAATGCTAATATTGTCCTTATGAAATTATTATAAGAAATAAATAATACAGCAAATATGAAACACTTTAAAATGTATAATTATAAAGTAGTTTCACATGTAATAATAAGCAAACTAGGAAAAAAATTATTAGTTTTCTTTTATGTACTGCATTCTCTAGGAAAACTTTAACTACTCAAATGTGCTATATACATATTTTTTACTCTCAAAAACTTACTTTGCAAGTTCAGATGTTTCAGCATCACATGTTCTTCAAGAAGTATATTCTAAATTTGTTTTCGGAGCCTTCAATTAAGGATTCTCTAACCCAAATTATATTAAATAACAATACTGTATAATATACTAATAATTATACTGCAGAAAGTGACTGTTTCCTCAAAGCTCCTACTTACAAATAAAATAATAGAATGTTTATTCATAACTAATGAAAACTAACCTAGTATAGGTATAAAAAATTTAAAATTAGATATTGTATATCTTTAAAACTTTCACATTATATTTTTATTAAAATGTTGCCCTGAAATTATTTCAGGATTTTGTTTCATTTGCATAAAGCCAACTTAAAATGCCTCAGCAGTTATCTGATAACTATTTTTTTCAGCTTATGACAAAGAACTATTAGAACTACTCTGAATTGTTTTAAAAGTGAGTCAATAAATTTATATTTCCTGTGTTCCAACTGCAGTAAATTGTAAATAAGATTATAATAAGATGTTGAATTAGAAATTTAGACTGAGACCCTAAGGCAATAAATTATGACATTCTAGTTACTGACTAACATATAAAATTACCAAAACTTAAATATCCAAAAACCAGTCCCCTCTCTCACAGCTAGGGTATAAACGTTGGTGATTCAGAGACAGATTTACAAAGGTACTCTTTGTATTCTGGGAATTTATGTTTTCTTCCAAAAGAGAAAAGTAATGGGGTGCTATCCCCTTCATCTAGCCCAATAAGATGAGTTTTAATAGCATCTTTCAGAGAGCTAGAGGTGACTCCTCTGCAGTTGGGAGAAGGTCACACTGGTGAGCAGCTTTTGCTGGAAAAAATCTAAGGCAATTTCTAGCTCACATTTTGTAATACAAATCAGGGAGAATGAATTCAAAGAGTGCATATGTATGTACATATTTCTTTTTTGTATAGTATTTAGATGTGCCATTTTTAATGAACCTACTTCTAATTTCAGTGTGATACTTCAAAAAAGATATTTTATTTTACTTTGGAGTAATTATGTTATATAAAAGCAAAGAGGAAATGGAGCAGAAGGAATGAAGGGAGAAAATAAGAAAATGTAATTAGTGTTTGAAAATAAAGAAAAATAGTAAATTAGTAAGAGGACAAAGCAAATGAATTCTGCAATCCTTAGAGAGACAAGAAATAACACTGAAGAACCACTTTAGTCAAAGGAAATTATTTTTCTTCGGAATCCTTCACTTGGAATTCTAATGCTATAATTGAAATGGAAGGCAGTGTGGTCTATATCAGTTAACAGAGGCACGAGAAATCACCCACAGTGATCAATGGCGCAGGAGACGGGCAGTGGGTTCTGAAACATTAATCTTATTTAGTTCCGTGCTTTGAAAAGAACAAAAGGGAGGAAACTATGAATGTTTAGTTTTGCATATTAACTGGGAAATATATTCTAACACAACAGAAGGAGATGATGACAAATGATGCGTGCATTTCAAATATTTAGAGGGTTTATTTTTTCAAATAAGAACAGATTCATCTGAGTGCCTTTGTGGTAGAAATATCAAATTAACAGCTTTCTTTCTTACATTACAGATATACTTCTGTATCTGTATACAATTCTGTATCTGTATGTATGTACAATTCTGGCTGGTTGCAAGTAAAATTGAACACACTAGCTGCCTTTGGAAATGTACCTACCTATCCACTTACATGCATATCAATTATAAAAAGTGAACATGGATCAATTAAATAAAACTTTTCAAAATCTAGAGGTTGCAAAGCAACAATAATATTTAGGCTATTTCCCTCACATATTTATTTTAAGAAGTGGTTTAATTTGCAAAAGTCCCAATGCTGAAGGACATAGAGCTACATAATGTTAGAGCAGGAAGAACACCAGAGATCGTAACATTCAACCTCCAATTATGTTGACATTACCAATGGAGAAAATGCAACTCGTTGTGCTTGTCAGTTAACGCCATGGAGTTAGTGGTGAGAAGAGCCGTTAGGTTGACCCTAAGATAATTCTGTCCATTTTACATGTTGACAAGCTGTGGTGGAGTGAGGACAATGATGGTACCAACCGAGGAGAAAAAAGAAGTTTCAATGGAGCAGCCCCAAGCAAATCTGCCTGCTCTAGGGCCTTGACCTACCCTAGGTGAGGAGGCTGGGTCAGGAGATGCAATGTGCTCTGAGTTTGCAAGAAGAGAAATCATTACAACAGTTCACAAGAGATGTAAAATGAGCCAGGTAGGGTTACCTGATAAAATACAAGACACACAGTTACTTTTTAATTTCAGGTAAAATTTCTTTCTTAGTGTAAATATGCCCCATGCAATATTTTAGACATACAGATACTAAAATTGTATCATTGTTTACCTGAAATTAAACTCTAAATGGGTTTTCTATATTTTCTTTTAGTAAAACTGGCATCCCTACATTTAGGGCATTTCAAGAAAAGCTCATGAACTCCCTGAGAAAGAATATAGTATCAATGACTTGTAGGGTGTGAAATCCTTTTTAAAAGTTAAAATGACTCAGAAATTATATATGTCTATTTTTAGAGGCTTTTTTTTTTCTTAGTGACTTTGCAATTGTAATTCTCTGTTTTGGAATTGCCTTTCTCCAGCTTGTCCCTAAATCTTTTTTTTAATTGCATTTTAGGTTTTGGGGTACGTGTGAAGAACATGCAAGATTGTTACATAGGTACACACACAGCAGTGTGATGTGCTGCCTTCCTCCCCATCACCTATATCTGGTATTTAGACTTTTAATTTTTTTAATTTAACTTTGAAGTATCTTTATGCCATTTTATAGCTATCTTTCAGGAATATATTAGTTCCTGATTATTAGTATTATTTGCTGAAATAAATATTTGCTGAAAAACAATTATAAGGCAATGTTATGGGCATTACAAAATAACTATAGTTCTTCAGTTTAAAATTAAATATTCTCTTTACCATAATACATGGATGGTTAAATTAATGTAACAGATTTTAAATCAATAAGCTATAAGGTAACCTTCAACTCTTGCATTTTTTTTGGTTATACCCAAGAACTTATATACATTTTGGGGGGAAGGTGAATTATTGAGTACTCCAAAGAAAATGCTACAAACACCTCTGTGCAATAAACTAGAAAATTTAGAAGAAATGGATAAATTCCTGGATATATACCCTCCCAAGACTGAATCAGGAAGAAGTCAAATCCCTGAATAGACCAATAATAAGTTCTGAAACTGAGGCAGTAATTAATAGCCTACCAATGAAAAAAAGCACAGGACCAGACAGATTCACAGCCAAATTCCACCGGAAGTACAAAGAGAAGCTGGTGCCATTGCATCAAACTAGTAAACCCAGTAGTTTTAATCAGCAGTTCTTTGAAAAACTTCTTTAACAAAAGCCTCACAGTATATGCTTACATAATAAAAAATATGTCCTTTAGCTAAACATTAACACAACACATTAACTGTATGTTTTCTTTAGCAAATATCATATCTCATATCATAATTATAATATCTCATAATATCATAAATTATTGTGATTTTATTGTTATGGATGCATATAATTCTTTTTACATATATGTGTGTGGGGAGAAAATATTCAATTAGAGCTCCTGATGGAAAAACTATCATCTCATAAACTAAGCAAATGAGGTCAGGTTAAAAAATTATTTTATGATTTGCATTATATTAGCCAAAATGTCAACCCAGATATAAAATATTATCAGTTTAATTATAAAAGACATAGCTTCCTTGATTTTTTTTCTACATGAAAAAGGCACATGTTACACTTAAGATTCTTTCTACCAGAATATTTAAAGAATTTGCTTCACTGAAGGTCTTAAGGACCTTCTAATTTATTCCTTTTTTACTTTTATTTTTTGAGTCTCTTTCTGTACACAATGATATGGTAGTTTTTTAAGAAGGATATGGATCTCTTGGAATATTGGTTTCCTAGGACTGCCATAAGAAATGAGCACAAAGTAGGTGGCTTAAAACCACAGAAATTTGACTCGGTTCTGGAGACTGGAAGCTCAAAGTCAAGGTATAGGCAGAGCCATGCTTCTCTGACAACTCCAGGGAATGATCCTTCCTCACCTCATCCTAGCTTTTAGGTGGCGGCTTTCAATCTCTAGTGTTACTTATCTTTCAGCTACATCACCCCAATGTCTGTTTCTGTCATCACATGCCATTCCCCTCTGTGTATCTGTGTTTCTTCTCTTCTTCTAACAAGGACATCAAGCATATTAAATTATAGCTCACTTTAATTGAATATGATCTCATCTTAATTTGATTTCGTCTGCAAAGGCCCTATTTCCAAATAAGATCACATTCAGAAGTACTGAAGTTAGGACATATCTACTTTAGGGACTCAATTGATTCTGTCATGAGACCTGGAAGTCAACTGTAACCTCAATCGCAGGGACTCTAAAAAGAAGAAGATAATTAAGAAACAAACAAACAAAACAGCAAACAAAACCTTTTTTTTTTGGAAACAATAATAGACTCATAGGGAGTTTAAAAAATGGTATAGAGGGGTCTAAGGTATCTTTCACTCAGTTTCCCCAGTAGTTTTACCAAATCGTATCATAGCCTAATAAAAATCAGGATGTTAGCATTACTACGAAGTCTGTTAAATTCTCTCATTTCATTTCATGTGTAATTACCAATGCAATTAAGTTACAGAACAATGCCATCACCATGAAGATCTTTCTCATGCTATCTCTTTGTGGTCACACCAATCACTTAGCTTACCTATTTATAGGATTTGAAGTCCTATATCAGTTAAAACAAATCAGGCTTTTCTAACATGCACAAATGAAAAAAAAATGACAGAATTGTCTGAGACCATTATGTGGTTAAAGGGCTTAGCATCTGGTACTGGAAGACAAGGAATCAAGCCTCAGCAAGCCAATTCCTGGCTGTGTAAGCAAGAAAAGTTTTTCATACATGCACATGTATGTTCATTTCTGCACTGCTTACAATAGCAAAGACCTGGAACCAACCCAAATGCCCACTGATGATAGGCTGGACAAGGAAAATGTGGCACATATACACCATGGAATACCATACAGCCATAAAATGATGAGTTTGTGTCCTTTGCAGGGACATGGATGAATCTGGAAACCATCATTCTTAGCAAACTGACACAAGAACAGAAAATTAAACACCACATGTTCTCACTCATAGGTGGATATTGAACAATGAGAACACATGGACACAGGGAGGGGAGCATCACAAACTGGGGTCTGTTGGGGGGGACTAGGGGAGGGACAGCAAGGTGTAGGGAGGTTGGGGAGGGATAAGATAGGGAGAAATGCCAGATATAGGTGACGGGGGGATGGAGGCAGCAAACCACATTGCCATGTATTTACCTATGCAACAATCCTGCATGATCTGCACATGTACCCCAGAACTTAAATTACAATAAAAAATATATATAAATAAAAAATATAAATAAGAAATTTCTTCTGCCAGATACCCTAAATTATTTATCTCAAGTTCAAAGATCCACAAATCTCTAGGGCAGGAGCAAACTGCTGCCGGTCTCTCTGCTAAAACATAGCAAGAGTCACCTTTGCTATAGGTCCCAACAAATTTCTTATCTCCATCTGAGACCACATCAGCCTGAATCTCATTATTCGTATCACTATCATAATTTTGGGCAAAGCCATTCAAACAGTCTTCTTCTGAGCCCTCCAATCTGTTCCAACCTCTCCATGTTACCCAGTTCTAAGTAGCTTCCATATTTTCAGGTATCTTTTCAGCCACGCCCCACTCTACTGGTGCCAATTTACTATATTAGTTCCTTTTCATCCTGCTGATAAAGACATCCTGGAGACTGGGAAAAAAAAGAAACTTAATACACTTATAGTTCCACATGGCTGGGGAGGCCTCACAATCATGACATAAGGCAAGGAGGAGCAAGTCAAGTCTTAAATGGATGGCAGCAGGCAAAGAGAGGGTTTACAGGGGAACTCCTCTTTTTAAAACCATCAGACCTCATGAGACTTATTTACCATTGCCAGAACAGCATGAGAAATACCTGCCCCCATGATTCAATTACCTCCCATTGGGTCCCTCCCATGACATGTGGGAATTGTTTGAGTAACAATTCCACATGAAATTTTGGTGGGGACAGAGCCAAACCATATCGCTATGTATCTGACAGATATCTAATATCCAGAATCTATAAGGAACTTAAATAATTCAACAAGGAAAAACATATAACCCCATTAAAATGTGGTCAAAAGATACAAACAGAGACTTCTCAAAAGCAGACGTACAAGCAGCCAATTAACATATGAAAAAATGATCCACATAGCTAATCATCAGAGAAATGCAAATCATAACCACAATGAGAAACCATCTCACACCAGTCAGAATGACTGCTATTAAAAAAATGAAGAATTAAAAAAAAAGATACCAGCAAAACTGCAGAGAAAAGAGAATGATTATTAGTGGAAATGTAAACTCAGCTGTTGTGGAAAGTAGTTTGGAGATTTCTCAAAGAAGTTGAAAGAGAGCTGCCATTCAACTCAGCAATCAATTCCATTATTGACATATATGCAAAAGAAAATAAATTCTTCTACCAAAAAGATGGCTGCACTCATATGTTCATTGCAGTACTATTCACAATAGCAAAGACATAAAATCAACCCATCAGTGACAGATTGGATAAACAAAATGTGGTACACATACACCATAGAATACTACACAGCCATTAAAAAATAACAAAACCATGTCCTTTTCAGCAACATGGAGTGGGCTAGAGGCTATTATCCTAAACAAATAATGCAGGAACAGAAAATCAAATACCACATTTTCTCACTCATAAACAGGAGTGAAACACTGGGTATTACTGGACCTAAAGATGCTAACAATAAACTCTGGGGACTACTAAAGCAGGGGAATTAGTGGGTAGGGCCAGGGTTGAAACACTAACTATTGGCTGTCACGCTCACTACTTGGGTGAAGGCATCATTCATATTCCAAACATTGCCAAACAATAGACCCATGTAACAAATATGTACATGTACCCCCGAATATAAAATAAACATTGAAATTATTTTTTAATAAATAAAATATTTAATTTTTTTCTCTCAAAATTGCTTATTTCATTCTTTCTTACCATAATTAATTACAACTCCGTTCTCCCAGTTATTCACACTAAATATCTTAGAGATAGCCATGATATATCTCTAAACTATTCACAATTTCCGTTCTATCATCAAAATATAACCACCGTCCAATTACGTTATCCAAGCACAACATTACTACTACACATACTGTCTTTCAAGGTACACTTCTGATTGAGGCTTCGGAGCCTGACTATAGACAGTCGTGAAAATCCAGAGGGCAGGCAGTAGCCATAGGTGGCTCCAGGTGACTCTAGCAGTGTGGAGGTCCAGCATTCTATGGCTGGAGTTCTCAGACTTCCAACTGATTACTGCTTTGACTTGTTTCTGCTGCTGCTCTTGTGAGTATCTTCTCACTTGTTTTGCTGTGAAGACTCTTTAGCTTAATTATGTCCCATTTGTTGATTTTTGTTTTGGTTGTAATTGCTTTTGGGGACTTAGTTATAAATTCTTTCCCAAGGTCAAATTACAGAATGGTATTTCCTAAAATTTCCTGTGGGGATTTCATTGTTTGAGGTCGTGCATTTAAGTATTTAATCCATCTTGACTTAATTTTTGTACATAGTGAAAGGTAGGGGTCCACTTTCATTCTTCTGCATATGGCTAGCCAGTTATCCCAGCATAATTTACTGAAAAGAGAGTCATTTTCCCATTGTTATTGTCAACATCATCAAAGATCAGGTGGTTTTAGGTATGTAGCTTTATTTATGGGTTCTCTGTCCTGTTCCATGGGCTTATGTGTCTGTTTTTCTACCACTACCATGCTGTTGTAGTCACTGTCGTAGAGTTTGAAGCTGGGTAGCCTGATGCCTTCGGCTTAGAATTGCTTTGGCTATCCCAGCTGTTTTTGGTTCAGTATGAATTTTAGAATAGTTTTTTCTAATTCTGTGAAAAATGAGATTAGTAGTTTGATAGGAATAGTATTAATTCTACAGGCTGCTTTGGGCACTCTGGCCATTTTAACAATGATGATCCTTCCTATTTATGAGCTTGGAATGTTTTTTCATTTGTCTGCTTTGTTTCAGATTTCTTTCAGCAATGTTTTGTAATTCTTATTTAAATGATCTCTCACCTCCTTAATAAGCTGTATTTCTACATATTTTATTCTATTTGTGGTTATTGCAAATGGGTTTGCATTCTTGATTTGGCTCTCAACATGGATGTTATTAGTTATGAAATGCTACTTATTTTTTGTACATTTATTTTGTATCTTAAAACATTACTAAAAATTGTTTATCAGTTCTTGGAGACTTCCTTTGAAGTCAGAATCATATGGCCTATAAAGAGAGATAGTTTGGTTTCCTGTTTTCCTATTTTGAATGTCTGGTAGTTCTGGCTAGGACTTCCAGTGATATGTTGAATAAGAGCGGTGAGAGTGGGCTTGCCTTATTCCAACTCTCAAGGGGAATGCTTCCTGGTTTTGCCTGTTCCCTATGAGGTTGGCTGTGACTTTGTCATATATGTCTCTTATAGTTTGAACAGGCAAGTAAATGAGGTGAAACATATTTTAGATTTTGTATCATCTGATACCATGAGTCCCCAGATTATATTGAACTTACATTTGATCAACCTAAATATTTTGATACACATTTATTTTTAAATTCCAGTTCCACAAAGTAATTGTATGCAGTCTAGAAGGTTAAAACCTAAAACAGACAAAGCTGAATAGAACAACAGGGATTTGTGTCTTCATCTTTTTGTATCTCTCAAAATGCTGCAAAACATTAGATGATAAATCCCTGCGGAATTAATATTACTTCACTGTACATTTAGTTTGCTTTAAATTTATTACATAAAATTCCATACTATAGAAAGATGGATTTAAATGGCATTTTCTTGACAAAAGAAATCTCAAATAGCATTGAGTATCAATTACCTTAGCATGGTTACAAATATGAAAATTATATATGATTCTCTATATAAAAAATTTGTGCAGTTTTTTTTTCAGTTATGTGTCAAATTGTATTTATATATTGTTCTCTTCCAGTGTCTCTGTCACAAATTCATCCATCTTTAAATGATACCACATTAGTCTTCCTAAAGCACAGGTCTCAATATTCACTTTATACCTCAAGTTCCTTTATTGGTTTTTCATTACTTAACCATTCTATACTGAGAACACTCCTGGGGAATTCATCATGCTCAGCCATGCATCCCCTACCTACATTTCCAGTCTTCTTTCCTAAGGCTTTTTTTTTTTCATCCTGTACTCCCGGCAAAATAGGCTACTCATTTTACCTAAAACATGTCCCAAATTTCCTTCCCTTGTTTTTCCATGCTATTCCATCTACTCATATCATTTCCTTACTTCTGCTGCTGACTTATTATCCATCCTTCAAAAGCTCAAATGTTTTCACATACTTTTAAACTTGATTCCATTTTTCTCACTATGAATTATCTTAATTAGTCATTTATGCCATTTGCACATTCTACAATTTACTTTTCTTATACAGATATTTGCATTAAGGTTTCTCATCTGTTTAGAATCTATAGAAGTAGTGAGGAATTTTGCTCACTGAATATTGAGCTCAATAAATATTGCTGAATTTATTTGAAGGTCATCTTTTGTGAAATGATTAAATGAATAGCATAAGAAAAGAAATGACAGATATAAATGAACATATTTATCATAAATACCCCAGAATGAAATGGAAAGAAACATCCAGCTTGGCTACAGAGGGTGTGGCCATCGTGTAAGTCAGGACAGTCACCTCCAATTTTGCATACATCCTCAGCTCTTTACCTCAGAAGTATGCATTGCATTGGGCAGAGATCATGTTTCATCCATCTTTAAATTCATTTTCGAGCATATGGAAGGTGTTAGATAAATACATATTTAATGAATGTATATAACATCCTGCTGCAGTATGATTTCTGTCATCGAGATGTGAGTCAAGATTTTGAACCTGAAAATTAGCACCATAATATCCCCACCTGGAAGTAGTATTATCTGTGTGTACGTCTCCACTCAAGATAAAAAATACACACTATATCATTAAACAAGGTTTAATATTTATGATCATGGGTGGATTCCTCTTGGACGTTTCAAAAACATTCAAGCATGCACCAACGAAGAATGAATGACTTGTAATCAGGATTTATGTTATTACTTAAAATGTTCATAGCCATATCATCCATAGTATTTTGAGAACTAAACTGCCTTCCTTTTTAAAAAAAATTTCCAGTGGTTACATTATGCAGGACATGCAATCACAACATTGACTCATGATACTTAAGACTTTAGTTATTTTAAAAACAAAATTTTGAAGCTACTTATTATTTCAAAGTAATGCATTTACTGAAGAATTATTATAAACACAGATGAACGATTAAGAAAACAATGCTGTAATATAATCACTAAAAGAAAATTATCATTGCATATTTTGGCCCATATATTTCTTGCTATTTTATGCAGATTTGTATGATTTTATTTTGTTTTTCTTTCCCACAAAATCTGAAACATATCTTACACCGTTTTCACTGAAATTTCTATATAAAATAGCTTTCAATACAAATAAATATATTTCTATAATATTAATGGCAGAAAGCATGAGGTTTATTTTATTTATTTTACTTCTTCTTTGGGCTAAATCTTTGAATAAGTGTTTGATTATTTCCTAGGATAAGATCTTGGAAATGAAATGCGGCTTCACATGCCCCTGTTGTTCTACATCTTCACATTTGAGGATTTATTTGTGTCTATGGAAGCCTCAGTTTCTGTCCAGAAACTCCTCATCTGGATCATTTCATACCTGGAAGCCTTGGTACCATATCAATTAAGACAAAGAAAATAGTAAAAAGACGACTCTGCAAATTACGCCAACAGTCCACCTACCTATGAGGCTGAAAGTCACTGTTTAAGTAATGGCTGGTGTTGCACTTCTTTTCTTTTCTATCGGAATTTGGGCCCAACCATTAAAGCTAAGCTTTTTTAGATTAAACAAAGAAATCCTGACTGTATTAGTTTGCTAGTGCCACCAAGTACTGCATATTGAGAGGCTTAAACAACAGAAACTTATCTCCTTACAGTTCTGAAGGCTAGAAGTCCAAGATCAAGATGTCAGCAATGCTGGTTTCTTCTAAGGCCTTCTCTGCTTAACTTGCGGCTGAGTCTTTTTCTGTTGTCTTCACTTGGTCTTTCCTTTCTGTCTGTGTCTAACTTTCCTCTTCTTATAAGGATACCCGTCATATTGGGTAGGAGCTACTCTAATAACCTCCTTTAAAATTAATTGCCTCTCTAAAGACCCTATATTCAAATACAGTCATGTCCTGGTGTAATGAGGATCAGGACTTCAACATATGCATTTGGGGAGGATACAATTCATTCCATAATACTTACAATTTTGTATCATCTCTTCTACTAAGTGAACAGTAATCCTTTTATTATTCTAAAGTATGATGACAAAGGATTTCAGATAGCCACATTTCATCAATCAATAAAAATAAATCTTTCCACACTTCATGGATAAAATTCATGAGAGCGGGGACTGGGTCTGCCTTCATCCTCATTCCCATTGGCCAATATATTGTCTAAAACAGAATGGGTACATAGTAAACATTTGTGAATTAGATGAATAAATGAAAGAAATATCCATTTACTTAAGAAATCGTGATAATTGGTGCTAGGGAAAATCAAGGAAGTGGTGCGTCACTTTCAAAGAGTATGCAACATCAAGGGAAGGATTACAGCATTTGAAGTCAGAAAATAAAGCCATATTGCAAATTAAAATGCCCTCTAGGGGTAGGCAAGTAATTTAAATGTGTGAAGCAACTATGAGTAAGAAAATGTGGAATGATAGGGGCCTTCCATTAACTAGAAAATCAGTATTAACCTTAAAGATGATCAAATTATGCTTTCTTTGAAAATCAGCAAACTGTACTTTTAAATGAAATACGTCCGAGAATTTACTTAGAATCACAAGGTGTCAGTTCTTGAACCATGTTTAGAATATGCAGTCACATTGTTTTACAAACTGACTAAAAACGTCACTAAAATCAAATGGCTAAAGAATAGCACAAATTCTGCCATATCTGTGTAGGCATTCACTGATCTGAGAAAAGACTGTAAAACTAACAGTTCATTTTGTCCATCAAACCGTTGCCAGACGGAAATGTAATCTAAACAATCTTGACATGTCTTCACTGGTTTAAAACGTATAAGAAATTCCATGTAGAAATCCTTACCAATTTATAGACTGTCTTATTAGTTATAAATACTATTATAGTAAACGTCTAAATTGTTTCCCAATTATGTTATATGTGTCTAGGAATCTACATGATATGCTAGATTTGTTTTTTATCCAGACAATTTTTTAAATGTTTCCACTGTTCAGTAGCAGGTTATTATTTCAATTATTTACAGAGATTCTACATGGTTTAAAAAAAAATCACTTTGGATCAATTCCCACAATTTAATAGTATATCTTGCTTTCTCATAGCCACGATCAATTCCCTCCCTGTTTTGCTGTTTGTATGTCTCAGCCACAGGAGTATATTTATCAGACGTTGAATGAATTCCTCTACCAAAACATATTCTCTCAAAAAAGAGAAAGAAGTGATGAATACTTTATATTCTCCTTTAGAGTCAGCACTTGATTTAACCTAGGGGTATATGGACATATAAATTTTCATGGACACAGTTAATACGTTTCTATTTTTATAGCCCTCTCAAACTTTTCAAATAGAAGTGAAAGGCTGTTTAATCCCTTCTTTGAGAGATTTAGGAACAGAAAATATGTGTATATAGCCTGGCTTGCTGCCTCTACATTTGGCTTTTTTTAATCAGATATTAATTTGGGAAGACAGTTTAATATTTTCAATAAATATTACATGTTGCTGTTTCACACAAGAGGGATTTGTTCTCTCTGAATGAATTTAGTAACCTGAAAGGTTTCAGATGGTAGAACGTTCATTTAGATGCAAAATCACAAGGTACAGTCAGAAGCAATGGAAACCTCTCTAAAATGCTCGGTTGAGGACCCCGCTGAGCTAAAACGTCTCCACACATTTTCCTTCTCATATTTAGGAGAACTGTAAATCGCTGGAAACAGCTACTTCATTTCTGTTCTCTGGCCAGTGCTTAAATCCCAAGAGACATTCCAGGGGGTATGGGTTTGATGGCTTCAGCACATCCTGCAGAGCACTCTATACATACCACAGTTGAACTGGCTGCTTTTAGAAAGAAGTTTTGAGCCAGGAAGAAGATTGCATTATCTCTTCACCCTGGAGAGAAAGATCCCCTTTTGATCAGGTTTGCAGTCACCTCAGGGTCGGCAGGGAGCATTCTGCATTATGTCTTGCTGGCCCTTCCCCAGACTGCAGTGGAGTCCATCTGCTCTCCTGACAGTACTTGTTTAAACTTGAGCAGCAGCATTAAGAAGGGAGGGGTCAGGAAAGGGATGAAGCATAAAAAAATCCAGGTATGAATTGGTGACCAGATATTTCACTTGGAGGAAGCAATGCCAGATCTATTGGTAGAAATTCCTATTTTTGTGTTGCTGAACTATACTAGTTTTCACCACCCCAGTATTTTATGTTCTCTCAGGTTTAGGGTTAATTACCATCCTGCTTTAGAAGAACATTTTCAGGACATCAGGTGAGTGAAGAGATTTTCCTACCCTATCAGGGTAGTTTTCATCCGGGAAAATTCCATCTTTCTATTAAAATAAATGTCACGCTAAAAATTTGCATTAAAACATTTGTAAAAAAAAATCAGAATTTTATTTTATAGTAATATCTATGACAGAAAGAATGAGATCATTCTAGGAAACACTTACTTTACCTATGGAAATTTGTTCCATGTACATTTCTAAAGCTTTAATAAATCACAACACATACAGTGTCATGGGTGATTAGCAAATATTAGCTAATTAATTTTTATTATCAAATAACCCCTCAAAATATTAAAAAATATGGCTTTCTTTTCTCCCTGGATCTCATCATGTTCTTTTGAGAGATTTTTCCTTTGGTGACTAGCAGATGTTTCTCTAGGTTCCAAAATGTGAAGAAACATTACCGATGTTTGGAGACCTACTCCTGCAAATTGCTGCTCATTGTGCTAGAAGAGAGAGTGAACTGAGGGTCAGGGAAATTTATTCTTCTTACTCTGATTCTATCTCCAATTTAATATGTAAGCAGCACCTGAATTCACTACCTTGCACTAAATAAATGCCCGTGACTCATTTTCTTCAGCTGTTCACTGAGAGAATTTGGAGAATTGCTAGACTAGAACCTTGCTTTTCAAAGCAGAGGCTGCAGACAAAGAGCCTGTCCCCAGAGCCACTAATTCAGAATCTGCATTTTAGCAAAGTCTCCCTATTATGACGATGCACATTAGAGTTTAAGAAGCAGCGTGTCAATTCACTTTAAGGACCTCTTCTTCAACAGTCCATAATTTCATGGAATACAAGTCTCATAGGGTATTGATACTTTGGCAGAGTGTCCCAATTTAGCTCAAAATAAGACTCATGTTCTTACTCTTTGCAGAACTGGAATGCAAGTGAATACTTAGGACATTTGTTTTTTCACATGAACTTTCACATATAGTGCTTTTGTGTTAGGACTGAAGATTAGAGTTACCAGGCAAAGACAATGGAATGAGAAGACCTTTATTCTCAGTCTGTCTTCATGAACCAGCTTTAAATTCTAAAAGAGAACACAAGGCCAGAAGTTAAATACCGTCATTATGGCCCATGATGATTTGGCCTTTGTCAACAATTCGGTGCAGAGATACCCTACCCAGTTTCTTCAATAATAGCCAATGGCAGCATCAGTGTCTACTGTGGAACAGCAGCCAATAACTTCTGTTCCAGAAGACTATCAGGGAGTTACAGTCATGGAATAAACCAATGAGTGTGGCACTAGCAAAGAGCCCTCCTCAGACAGCCTTGGGTTACTGCTCTGAAGGGATATTACTAGAACAGAAAAGAAAAAGGACTTTAATAAACTGATGATAGCTTTCCTTGATAGTATGATTCCTTAATAGAATAATTTCCAGTCACTTTTATTCTGTCAAATATAAAAAACATAAGCTATAACTAATTATAAGAAAATCTGAATGACTAAAAGATGGGCTTGACTGCTATTTCTAGTCAATCATACTCCCTGTGTTAATGGTTTATGCATGACTTTGAACATACACTAACATGAAAAAACACCCAGTTAAGGGTTATTGGAATAACTTTGTTTACCATTTCTGCCTCTTCATAAATAGCTATGCTACACAGAAAGGTTACAAAGAATTCCAGCAGCCATCTTCTCCAAAGGGATCCTCTTTACCTCTCATTACATAAACAAGACAAGTGGCTCAGTAGGCTTTTCTGTCCCTCATATTGAACATAATTCCAAAAGAGAGGCTTTTAACCCACAGAACGAGGACTCCGACTGCTCTCTGATTTCCCTCCACGTGGATTTCATTTAAACAATTCTCTCTGATATTATTCTCATGATATTGCACACGGGCTGTCTTTTGAGAGCCAAAATACCAAAATTCAAGTAAAAGTAATCTGAGAGCTGAAATTCTCATATTTTCCCATTCAAGGAAAAATTTTGTTATTTTTGCTTATTTTGGAAGCAATATACTATGTGGTACACAGCTAATGTTTTATGAAAAGACTCAAAGTCCTGCATATGTCCTCTCCCTCCATAGTCTAGCAATTTACATTAAAGACAGACAGAAGCAGTGAAATTCAGAGTATGTCATCTGTGCCTTTTTTCCTTTCTTTTTCTTTTCCTGGTGGTGGTGGTGGAGGAGGTTCTTTATTGACTACCAGGTGCATTTTTACCGTAAATGGATATCATTTCAAACTACTGTAACATTCACGCAGCATTCAATATACAGAGAAATCTGAAGCCAAGTGAGCCCTTCTTGGTTCCTCTTTTTCCTGGTGAACATTTTACGTAGCTATTGTGAGATGGTGTCTTCAGAAATTCCTCTCTCTGAGATTCCTTTTACTGAACATAATATTCCTCCTAACTTGGAAATGTGAGCAGGCCTATATATTTCCCATTTCTTGACTGTTCTGGCAATTTTCCCTGAGAAGGAGGAAAAACCCTATAAAATTTCTTTTGGTCCCCAAAGCAGAAACATCTGCTGGAGTCATGAGTAGCTTGTTGGCGCTGCTGTTCAGCTCCAGCCTGGAGTTGATTATCCCTCCTGCTTTACCAGTGTTCATGCAGTCAGTAAGGAACACACTGGAAGTTTCTGGGAAGATTCATTGTAAATAATGGGAACACGGAAGAGAAGAAAGAGGGAAAAGTTTTAAGCTACTTTGGCCAAAGCACTTTATGAGTTTCACAAACTAAAATCATTAGACCACCAAACTGCTTAATTAGAAATCAAGACTTAAAAAAAAAAAAAAAATCAGGACATTGTTTTCTGTAAATACAGCTGCTTGGCAAAAGCAAATTAAAAGAGAGACGAATTGTTGATTGAATTTTATTTTTCTACCAGAAAAAAAAAAGAAAGTTACTTTAAGTAGCAGTCTGAGGAAAGAATTGTTTGCTTACCTTCCTGAAAGTTGCCAATTGTAAGTTACCTCACTGTGGAATTGGCAGGGAGTAGCATTTCCTGGGGTGAAGACACAGTCGTTTTTATTCTTTGAAATAGTTTAACAGGTGCAAGTCCGGTCCTGCTAGAAATGCTTATATATGGCAATGTACTGAACTCTTTCCTAAATTAATTCACTCCACCCAACGCACAGGACAACCTGGCAAGATTTTTGGTGTGCCGTCTATTCAATCGGTTACTTAACAGATGAAAATAACCCTAGTTTTACGCATCCTCCAGTAACTCTGACAATTTTATTATTTTTCAACCATCAGCTTTTCTAATGTAAAAACTGACAGGGTCAAAATGTTCTCTGTCATTTTGACAGGATTTGCAGGGGGAAAATGAACAGATTAGACTGAAAAGGCCCTCATATAAAGGTTTAAATAGAATTTCAATGCCCATGTGTACATAAGGAAGGGTTAACTGGTCGACTATAACAGAGTGTCTATGGAATAAAGTTAATTGGTATAAGTGGAGGTGACTTTCTAAGACAGGAGTTCTCATACTGACTGCATCAGAAAGTCCCTGAGCACTTGTTGAAACACACATTTTTGCCCCTGACCCTCCCTGCAACCCCCAAAGTTGCTGATCCACTAGGTTTGCAGCAAAGCCCAGGGATTTGCATTTTGTACAAGTTTCCAGGTGCTGGTCACAGAGCGGGCTTGGTAACCATACATTTTGAACCACTATGATAAGAGACAGTGGGGAAACCAAGTCAGAACCCCAGAGTGTAACTAAGAAGGAGGGTCCTCGAATTTCCGTGCTAACAAACTACCAACCAGTTCTCAGCGATAGCACAGGCTCACTTTCTTCTAATTCTAAATCCATATTCATCTGTATGCCACCAAGTAAGGGCCACATTTCCATGGTAGGTTAGTCTAAGGTGACTACTACTTAATGCGACTGTCCTTTTATTTCTTAGCCCTATGTCTATATTGCTATATTCATGATTTTCTTCAAATGTAGCTTTTATGACAATTAATGATTCTGATGACTCAGTGACTTTTCACTGATTTCATATTAAAGTCAGTTCTACTCCAGTAGCACCCCATAAAAGCTCAGCAACGTAAACACCACAGGCAAGTCCCTTCTTACAAATTAGTTTGATTTTCTATCATAAACCAATATCAACTTCTCACTTGTATGCTCTCCAGAGTGAAATCTCAGCCTCACTCACATCTTCCACGTGAGATTCATACCCTAAAGGAATGTCCTCTGCTCTGGTCTCAGGCAACACTCACCTACCTCTGATATATTTTCTTAATAACTTCCCATGTTTTTATTTCTTCAATAATCCACCACCAACTTTTATCAAAACATGCATACACAAACACCTCATTTGCCTGGAGTCTTTGAGGATGATGCTTTCATGAATTCCTCAGTTGGTGAAGTCTCCTTTAAAAAAATGTTTTTAATACTAACTTTTGTACCAATGTGAAAGTTGACTGGAATCATTCCTTGTAACTCAGTGTCAACCTAAATCTGTATTTTAGTGCTTTGTCATATTTCTGTGGTTTATGATAAGAACTACAAAGACTGCTGAGGCTTTTACAATAAGATACTAAATGGCTCTGGGGACAGGGATCATTTAATTTTTAATATTTTAATTGGAACTACTCCTAGACCTGTAAGAAAGTTGTAAGATAGTAGAAAATCTTCTGTCTCTCACCTGCTTCTCCTAATGTTAATATCTGACATAACCATGGTATAATTATGAAAAACAGGAAATTAACATTGGTATCACAGTGTTAACTGAATCTCAGATCTTATTTGTATTTCATTATTTTTTGCACTAATGTCCTTTATTTTTTCAGCACTCTACCTAGAATCCCACATTGCGTTTAACAATGTTTTCACTTTATAGATAAACTTCTTAGTGTCTGGCCCATCTCTAACAGCTCCCCAGACTTTTCTTGTTATTCATTACTTTGACCCTTTCTGAATCCCAAGTGTGGATGTGAGGAAAACCCAAGTGCAAATACTAACAAACTTACCTAAGTTCTGCTGACAAATGGACTCAAAAAGAAAGGTTATGGCCAGGCGCAGTGGCTCACGCCTGTAATTCCAGTCCTCTTGGAGGCCCAGGTGGGCAGATCACCTGAGGTCAGTAGTTTGAGACCAGTCTGGCCAACATGGCAAAAATTTGTTTTTGCCAAAAATATAACAACAACCAAAATAGCTAGGCATGGTGGTGCACGCCTGTAATCCCAGTTACTAGGGAGGCTAAGGCAGGAGAATCACTTGAACCCAGGAGGCAGAGGTGGCAGTGAGCTGAGATTGTACCACAGTACTCCAGCCTTAGAAACAGAGTGAGATTCTTTCAAAAAAAAAAAAAAAAA